>NW_016814121.1:2494236-2511394 GCF_001698545.2 Rhinopithecus bieti
TGANCCACCGCGCCCGGCCTTATTCCTTATTCCTTCTCCTGGGTTTCATTATCCCTTCTCCTGTCTATAGCATGAATGCTGTCACTGTGTTACGAAAGACCAGCGGGGCCGGGCGCGGTGGCTCACACCTGTAATCCCAGCACTTTGGGAGGCCGAGGCTGGCGGATCACGAGATCAGGAGATCGAGACCATCCTGGCTAACATGGTGAAACCCCATCTCTACTAAAATACAAAAAATTAGCCGGACGTGGTGGCGGGCACCTGTAGTCCCAGCTACTCGGGAGGCTGAGGCAGGAGAATGGCGGGAACCCGGGAGGCGGAGCTTGCAGTGAGCCGAGATCGCACCACTGCACTCCAGCCTGGGCAACAGAGTGAGACTTCATCTCAAAAAAAAAAAAAAAAAAAAAGAAAGGCCAGTAGCCAGCCTGGACAACACAGTGAAACCCTGTGCCTACAAAAAATACAAAAAAATTAGCCAGACACGGTGGTGCATGCTTCTAGCCCCAGCTACTTGAGAGACTGAGGTGGGAGGATCACCTGAGCCCAGGGAGGTCAGAGCTGCAAGTGAGCTGTGATCGCACCACTGCACTGCAGCCGGGGCTACAGAGTGAGACCCCATCTCAAAAAAAAAAAAAAAAAAAGTCTGGTGGGAAGGGACAGGGCAGGGGTAGAGGGACTGCTGGGTGCCACCCAGCCCTGCTGGGATGACCCTGAGAATGGCTACCTCGGGCGCCTTCCCACCTGCCATCTCCCAGCGTCCTCCCCAGGAACTCGGGAAGGCCTCGTTTTATGATGTGGTCACAGCTTCTAAGACCTGAAGCTGGTTGCCCGAGCAGTCTTGCTCAGCGCCAGCAGATCTGGGGACAGGCCATGGAGGAATGTCCCTGTTGACCACGTGGCCTCTTCCTGAAGCCGGGGCCTGAGCGTCAGTTGTGTAAAGAACAATTGAGGAGGAGGCTTCCTCTCTGTAACCGGAAGGCGGCCTCCCCCATCTGCTGGGCCCTGGCAGAGGCAAGGGCGGGGTGGGTGGGAGAGGGAAGTCCTTGTTTCAAGGCTTTGGGGTGGGAGGAAGTAAGAGGGATGACCCAGCCTAAAGAGAGCTCCCCCAGGACCAGCCCCGGCCAAGGGATCGCTGCAGCCTTCATCCACCGTCCAAGCACTGGAAACAAACATTGGAGACGTGCGAGGCGCCACTCAACAGCCGTAGTAATCAGGGAAATGACAAGTTACATACTGACATCCTTTGTTTTGCTGATCAGAGTTGGGTGCAATGAAAAAGATCAGTGGTGCCCAGTGTTCAGGGGAGGGGAGCGTCTTCACCTGTTGTTTGTGGGAGGACACTTGCGGCAGGCGAGGATGCTGAGAGGTGAGCCTGGCTGTGCCTGTTACTGTCCACACGTGCAAGCCCTTTAGCTCGGTGGCTGTACATTATTTGAGATGGAGTTTCACTCTTGTCGCCCAGGCTGGAGTGCGGTGGCATGATCTTGGCTCACTGCAACCTCCACCTCCCGGGTTCAAGCGATTCTCTTGTCTCTGCCTCCCGAGTAGCTGGGATTACAGGTGCCTGCCACCACACCCGGCTTTTTTTTTCTTTTTTTCATATTTTTAATAGAGATGGGATTTCACCATGCTGACCAGGCTAGTCTCGAATTCCTGACCTCAAGCGATCCACCTGCCTCAGCCTCCCAAAGTCCTGGGATTACAGACGTGAGCCACGGTGCCCAGCCTGTACTTTTAGAGCCTCTTACAGAAACTTTGTGCCCCTAGCTCAGGGCCTGCATATTGGAGGCGTCCAAAAAAATAATCTACTGAACAAGTGAGTTAATGATCACGTGAACCGGGGAAGCAGCACATAAAGATGCACATGGGCCGGGTGCGGCGGCTCACGCCTATAATCCCAGCATTTTGGGAGGCTGAGGCAGGCGAATCATCTGAGGTCAAGAGTTCGAGACCAGCCTGACCAACATGGCGAAACCCTGTCTCTACTAAAAATACAAAACTTAGCGGGGTGTGGTGGTGCACGCCTGTAATCCCAGCTACTCAGAAGGCTGAGGTGCAAGAATTGCTTGAACCCAGGAGGTGGAGGTTACAATGAGCCAAGATCACTCCACTGCACTCTAGCCTAGGCAACAGAGCGAGACTGTCTTAAAAAAAAAAAAAAAAACAATGCACAAGTAAGGATGTTAACTCCAGCACGGCTCCTAATAGCAAAAACCCAGGAACAACTCAAGGGTCCCTTAAGAGGGAGTGAAATTATGGTCTGTCTGCAGTGCAGACTCTGAGGCAGGGCCACAGGCCCTGAAGACAAGGTAGAGCTATGGATACTCCCACGTGGGGAAATGGTACATTGTTGTTACATTTTTGTTTAAAGTTATCAAACAATATGTAGGAGGCCGGGCGCGGTGGCTCAAGCCTGTAATCCCAGCACTTTGGGAGCCCGAGACGGGCGGATCACGAGGTCAGGAGATCGAGACCATCCTGGCTAACACGGTGAAACCCCGTCTCTACTAAAAAATACAAAATCTAGCCGGGCGAGGTGGCGGGCGCCTGTAGTCCCAGCTACTCCGGAGGCTGAGGTGGGAGAATGGCGTAAACCCGGGAGGCGGAGCTTGCAGTGAGCTGAGATCTGGCCACTGCACTCCAGCCCCAGCGACAGAGCAAGACTCCGTCTCAAAAAAACAAAAAAACAATATGTAGGGTACAAACCCATTTTTGTTAAAAAGAAAATACTGAAGTTGGGAACATGTCCTGTGTATATGCAGAGAGCAAGGTCCCAAAGGATGTTTACCGGAGTACAACACGGGGCACACGGGGAGGGGTCCATGGGGAGGTAGGTTTCAGGTTTCACTTGATAAGCTTTTTTTTTTTTTTTTTTTTTTTTTTTTTCTGCAACGCAGTTTCACTCCTGTTGCCCAGGCTGGAGTGCAGTGGTGCTATCTCGGCTCATTGCAACCTCCGCCTCCCGGGTTCAGGCGATTCTCCTGCCTCAACCTCCTGAGTAGCTGAGATTACAGGCGGGCGCTACTGTCCTCAGCTAATTTTTGTATTTTTAGTAGAGACGGGGTTTCACCATGTTGGTCAGGCTGGTCTTGAACTCCTGACCTCAAGCGATCCGCCCTCCTCTGGCTTCCATAGTTCTGGAATTACAGGCGTGAGCCACCGCGCCTGGCCTAAAAGCACTTCTTTTATAACTAAAATTTTTTTTTTTTTTTTTTTAATGGAGTCTTGCTCTGTCGGCCCAGGCTGGAGTACAGTGGCCGGATCTCAGCTCACTGCAAGCTCCGCCTCACGGGTTTACACCATTCTCCTGCCTCAGCCTCCCGAGTAGCTGGGACTACAGGTGCCACCACCTCGCCCGGCTAGTTTCTTTTTTTTTTTGTATTTTTTAGTAGAGACAGGGTTTTACCGTGTTAGCCAGGATGGTCTCGATCTCCTGACCTCATGATCTGCCCGTCTCGGCCTCCCAAAGTGCTGGGATTACAGGCTTGAGCCACCGCGCCCGGCCTATAACTAAAATTAAACAGGCTCTGTTGGTCTTTCCTCCTCGTGTTAAATCCCAGTGATCCACTGCTGTGCCTGGGTTAAGAGGGGTGGGGTTGGCAGGGAGGTGTCTGGGTCCCAGAAGGAATGGAGTTTGTTGTGGTGGGGGAATCCCTGTGGGCAGGCCCTGTGGGAGGCGAGACCTCCAGCCCTTCCCTTACCTGGTGAACAGGTGTTGGGGAGACCAGGAGAGCACGGCCTGGTGGCCTGGTGGTGGTGGGGAGAGCCTGGGGGGGGCAGCAGCACGGGGGGAAGTCAGGAAGCCGGGATGCCTGTCCAGTGTGGAATGGGGGCTCTTGGACAATCATTTCTGAAAAATTTTAAAGCTTTTACAGAATGAGTACTTTCAGCAAATTTTATCAGATTATAGAATCCATACCGTTGGGGGGTAGGTAAAATAATTCCTAACTTCCTGCCTGGCCCGTGTGAGGGGCTGAAACCAGGGCTGAGCAGGAGACTATGTGGCATGGGCAGGCCCTAACCCGGGAGCCTCAAGTCTTTATCTGTAAAGGTGTTTCTTTTTTTTTTTTTGAGACGGAGTCTCGCTCTGTCACCCAGGCTGGAGTGCAGTGGCCGGATCTCAGCTCACTGCAAGCTCCGCCTCCCGGGTTTATGCCATTCTCCTGCCTCAGCCTCCTGAGTAGCTGGGACTACAGGCGCCCGCCACCACACCCAGCTAGTTTTTTTTGTATTTTTTAGTAGAGACGGGGTTTCACCAGGTTAGCCAGGATGGTCTCGATCTCCTGACCTCGTGATCCGCCCGTCTCGGCCTCCCAAAGTGCTGGGATTACAGGCTTGAGCCACTGCGCCCAGCCAAAGGTGTTTCTTAAGGTGCCCAATGTGAGCCGCTTGTAGGAGGTGGAATAATATTTGAGTCAATCATTTAAGGTTAAGGCTAAATTTTATTTTAATGCAATATATTTAATGCCTGTTAGAACATATATCTGTATATATAGCATATCCAACCTGCTATTTCAAAGGTGTTTCTAAATTTCGTTGACTTTTCTTTCTTTTAGTGACAGGGTCTTACTCTGTTGTCCAGGCTGGAGTGCTGTGGGGCAATCCTAGTTTACTGCAGCCTTGACCTCCTGGGCTCCAGCAATCCTCCCACCTTAGCTTCCCAAGTAGCTGGGAGTATAGGGACGCACCACCACATCTGGCTAATTTTTAAGTTTTTTGTACAGATGAGAGTCTCTTGTTTTGCTGCCCTGGCTGGTCTTGACCTCCTGCGTTCAAGCGATACCCCACCCTCCAGCCTCAGACTCCCATAGTTAATTCTTTTAAAAGCTGATTAGGTCAGGCACGGTGGCTCATCTCAGTAGCTTGGGAGGCTGAGGTGGGAGGATCGCTTAGGTTCCATTAGAGGCTGGTGGGGTAAGAGCTGGGTCAGACTGGGGACCTTGGCCCAGTGACTTCCCCAGCTGTGTGACCTTAGACCCGGCCTCTAACTGCCCTAAGTCTCCTCCGTGAAATGCACCCCACAGCCCCAGCCCCAGGGAGGTGTGCCCGGCGCAGCCCGTGTGCTCAGGGAGTGGTACCTGCTGTCAGCACTTGCTAAGGAGACCGTCCAGCAAGAGGCTCTTGCAGCTGCAGCCCTGCAGGATAAGCAGAAGCTCAGAGCAACTTTAGGGGCTCAGGACTCCTCACAGAGATGCCCTATGGGCTTTGGGGGAGACCCCAGTGTGCACTGACAGCCATTGATCCTGGCCACAGACATTGATGGTACCTGAAGCTGGGCCAGGTGCTGTGATACATTCCCAGATATGTGGTGATGGGTGGGCAGGGCCTGGCCCTGCCCTCACAGGTCTCGTGGTCTGTCTGGGAAAGAAGACTGGGCAGACAAATGAGTGCATCAGTATTTAATCACCGTCCATGAAAGGCCACAGGGCAGTGGGATGGAGATCAGTGGCCGTTGAATACCAGGAGGCACCTGGCCCATGTGGAGGGTCCAGGCAGGCTTCTTTGGGATGGTGGCTGCAGAGCTGAGTAATGAGCAGCTATGAGCGAGGAGAGGAGGAGTAAGAGGGGAGAGGAGGAGAAGGAAAAGGGGGTGGAGGAGGAGGAGGATGAAGATGAGGACGAGGATGACACTTCTCCAGGTAGAAGGCCCTGAGAGGGAGGAGCATGGCCCACTGCAGCAGCTGAGAATGGCTGGGGCCCTGGAGCCCAGGGAGGACGTGTGTGTACACGCACGTGTGTGTACATATGCATGTGTGCATGCACGCGGGGCTCTAGTCTTCAATTGTGTCAGTTTTAAGGGCATAGGGGAGTCATGGCCGGTTTAACAGGGTTGGAGCCATGCCATCGGATTTGTGTTTTTAGAAGATACCTCGCGCTGCTTCTGGGAGGGGAACAGATTGCAGGAGGCTGGGAGACCAGGGAAGGGTAAGGCCAGGGTGGAGGCAGAGGAGGAGAAGGGGCACAGTCTGGAGGGGCGAGGGAGAGTCCAGGATGGCGCTGTGTCCTGGAGACACAGGCCTCACCATTGCTGGCCAGGCCAGTAGCTCTGTCCACCCCTTTCAGGGCTTCATGGCCTGTGGTGCCAAGCAGGTGCCCTGCAGATGTTTTTTGGGTAGGTGACGATGGGACTCAAGACAGGGACACTGTGGGAGGCTGAGGAAGCCACTTCAGCCCAGGAAGCATTCTGACGCCTGGGTTCCAGCCTGGACTTGCCTGCTGTCCTTTGGGGTCACTGGGCAGATGGGATTGTGACAGGTGGCCCTGCCTGCCTCTGCCCACAGCCATGGAGGTGAACGACCTGCTGGGCTCCTGGACTCGACAGCTGCCCGGGGCCTGCACTCAGAAGGGCCCCGAGTGTGGTTCAAGGCTCTGCTGTCACTGCATTGAAAATCTCAGGTTGTTTACAGCCAGGCGTGGTGGCTCACGCCTGTAATCCCAGCACTTTGGGAGGCCAAGGTGGGCAATCACCTGAGGTCAGGGGTTTGAGACCAGCCTGGCCAACATGGTGAAATCCCGTCTCTACTAAAAATGTAAAATTAGCTGGGCATGGTGGTGGGTGCCTGTGGTCCTACCTACTCAGGAGGCTGAGGCAGAAGAATCACTTGAACCTGGGAGGCCGAGGCTCCAGTGAGCAGAGATCTCACCACTGCACTCCAGCCTGACAGAGTGAGACTCCGTCTCAAAAAAAAAAAAAGAAAAAAAGAAAAAAATAGTAATGAAAGGTCAGAAAAGGCTTCAGGTCAAAATAGGGCTTCAGGTCAAATCAGGGCTACCTGGTCTGGGAGAGGCACACCTCTAACTGCTCATGCCACCCTCAGAGTGTCTCCAGAAGCGTCCACTGACTGCTGCTGGTTGCACCAGGCAGTGAGTATCAATACATTTCATCATCACAAAAACCTGGCAGGCAGATGTCGGCGGATTGTCCATGGGCTGCTGATGAGACGGTGGAGGCTCCGCGCGTCTGTGACTGGACCGCAGTGCGAGCAGCTGGGGCTAACAGTAGACCCTGGGCTGTCACAGGTGCCCCTGAGCTACACATCTCCCGTACCCCTAGCACCCGCCAGGTGGGGGGATCCCTGCAACCTGGTAACGATTTGGCCCTGGGCCTGGCCCTGAGCCATGCCCCGCATGACGCAGTGCTGTCTGCCAGTCCGGGAGGCTCCTCACCTGTCTGTGTCTGAGCCAGGGCCTGGGAGTTTCAGGACTGCAGAAAGGAAAGGAAACCCCAAGGCTGGGGTCAGGAAGAGGAGAGCTGTTCTGCTGCCCAGCCCCTCCCCCAAACCAGGCCTTCAGCTCTTTGTAAATGAAAGGGGGCAAGGCCAAAGCAGGGTTCCTTATGCAAGTTTGCTTTCTGCCCTGAAAAACCAAAAAACGGGAATCTGTTCCCAACAAGTGTAAGCTCTGGGTGAGGACAGAGCGGGCGTTTTCTTCTGAAATAGGAGACCAGGCCCCCAGTGGGCAAAGAGACTCTGACCCGCTTCTTCATCCGTGCTGGGGAAAGAATGAGCAGGCTCACCCCGTTGTCATCCTGCCTGCTGCTGTGGACCTCCCCAGATCTTTGGAATTACTGGGTACTTCCAGACAGTGAGGTTGTCTGAGCTTCCTCCAGGTTCCCTGAGTCTGGCGTGCTCAGGGGCTGGGCAGGAGATGCCCATTAAGCAGGTGTTACTCTAATGAGTGAGCTTTTCAATGAGATGAACAGGAAAATTGGCAAAATCATGTTCCTAATCATTCCTCCTATAGCGGCCCCTATTTTGCTAACTGCTAACATTATATGATGTGTAAGTAGGGGAATGCATTTTTTAAATTATGGTAAAGCCTGTGTAACATTTTATAAAATTTACCATTTTATTTTATTTTTATTATTTTTTAAAGACAGGGTCTGGCTCTGTCACCCAGGCTGGAGTGCAGTGGCGCGATCTCAGCTCACTACAACCTCCGCCTCCCAGGTTCAAGCGATTCTCCTGCCTCAGCCTCCCGAGTAGCTGGGATTACAGGTGCCCGCCACCACGCCCAGCTAATTTTGTATTTTAGTAGAGATGGGGTTTCACCATGTTAGCCAGGCTGGTCTCAAACTCCTGACCTCAAGTGATCCACCATGCCTGACAAAAATAGACCATTTTAATCATTTATAAGTGCACAGCTCAGTGGCATTAGGTCCATTCAAGTTGTTTTGCAGCCTTTACCACCATCCATCTTCAGAACTCTTTTCTTTTTCTTTTTTTTTTTGAGATGGAGTCTTGCTCTTATTGCCCAGGCTGGAGTGCAGTGGCACGATCTCGGCTCACTGCAACCTCCGCCTCCTGGGTTCAAGCGATTCTCCTGCCTCAGCCTCCTGACTAGCTGGGATTACAGGCACCCACCACCACGCCCGGCTAATTTTCGTGCTTTTAGTAGAGACGGGGTTTCACCATGTTGTCCAGGCTGGTCTTGAACTCCTGACCTCAGGTGATCTGCCCACCTTGGCCTCCCAAAGTGCTGGGATTACAGGTGTGAGCCACAGCGCCCAGCCCAGAACTCTTTTCATCTTGCAAAACTGAAACTTTGTCCCCAAGAAACATCAACTTTCCGTTCCTCTTTCTCCCAGCTCCCGGCAACCTCCATTCTACTTTCTGTCTCTATGAATTTGACAACACTAGGGACTTCACATAAGTGGAATCCCACAGTATGTGTCTTTTTGTGGCTGGCTTATTTCACTCAACATAATGTGTGTTGTAGCCTGTGTTGGAACGTCCTTCCTTCTGAAGGCTGAAGAACATTCCATTGTACGTATATAGCACATTTTGTTTATCCATTTATCTGTCGTTGGACACTTGGATCGATTCTACCTTTTGGCTATTGTGATTAATTCTAGGAACAGGAATGCATTTTTTTTTTTTTAAAGGTAGAGTCTCGCTGTGTTGGCCAGCCTCGGCCTCCCAAAGTGCTGGCGTTTCAGGTGTGAGCCACTGCGTCCAGTTGGGAATGCTTTTTTTTGAGACAGTTTCACTGTGTCACCCAGGCTGGAGTGCAGTGGCACAATCTCAGCTCACTGCAAACCCAGCCTCTCAGGTTCAAGCAATTCTCCTGCCTCAGCCTCCTGATTACAGGATTACAGGCGTCTACCACCGTGCCCCGCTAGTTTTTATTATTATTATTATTTTGAGACAGACTCTCACTCTGTTGCCCAGGCTGGAGTGCATGGCATGATCTCGGCTCACTGCAACCTCTGCCTTCCGGGTTCAGGCGATTCTCCTGCCTCAGCCTCCTGAGTAGTTGGGATTACAGGCATGTGCCACAATGCCTGATTAATTTTTTGTATTTTTTTTAGTAGAGACAGGGTTTCACCATTTTGGCCAGGCTGTTCTCAAACTTCTGACCTCATGATCCGCCCACCTTGGCCTCCCAAAGTGAATTTTTGTATTTTTAGTAGAGAGGAGGTTTCACCATGTTGGCCAGGCTGGTCTTGAACTCCTAACCTTAAGTCATCCGCCTGCCTCAGCCTCCCAAAGTGCTGGGATTACAGGCATGAGCCACCACGCCTGGCCAGGAGTGCATTTTTAACAGTAGCTTGTTCCTGGGAGTACCCACTGTGCACGTAGGTGAGCAGAAGACACAGTGGGCACAGGCTGTCCTGAGTTTCCTTGTTAAGGTGCCTTGGTGGAAACAGGCGCCCGGGTCCCAGGCTCCACCACTTGGCCAAATGTCCTTAGGAAAAGGTAGCCTCATTGTCCACCCCCAGCCTACCTCTTTGCTTTCTGTATCTGCAGGGTGGGGTTGCATGGAGAAGATTGTCTGTGAGCCTGTAATGTTAAATTAAGGGGCCTCTACAGCCTGGGACGGGCTCCCAGATGCTACTGTATCCACGGCCACATGGGAGTGTAGGATCTCTATGTCCCAGGAGCAACTTGGGCCAGGCCGGCCACCTTTTTCTGTCCGAGGGTTATGATTATAACAGCGGTAGTGATGACAGTGACACTCCCAGCTATTGTCTGACCCCCTGCCCCCAGAATGTCAAAGGGGACCAGGTGGTCTGCTGGGTCTGTTCCATCCTTAGGGCCCAGGACAGCCCCTTGGCCTACCAGGGAGACACAGAAAAGCCCTCCTTGAGTGACCGAGTGAGTGAACTGGCCTTCCTTGTCCTCAGGTCCAGCTGGGAGCTCCCCGACCTCCAGGAGGGCAAGATCCAAGCCATCAGCGACTCTGACGGGGTGAACTACCCCTGGTACGGCAACACCACGGAGACCTGCACCATCGTGGGCCCCACCAAGAGAGACTCCAAGTTCATCATCAGCATGAATGACAACTTTTACCCCAGCGTCACATGGGCCGTGCCCGTCAGCGAGAGCAACGTAGCCAAGCTCACCAACATCTACCGGGACCAGAGCTTCACCACCTGGCTGGTGGCCACCAACACCTCCACCAACGACATGATCATCCTACAGACGCTCCACTGGCGCATGCAGCTCAGCATCGAGGTGAACCCCAACCGGCCCCTGGGCCAGCGCGCCCGGCTGCGGGAGCCCATTGCCCAGGACCAGCCCAAAATCCTAAGCAAGAACGAGCCCATCCCGCCCAGCGCCCTGGTCAAGCCCAATGCCAACGATGCCCAGGTCCTCATGTGGCGGCCCAAGTACGGGCAGCCACTGGTGGTGATCCCGCCCAAGCACCGGTGACAGCCAGGGCCACCCACTAGGTTTCGCAAATAATAATACCGCTGAAAACAAAACTCAGACTCACTCTTCAGTCATTCAGCAAGATACAACCGTTCTACCCTCTCCAGCGGGCGGATCTCACTGTGCTGAGGCCCCCCGGGAAGGCCTCCCCGGCACTCGGCACCTGCTTCCTTTCAGGGAGGGGGGAGACCTAAGCAGGACAGACAGACCCCACGTGCGCCCTCAGGGTCACCTCTGGTCTCCTTGCCTCTCCTTTTGCTCACAGCTTCAGTCACGCACCTGTAACAGATTCCCTGAAACACTGCTTTTTCCGTTTTTTAAAAACTCCTCTTATGGGGGTTCAGGGGCAGGAGGAGGAGGAGCCGATTAGGAGGGAAGCTCCGGCCCCGATCAAAGAGACAGATCCGCACTGCTGCCGATTTGTGGCGCTGGCCGGCCTTCCCCTCGGGTCCCCCTGCCCTCTGTCACGCGGCCTTATGTAGACTTGCTTTGCCAAACTTTTGCCTTAAGCTGAATTTAAAGGAAGAAAACCAATTGGAGAAAGAAAGCAGGATCTCTTTTCTACTGGACTTTTCCTCTTCTGCCAGAGGTGGAGGGAGGGGTGGGGTCGCCTGTGAGGGTCTCTTGAGCCCTTCTTCCCGGTTGTCTTGGGAGAAGAGTGAGGATGGGCCTTTAGACCTGAAACCAGCTGCTCACTCTTTCTTTTTGGCAGAAACAAAACCACAGGCAGATTCCGCCTGAACAGCCCCTTCTCTCCCTCCACCCCCAGGTCTCATCCCGGCACCTGCGGAGAGGGGCTGTGAGCCCTGGCCAGGGGGTGGCTCTGCCAGCAGCCTGGCCTCTTCTCCCGTCTCTTCCCGGCAGCCTTAACTTCCCTTGGGCGGCTCTAGGAAGAGAGAGGGAAGCTCCTGTGAACCCAGGGAATTTTCACCCTCAGTCCTCAGGACCCACTCAGGTTGAATCCCTGGCCCTCCCTCCAGCTGTGTGGTTTTTTCCTTCTCCATCCACACTGGTCCCAAATGCCTGGGGGCCAGCGACCCGGACCGCCGACACACAGCCTCAGTGTTAGTCTCAAAGGTAAGGAAGGCAATCACATCCCTTCTTGCAGGGCATGTTAAGACTTGAATCAGGTGGGCCCCGGCCCCTGTGGCTGGCTGGCCCCTGGTGTACTGTAAAAGGGCCAAGACAGGGCTCGTTCTCAGGGGCGCCCCTCCCAGGCCTTCGGGGCAGCGGGATGGTGCAGTCAGGCTCTGGGTGTCACACTGATGGCGGTAGAAGGCACCTGAGCTCTAGGGAAGTCTTGGGAGGCAGTCGGCCGAGCCCCTGCTTCCTGTCCTCAAAGAAGTGAATCCAGGCCAAGGGCTGGGAGGGCCGGGTGGGCTCATGGTAGAGAGGGGTCAGAGCCACTCTGGAGGCTGGGCTGGCACAGTGGAGAGTGACAGGTGAGGACAGACGTCTGGAAGCCCATCCCTGGGACCTGCCCTCCCTCGGTCCCAGGTTACTGGAGCCTCAGGGCTTACTGAGTCCTGACCCATTGTGCCAGGGTTCTGGGCAGTGTCTGCCTTGTGGCCACTTGCAGGGGCGATTAGGGGACATCCCACTGAAGCCGTGTTCCTTCCAGCTTGCCAAACACACAGCTACCCGCCCGGGGCCCATACTCAGCCTAATAATTACCAAGCACAGAAAACCATCCATTTAGAAAAATAATCCATTTCTGCTGCAGATGAGCCACTTGTAGGAGTCTCCGTGACAGCGTGGGACGGTGTGGGCACCGAGGTCCCTGGCCTGCTCCTTTGTCCACGGGCTGTTGCGTTTATTCAAGGGGTGCTTAATGACCGTTCAGCCTCTGCCGTCTGTCTCCAGGCCCAGCTCGTGCCAGGAGGCTGTCCTGGGACACGCTGGGCTGGAGCTGCCGGCTGGCACGGTGCTCAGGGGGCCCCTGGTGGGGGCCAGGACCTCCCCACAGAAACTGCAGGTTCTCTTTTGTGAGGATGGAGGCCGTGCCACCCAGAAAGGCAGTAGCTTTGGGGGAACAGCGGGTCTCAGCTGCACGTCTGAGGACGGGTGGGGACGGGGCTGGGTCTTGGCCTTCATTCATTGGAGACTTCTCCACTCAGGTCTTTGTTGCACTAAAGCAGGGACAGGACCCTGGGGGTTCAGGAAGCGGGTCTCAGGCTGCCGGGTTCTTCCCGGAAGTGGGGCTGGAGAGCAGAATGGAAAGGGGCTTCCTGAGCTGCTGGGGGGTGAAGGACCCCCAAATCCCCATTTCTTGAGTGTAAGCAAACACTCGAGACAGGAGCCAGCACCCCTCCCACTGCATGCCCGGCCCCCGGCCCACCTTGCCCCCTGACCCACCTTCACCTGTGCCCCTTCTTTCCACCCTTCCTTCCTCACTGAAGAAGGGCTGGGAAGACCCTGGAGAGGCTGCAGGTCTGTCCTGACACTCAGCTAAGCCCCAGTCTGCCCCCTCAGCCTCCTTGCTCATGTTGGAGCACAGGCCCCAGGCTTCCTGCCGGGGCCCCGATTCCTCTTATGTCCCCCAGCCCCGCCCGGGCATGGACATCCACTCACTCCTTCCAGCAATAAGAACCATCCTTGGTCGTGGAGAGTACTGTGAAACCAACCAATGCACTTACCAGGAGGCACAAGACTCTTGAAGAAGATGTAAAATGAACCTTTTTTTTTTTTTTTATAAAAAACAAAAAACAAATATTCATAAAGAGAAATAAAATGTAATTTTAAAGTAGGCTTGGCTAGGTCCTGGATGTTTCTGAAGTGGCGATTCACTTTGGGGTGGGTGGCTCAGCGGTGCTGGCTACAGGGGTGAACCTATTTGGAGGGCAGGAGGATGGGCTGAGGCTGGGATCCTTGTGCTCAGGACCTGGGGAATGGGAGGAGGGAGCCAGCCTTGGAGGCCTGCTCCTTCCAGCTGCCTCTGTTCACAGCACCAGTTCCAGCAAGAGGAGCCCTGCGGTCTCAGCCTTGCACCCACAAGTACCCCTGCCAGTGCCCTGCCTGGAGGGTGGTGGGCTTGGAGGTAGAGCTAGGAATTGGGGGCAGCTTGGCTTTTTGGCAAACAGGTTCTCTTTTGTGAGGATGGAGGCCGTGCCACCCAGAAAGGCAGTAGCCCTGTGTCAAGGGCAATTAATGTTTAGGTTGACCCTTAACTTGAGCCTGCAAAGCTGTCTTCCTGTGGACAGGCAGGACAGTATGTCTGGACAGGGGCCCCGTGCCCTGTCCTCGGTCAGCAACTGATGAGGGGTCGTGGGAGGCCTCAGCCTTGAATGGATACCATCTTATAAATGGCGCTTTCTTGTGTAAGCATGGGTGGGGGCCCCGGAGGTCCTGGAGTAGCTGTGGGCTCTGAAGGCAGACCACAGATTCAAGGCCGTTTACGTGAGCTTCAGCACAACACTCAGCCCCTCTGAGCCCTATTTACTTTGTATGGAAAAATGGAGATTTGGCCAGGTGTGGCAGCTCACACCTGTAATCTCAGTGCTCTGGGAAGCCAAGGTGGGTGGATCACTTGAGGTCAGGAGTTTGAGACCAGCCTGGCCAACATGACAAAAACCCGTCTCTACTAAAAATACAAAAATCAGCCCGGTGTGGTGGCGGGCACCTGTAGTCCCAGCTACTTGGGAGGCTGAGGCAGGAGAACCACTGGAACCCGGGAGGCGGAGGCTGCCGTGAGCTGAGATTGCGCCACTGTGCTCCAGCCTGGGTAACAGAGCGAGACCCTGTCTCAAAAAAAAAAAAAAAAGAGAAAATGGAGCTTTTCAGAAGAGCTCCCTACTGGCGGATGCAGTGGAAACTCCCTGTTCTACTCTCTTTGTGGGTGCGAACTCATTGAATCCTCATGACAACCCCACGAGGGAGGTGTTACTGCCACCCCCATTTCACAGATGAAGGAACAGCGAGAGTGGACGCCAAGGAGCTGCCTGAGACCACGCAGCTAGGGCAAGGCGGAGCCAGGATTCGAACTCTGGCCACAGATCACCTCTCGCCATGGCACACTCTCAGTCTTGAGCCTGAGACTGTGGGGCCATGTGCAGTGTCCAATAACATTGGTGACTGTTACTGAGAAGGTCACAGTCCTCTGCTCCCCAGTCCTGGGTGCCCCGGGCAGGAAGTGCCCCCCTCCCCACCCCGGAAGTCTCAGGACAGTCAGTGTTTTCTGGCCCACAATGAGCCCATCTCATTCCCTTTGAGGAGGGGCCGGCTGCTGCACCCACTGCACGGGCTCATCATGCAGGGTGGGCAGTGGCTTCTCTGCACCCCCACGGGGACAGGGAGGCCCCATGCACTCTGGGCATCAGAATTCGGGTCTTCTGTGGGTTCTCCACGTTGCAGCAAACCAACGGCGCTCACATCCTGCCTCCTGGGGCTGAGACAGCAAAGCAGGAAATTGCATAACAGGCATTGCTGGCCGCGCTCCACGCAGATGGCTTCTGGGTGGTGCAGTTCACTGTCATGGTTTGGCTTCTCGGTGTGGAGTCGGCTCCTGAGCCCTGCCCATGAGAGACCATGGTGTGTGTGTGTGTGTGTGTGTGTGTGTGTGTACAGAGAATGGGGTGCAGGCCTAACCTGACTGCAGGGTTTCAGAAGCTCAGGGGCTCAGGAGAACAAAGCCTTCATGCAGAGGCGCAGTGAGACAGGAGACGCAGCCGAATCTGTGAGTAACAGTTTCGAGAGGGAAATGTACAAGGACGGGGGTTGTGAGTAAAGTGGATTCCAAGTGGCATTTAGTCACACAGTGGAAGCCCTCTAGCCTCTCCAGCTGACAGCAGGTGAAATTTAGAAGTCCAGACTGGGAGAAGAGGCATAGACGGTAGACTCTGCCCAGCTGTCACGGGTTCCTCGCCAGGATCCGGGCCTGAGAAAGCCAGCTGTCTGGGCCAGGCCAGGCTCACCTGCCTGAGACATCCAGGGTCTGGGAGAAGCAGCTGCACAGCGACCCCATACACCTCCACCTCCCACCTTCGAGGTCACTTCTCAGGAGAGTCCCTTTTGCTCTGGAGCTGTTTTAAATGGAACAGAGACTTGCTGTAGGCTGGGCCAAGAGGCCAACCAGGAAAGCCCGTTTTGGGGCCCTAAAGAAGACAGTCTCATCAGGAACTGCAAAAAAGGTGATGGCCTGGCCAGGCGTGGTGGCTCACGCCTGTAATCCCAGCACTTTAGGAGGCCAAGGCGGGTGGATCACGAGGTCAAGAGTTCGAGACCGGCCTGACCAACATGGTGAAACCCTGTCTCTACAAAAAATACAAAATTAGCCGGGCATGATGGTGGGTGCCTGTAATCCCAGCTACCCAGGAGGCTGAGGCAGGAGAATCGCTTGAACCCGGGAGGCAGAGGTTGCAGTGAGCTGAGACCACACCACTGCACTCCAGAGCCTGGGTGACACAGTGAGACTCCATCTGAAAAATAAATAAATAAATAAAAAGTGTGATGGCCTGTGGCGCTTGCAGGCCTTCGGAGGTTTCTAACCGCCCAGGTGATCTTCTGTCGCCTCTGGCTTGGTGGTTCTCTCCGTCATCCTCTATCCTGCTTGGGCGCTGCCACAGAAACGGCTTCCCACCTGGTTGGGGTCTGGGCATAGGATGAAAGCAAATATTTTACTGTGTGATAGTCCAAAAATTGCCCATCAAGATCACAGGGCACAACCAGCCACTCCGGTGCTGTCCAGGCCCCTTCCTGCCACTGCCAATCCTTCAAGTATGCTCTTCCCTTTCAATCAATGAGGACGCTGCCCCACAGAAGAGACCAAGGAGCTTGCCAAAGGCCACTTTTCTGGGAAGCTTGCAGAGCTAGGCTGGTTTCAAACACCCAGCTTTTGACCCCATTCTTTGTCTCTGCTCCTTCTGTGACACCCCAGCCTTCTGGTACCCCAGTTCTACCAGGCTGCCCTCAGCCGTTCTGTTGCTAAGGTTCCCCAGCATGATGCTGAGTCCAAGTCCTTAGCAGCCCTGTTGATCCTGGATGATGGAAACTTTTTTTTTTTTTTTTTTTTTTTGAGACGGAGTCTCGCTCTGTCACCCAGGCTGGAGTGCTGTGGCCGGATCTCAGCTCACTGCAAGCTCCGCCTCCCGGGTTCACGCCATTCTCCTGTCTCCGCCTTCCCGAGTAGCTGGGACTACAGGCGCCGCCACGTCGCCCGGCTAGTTTTTTGTAGTTTTAGTAGAGACGGGGTTTCACCGTGTTAGCCAGGATGGTCTCGATCTCCTGACCTCGTGATCCGCCCGTCTCGGCCTCCCAAAGTGCTGGGATTACAGGCTTGAGCCACCGCGCCCGGCCTTTTTTTTTTTTTGAGACGGAGTTTTGCTCTTGTCGCCCAGGCTGGAGTGGAATGGTACAATGTTGGCTCACTGCAACCTCTGCCTCCCAGGTTCAAGCAATTCTGTCTCAGCCTCCTGAGTAGCTGGGATTACAGGTGCCCCCCCCCACCACGCCCGGCTAATTTTTGTATTTTTAGTAGAGATGGGGTTTCACCATGTTGGCCAGGCTGG
>NW_016814121.1:2511563-2518286 GCF_001698545.2 Rhinopithecus bieti
CCCAGGCTGGAGTGGAATGGTACAATGTTGGCTCACTGCAACCTCTGCCTCCCAGGTTCAAGCAATTCTGTCTCAGCCTCCCGAGTAGCTGGGATTACAGGTGCCCCCCCCCACCACGCCCGGCTAATTTTGTATTTTAGTAGAGATGGGGTTTCACCATGTTGGCCAGGCTGGTCTTGAACTCCTGACCTCAGGTGATCTGCCTGCCTCGGCCTTCCAAAGTGCTGAGATTACAGGCGTGAGCCACCACACCCAACCGATGGCAACTGTTAAATGCAAGCCAACACACTGGAGCGAATGAACTCCATCTGTGTGCCTGTGTCCAAGGAGGTGAACCCGAAATCAACATGGGAATTGGCGAAGGTCAGCCCAGTTCCCTTTGGGCCCAGACGGCGCGACTTGGAATGCAGAGACAGGATTATTTCCTGCATCAGCCTGAGCCCTGGTTCTTAATTTCATGTTCCCTTTTTAATCAGACAGAAGAAGGGTGGCGCGGCTGGGTGTTTACGGCGGGCCAGATGCAGCTGGGAGCCCTGCACTATTCCTGGCTGCCACTTGTCTTGCTGAGTGAGATCGGGCTTGTCGCTCAACCTCACATGCCTGAGCTTCCTAATCGTCAGGCCAGAGACATGCGAACTTATCCTGTCCTCCACTGTCCGGGGCCCAGCAAAGGTGTAGCAGTTGTGCTCCGTGTTAAACATGCAAATGGGGCCCCCAGAATAATCCCACTGAGCCCCAGGGCTTAGCTCAGCCACCAGGGACTCTTCTCACTAAATACGGCTCAGGTCTTCTGCAACATCTAGACCACAGGGGCCTGGCTTAGTGATGTGGGATGCTCAGCATCCATGACAAATGCAGACTGAGTGGTGGTCAGTCACACAAATGTATTTAAATACTTTACCCCAGCTTTATTGGGATACAATTCACATACCACACAACTCACCCATTTAAATGGTACAGTTCTGGCTGGATGTGGTGGCTCCTACCTGTAATCCCGGCACTTTGGAAGGCCAAGGTGGGCAGATCACCTGAGGTCAGGAGTTCAAGATCAGCCTGGCCAACATGGTGAAACCCTGTCTCTACTGAAAAAAATACAAAAATTAGCTGGGCCTGGTGGCGCACGCCTGTAATCCCAGCTACTCAAGAGGCTGAGGCAGGAGAATCACTTGAACCCGGGAGGCAGAGGTTGTGG
This sequence comes from Rhinopithecus bieti, assembly GCF_001698545.2. NCBI lineage: Eukaryota > Metazoa > Chordata > Mammalia > Primates > Cercopithecidae > Rhinopithecus > Rhinopithecus bieti. The sequence continues at coordinate 2,512,756 of NW_016814121.1, forward strand.
TGAGATTGAACCACTGCACTCCAGCCTGGGCGACAAAGACTCCATCTAAAAAAAAAAAAAAAAGTGTATGGTTCTGGCTAGTGCAGTGGCTCCTGCCTGTAATCCCAGCACTTTGGGAGGCTGAATTGGGAGGATCTCAGGCTCAGGAGTTTGAGACCAGCCTGGGCAACATAGTGAGACCCCATCTCTACAAAAAAACTTAAAAATTAGCCAGGCATAGGGCAGACTCAGTGGCTCATCCCTGTAGTAACTCCAGCACTCTGAGAGCCTGAGGCAGGTGGATCACAAGGTCAGGAGCTCAAGACCAGCCTGGCCAAGATGAGAAACTCTGTCTCTAATAAAAATACAAAAATTAGCCGAGCGTGATGGCAGGCGCCTGTAATTCCAGCTACTTGGGAGGTTGAGTCAGAGAATTGCTTGAACCCTGGAGGCAGAGGTTGCAGTGAGCCGAGATTGTGCCACTGTGCTCCAGACTGGGCGACAGAGTGAGACTCCGTCTCAAAAAGCAAACAACAACAACAAAAAATTATCCGGGCACAGTGGCACATGCTCATAGTCGTGAGCCATGATCGTGCCACCGCACTCCAGCTGGGCGACAGTGAGTCCCTGTCTCACAAAATAAACGCAAATAGAAAGTGTACGATTCTACGGTTTTAGTATATTCACAGGTACGGACAATCGCCTTAGCCCAGTTTGGCTCTAGAATAAAGTAACCATAGACCGGATGCCTCATCAACCACAGAAACCAATCCTTCACAGTTCTGGAGGCTAAAAGTCCAAGATGAAGGCGCCCACAGCTTCTGCGTGGTGAGGGCCGCCTCCTGGTTCACAGAAGCGCCTCCTAACTGTGCTCCATCACCTCCATGTGCTGGAGGCCGGAAGGCAGGTCCAACAGCCTCTGGGGAAGGAGCAGCTGAGGAGCCCAGAGTAGCTGAGGAGCTGGGAGGCCCACACCGGCCTGCTGGGGGCTTCAAATGTTCTTTTAGGAGTGACAAGGGAATCGGCTTGCCCAGTTCTGCAGCCCTGGGGGCCACGGAGGACCTGAGCACAGCTGGCGTCTCTGCTCAGGGCTCCAGCCTCCATCTCTGGGACTGAGCCCCTGTGGATGCCTCACTCCACCCGAGGTCACTGTCTTACAACGGTAGCTTTCCAGAAGGCAGCCGGCCATTGACGAGTGACCAGGCGGAGACGGTGAAGGCCAGAAGTTCCGCCAGAGGCCGCGTGCCAGCCCCTCGCCTGTGAGGGGGGCCTGGGTCTCTGGTCTCCCCAGGACGGTGCTTCCCCTTGCAGTTGGGCCTGGAGGCTGGAGAGGGTCATGTGAGCCCTCCTGGGCGAGGGGTCCCTCTATGGCTGTGACCTTGAGCAAGTCCCCCTCCTCTCAGGTCTCGGTTTCCTGGGACACAGACTGGGGATGGACGTGGTTCCTCACCTCACAAGACTGCGGAGGCACGTGAAGCCGATGGTCCTGAGCATCTGGACAAGTGCCCAGCCCAGAGTAAGTGCTTAGCAAATCCAAGGGATTTGGCGGCACCGCTGAGCCTCAGTTTCCTCATCTGCAAGACAGGGTTACGCTCTGGTCACAGGGAGGAGGGTTCCGTGGGGTCATCAGGCAAGGCCCTCGGCACAGAACCTCCAGTAGGTCAATAACAGATGTTAGCTGTTATTGAGCTGGTAACGGGATGATAAAATGGTTTTCTTGACTGGGCGCCGCAGCTCATGCCTGTAATCCCACCACTTTGGGAGGCCGAGGCAGGAGGATTACTTGAGCCCAGGAGTGGAAACCAGCCTGGGCCACATAGTAAGACCCCCATCTCTACAAAAAATAGAGAAAATTAGCCCAGCGTGGTGGGGCATGCCTGTAATCCCAGCTCCTCTGGAGGCTGAGTCAGGAGGATTGCTTGAGCCTAGGAGTTCAAGGCTGCAGTGAGCTGTGCCTGCACCACTGCACTCCAGCCTGGGTCACACAGTGAGACCCAATCCCCGCTCCTCCCCCCAAGAAAGCTTTTATTTGCTGCCCCAATTTTAGCTGAGACTTTGAGGGGACAAAATAATCCAACGGACTTTGGGAGGCCGAGATGGGCGGATCACGAGGTCAGGAGATCGAGACCATCCTGGCTAACACGGTGAAACCTCATCTCTACTAAAAATACAAAAAAATAGCCGGGCGAGGTGGCGGGCGCCTGTAGTCCCAGCTACTCCGGAGGCTGAGGCAGGAGAATGGCATAAACCCGGGAGGTGGAGCTTGCAGTGAGCTGAGATCCGGCCACTGCACTCCAGCCCAGGCGACAGAGCAAGACTCCGTCTCAAAAAAAAAAATAAAAAAAAAAATAATCCAACGGGTGAGGTCCCCCACCCCACAGGCCATCTTGCTGGACGTACTGGGGGCTGTGCAGCGCCGTGGACGGCATCTGTCCAGTGCCCACTTGGTATAAATGAGGTAGATGGATGAGGTGGGTGGAAGAAAGGCCCCTGGCCGAGATGCTCATGTGGATCACGTGTCCCTTGGAGGGTGGGCTGCCTCCTTCCTGGTTGCAGCCTGACCAAGGTGGGCAGCCAGTGCCTAAGGCTTGATCGGTGTTAACCACAATCACTGTCATTGGACCCATCATGAAAAGCATAGGTGTGGTCGGGTGCAGTGGCTCACACCTGTAATCCCAGCACTTTGAAAGGCCGAGGGGGGTGGATCACCTGAAGTCAGGAGTTCGAGACCAGCCTGGCCAACATGGTGAAACCCCATCTGTACTAAAAATTCAAAAATTAGCCAGGGTGGTGGCAGGCTCCTGTAATCTCAGCTACTCAGGAGGCTGAAGCAGGAGAATTGCTGGAACCCGGGAGGCGGAGGTTGCGGTGAGCCGAGATCGTGCCACTGCACTCCAGCCTGGGCAACAGCGAGACTCCATCTCAAAAAAAAAAGCATAGGGACATGTGGCTCCTGGAGTCAGAACCGTGGCTGGCCGCCTGCCTCCTTGGCAGGCAGTCACCCTCCTGGAGCTGCAGAACTTTTTCATCCTATAAATCTGAAACTACATGCATTAAACGATAGTTCCCCTTTCTCCTCTCTCTCCAGCCCCTGGCAGCCAGCACTCTGCTTTAAGAGTTTGCCCTTTGGGCCAAGCACGGTGGCTCACGCCTGTAATCCCAGCACTTTGGGAGGCCGAGGTGGGCGGATCACGAGGTCAGGAGATCGAGATCATCCTGGCTAACACGGTGAAACCCCGTCTCTACTAAAAATACAAAAAAAATTAGCCAGGCATGGTGGCGGGTGCCTGTAGTCCCAGCAGCCTGAGGCAGGAGAATGGCGTGAATCTGGGAGGCAGAGCTTGCAGTGAGCCAAGAATGTGCCACTGTATTCCAGCCCGGCGACAGAGCGAGACTCCATCTAAAAAAAAAAAAAGTTTGCCCTTTTTTTTTTTTTGAGAGGGAGTCTTGCTCTGTCACCTGGGTTGGAATACGGTGGAGTTCAGTGGCGCATCTCAGCTCACTGCAACCTCTGCCTCCTTGGTTCAAGCAATTCTCCTAACTCAGTCTCCTGAGTAGCTGGGATTACAGGCGCCTGCCACCACGCCTGGCTAATTTTTGTACTTTTAGTAGAGACAGGGTTTCACTATGTTGGCCAGGCTGGTCTCGAACTCCTGACCTCAGGGGATCCACCCTCCTCGGCCTCACAAAGTGCTGGGATTACAGGCGTGAGCCACTGCGCCCAGCCTAAGTCTTAAGAGTAGGAGTAGGGGAGGTGATGTTGCTCAAACTCTTTTTTTAAAAAAAAAAACAGCTTTGTTTAGGTATAATTGACATATAATATGTAAAGTGAACAATTTTAAATTTTATTTTAAGAGACAGGGTCTTGCTGTGTTGTCCTGGCTGGAGTGCAGTGGTATGATCGTAACTCACTGTAGCCTCAACTTTCCGAGCTTAAGCCATTCTCCTGCCTCAGCCTCTGGAGTAGCTGGGACTATAAGCACAAGCTACCAAGCCTGCAATTTTTTTTTTCTTTTTTTTTGAGACAAAGTCTTGCTCTGTTGCCCAGGCCAGAGTGCAGTGGTGTGGTCTCGACTCACTGCAACCTCCGCCTCCCAGGTTTAAGTGATTCTCCTGCCTCAGCCTCCAGAGTAGCTTAGATTATAGGCACCTGCCACCACGCCTGGCTAACTTTTTGTATTTTTAGTAGAGACGGGGTTTCACCGTGTTGGCCAGGCTGGTCTTGAACTCCTGACCTCATGATCTGCCCGCCTTGGCCTCCCAAAGCACTGGGATTACAGGTGTGAGCCACCGTGCCCAGCCTAATTTTTGCATTTTTAGTAGAGATGGGGTTTCGCCACATTGGCCAGGCTGGTCTCAAACACCTAAGTTCAGACAGTCTTCCCACCTTGGCCTCCCAAAGTGCTGGAATTATAGGCAAGAGCCACTGCACCCAGCTATTAATACTTTCTTTTATGGATTATGCTTTTGGTCTAAGAAATCTTTGTTTAATCCAAGATTACAAAGATTTTCTCCTATGTTTTCTTCAATAGTTTTAGATTTTACATTGATGTCTATGGTCCATTTTCAATCAGTTTTGTACGTGCAGGGCAGGAGTCAAAGTTCTCTTTTTGGCACTTGGAGACTTTATCGTCCCGGCAGCTTTTGTTGCAAAGCTGTCCTTTCTCGCTGTGTCACCTTCCACCTTTGTCGAAAATCAAGTGACCAGATACATGTGGATGTATTTCTAGATGTTCTATTCTGTACAATTAACCTATGTTTCTTTAAATCTTGACACCAGGACCACATGGTCTTGAATAACGTAGCTTTATGTCTTTTAAAATAATAGTTGTATATATTTTGGAAGTACATGTACTATTTTAATAAAATACATAATTTATTTTTATTTATTTATTTGTTTGTTTATTTATTTATTTTTGAGATGGAATCTCCATCCGTCTCCCAGGCTGGAGTGCAATGGCACGAACTCGGCTTACTGCAACCTTCGCTTCCTGGGTTCAAGTGATTCTCCTGTTTCAGCCTCCTGAGTAGCTGGGACTACAGGCGTGCACCATCATGCCTAGCTAATTTTTGTATTTTTAGCAGAGACAGGGTTTCACCATGTTGACCAGACTGGTCTTGAACTCCTGACCTCAAGTGATTGGCTCCCCCTCCATCTTCCCAAAGTGTTGGAATTACAGGCATGAGCCACTGCACCTGGCCACATTTTATAGTCTTAAAGAAAAGAAGTGTAAGTCCTCAAACTTTGTTCTTCTTTTCCAAAATTTTATGAAATATTTATAACTCCTTTGCATCTCCATATGAATTTTAGAATCAGCTACCAAAAAAAAAAAAAAAAAGTCTGTCGGGATTTTGATTTTGATTGGGACTACATTGAATCTATAGGTCAATTTGGAGAGAAGTGGCAACTTAACAATATGGAATGCTCTGATTCATGACTGTGTGTCCCCCATTTATTTAGGTGTTCTTTAATTTCAATCAGCAATGTTTTGTAGTTTTTGGTGTACAGTCTACAGTCTTGCACATCTGTGTTTTTTTTTTTTTTTTTTTTT
>NW_016814121.1:2518494-2550941 GCF_001698545.2 Rhinopithecus bieti
TTTTTTTTTGGAGACGGAGTCTTGCTCTGTCACCCAGGCTGGAGTGCAGTGGCTCAATCTGGGCTCACTGCAACCTCTGCTCCTGGGTTCACGCCGTTCTCCTGCCTCAGCCTCCTGAGTAGCTGGGACTACAGGTGCTCGCCACCACGCCTGGCCAATTTTTTTTTGTATTTTTAGTAGAGACAGGGTTTCACCGTGTTAGCCAGGATGGTCTCGATCTCCTGACCTCGTGATCCGCCCACCTTGGCCTCCCCAAGTGCTGGGATTACAGGAGTGAGCCACCGCGCCTGGCTGCACATCTTTTGTTAGATGTATACTTAGGCAAATCATATTTTTGCTGCTATTGTAAATGATACTGGAATTTTGAATTCCAATTTCTGATTATTTATTGTTAGTATTTGGAAGGACAATTGTTTTCTGTTTATTGAGCTTGTATTGTGAAGACTTCTTAAGTTACTTACTGGTTTTAATAGCTTTTTCTGGCCGAGTTTAGTGGCTTACGCCTGAAATTCCTATACTTTGGGAGGGAGAGGCAGACGAATCGCAATCACTTGAGGTCAGGAGTTCCAGAACAGCCTGGCCAACATGGTGAAACCCCATCTCTATTAAAAGTACAAAAATTAGCTGGGTGTGGTGACGCATGCCTGTAATCCCAGCCACTCTTGGGCTGAGGCCCGAGAATTGCTTGATCCCAGGAAGTGGAGGTTGCAGTTAGCCGAGATCACGCCATTGCACTCTAGCCTGGGGGACAGACTGGGACTATCTCGAAAATAACTTTTTCCCTAGATTTCACAGGATTTTCTAAATAGATGATTATGTTATCTGCATGTAAAGCCTGTTTTACATCTTTTTTTTTTTTTTTTTTTTTTTTTTTTTTTGAGACGGAGTCTCGCTCTGTCGCCCAGGCTGGAGTGCAGTGGCCGGTTCTCAGCTCACTGCAAGCTCCGCCTCCCGGGTTCACGCCATTCTCCTGCCTCAGCCTCCCAAGTAGCTGGGACTACAGGCGCCCACCACCTCGACCGGCTAGTTTTTTGTATTTTAGTAGAGACGGGGTTTCACCATGTTAGCCAGGATGGTCTCGATCTCCTGACCTCGTGATCCACCCGTCTCGGCCTCCCAAAGTGCTGGGATTACAGGCTTGAGCCACCGCGCCCGGCTACATCTTCTTTCTAATCTACATGCCTTTTCTTTCTTTTCCTTGCCTAAGGGCGTTGGCTAGAACCTCACATGCAATGTGAATAGAAGTGGTGAGAACGGATATTCTTGCCTTGTTCCCTGTCTTGGGAACTCTATCTTCACCATTAAGTACGATGTTAACAGTAGGTTTATCTTAGATGCCTTTTATAAGGTGGAGGAAGTTCCCTTCAATATCTAGTTTGCTGAGAGTTTTTATCAAGAATGGACATTGGGTTTTATCAAATGCTTTTCCTGTATTTATTGAGATAATCATTTAAAAAATTTTTTTACTCTGTTAATATGGTGAATTGCATGGATTGATTTTCAAATGTTGAATCAACCTTGAATTTCTGGAGTAAACCTCACTTGGTCATTAAGTGTTATCGATTTTATAAAGTATTGGATTTGATTGCTCAAAGCTTGTTAAGATTTTTTCTGTTTGGCATTTTGTAGGAAGAAAAAACTTCTTTAAATAAAATAAAATAAGAATTTTCCCATTAATCTTGATGGATATTTGTTTGTAGCTTTCTTTTCTTATATGTCTTTGTTAGGTTTTAGTGTCACAGTAATGCTAGTGGTCATAGAATGAATTGGGAAATATTCTCTTCTCTTGAATTTTCTGGAAGAGTTTGCATATAATTAATATTATTTCTTCCTTAAGGAAGAGTTCTAGGTTTGGTAGAATTCACCAGAGAAGACATCTGGGCCAAGAGTTTTCCTTATGAGTAAGTTTTTGACAATAAATTCAATTTCTTTAATAGGTATAGGGATATACAGGTTATCTCTTGCTGAGTGAACTTGGATAATTGTTGTTTTCAAGTCATTTTTCTATTTCATTGAAGTTGATTTTAATAGAAACATACATCATATTCCCTGATGTTCTTTTTTTGTTTGTTTGTATTTTGTTTTTTTTTTTTTTTTGAGACGGAATATTGCTCTGTCGCCCAGGCTGGAGTGTAGTGGCCGGATCTCAGCTCACTGCAAGCTCCGCCTCCCGGGTTTACGCCATTCTCCTGCCTCAGCCTCCCGAGTAGCTGGGACTACAGGCGCCCGCCACCTTGCCCGGCTAGTTTTTTGTATTTTTTAGTAGACAGGGTTTCACCGTGTTAGCCAGGATGGTCTCGATCTCCTGACCTCATGATCCGCCCGTCTCGGCCTCCCAAAGTGCTGGGACTACAGGCTTGAGCCACCGCGCCCGGCCAATGTTCTTTTTAATATCCAAAGAATCTGTAGTGACATTGTCCATCTCCTTCCTTGACATTGGTAATCTGTATCTTATCTCTTTTTTCCTGATCAGTCTGGCTAGAGTTTAATTAATTTTTTCAAAGAAACACCTTTTGATTTTATTTTTTTTTCCTATTTTTGTCTTGTTTTGTTTACATCATTGATTTCTGCTCTGAGCTTTATGATTTCCTTTCTTGTTATTTATTATTTTTCTTTCTGTAGTTCCTAAGATAGCTTTTTACTTTATTTTATTATTTGATTTTTCATCTTTGAGACAGAGTCTCACTCTGTCACCCAGGCTGGAGTGCAGTGGCGCAATCTCAGCTCGCTGCAACGTTCGCCTCCTGGGTTCAGTGAATCTCGTGCCTCAGCCTCCCTAGTAGCTGGGACTAGAGGTATGCACCACCATGCCCAGCTAATTTTGTTTTTGTTTTTTTTGTTTTGTTTTGTTTTAGACGGAGTCTCACTCTTGTCACCCAGGCTGGTGTGCAATGGCACATTCTCGGCTCACTGCAACTTCTGCCTCCCGGGTTCAAGCAATTCTCCTGCCTCAGCCTCCCAAGTAGTTGGGATTACAGGCGCCTGCCACCATGCCTGGCTAATTTTTGTATTTTTAGTGGAGACAGGGTTTCACTATGTTGGCCAGGCTGGCCTTGAACTCCTGACCTCAGGTGATCCACTTACCTCGGCCTTCCAACGTGCTGGAATTATAGGCATGAGCCACTGTACCCGGCACTTTTTCTTATTTTAATATAGGCATTTAGTGCTATGAATTTCCCTGCAAGTACTACTTTAGCACCTCAAATTGTGATGTTATGTTTTCATTTTTCATTAAAATATTTTCTAAGTTCCTTTTTTTAAATAATGTGTTATTTAGCCTCCAAATAGTTGGAGATTTTTCTGGTTGTCTTTCTGTTACTGATTTCTGATTTAATTCCATTGTGGTCAGAGAACATATTTTGTGTAAGTTGAATCCTTTTAAAGTCATTGAGACTTGTTTTATGATTTAGAATATGGCCTTCCTATTTGTGTGCACTTGAAAAGAACACATATTCTACTGACGCTGGGTGGAGTGTTCTACAAATGTTAGTTAGGTTCAAAGTGTGTTGAGGGCATTGTTCAAGTCTTCTATATTCTGATTTGTTTTCTGTCTATTTGGGTTGTCAATTTTTGAGACAGGGTGGGGTTCAGTGACTCCTGCCTGTAATCCCAGCACTTTAGGAGGCCGAGGTGGGAGGGCTGTTTGAGTCTAGGAGTTTGAGACCAGCCTGGGCAAACACCCTTCTCTATAAAAAATGCAAAAATTAGCCAGGCATGGTGGTGTGCTCCTGTAGTCCCAGCTACTGGGGAGGCTGAGGTGGGAGGATTGCTTGAGCCCGGGAGGCGGACGTTATGGTGAGCTGAGAGTGCACGACTGCACTCCAGCCTGGGTGACAGAGTGAGACCCTGTCTCAAAAACATAAATAAATAAATACAAAGATTGAGACAGGGCTGTTGAAACCTCTGGATATATCTATTTCTCCTTGTAATTCTAATGGCTTCGCTTCATGTATTTTAAAACTCTGTTATTAGGTACAGAAACACTTAGGACTCCTGTTCTCTTCCTGAATTGATACATGATGAAATGACCGTGTTTATCCCTGACAATGTTCTTTGCTCTGAAATCTACTTTATCTGATATAAATACAGCTACTCCAGCTTTCAAAAATAGTTGGCATTAGCATAACTCTTTCCCCATTGTTTTCTTTTTAATCTATTTGTGTCATACTTGAAATTAGTTTCTTGTAGGCAGCATATAGCCGAGTCTTGCTTTTTTGGACCATTTCTATTTTATGTGATTATTGATATGGTTGACTTTAAATCAATCATCTCACTGTTTTCTCTTTCTCCTATCTGCTCTTTCTTCCTTTTTTTCCCCCTCATTTTCTGCTTTCATTTGGATGAGTTTTTGTGATTTTATTATGTACCTTTTGTTGGCTTATTAGCTATAACTCTTTGTTGTGTTATTTTAGTGCTTGCTTTAGGGTTTTTTATATCCTTTTTTCGGGGGGGAGGGGACGGAGTTTCACTCTGTCACCCAGTCTGGAGTGCAATGGGGCAATCTTGGCTCACTGCAACCTCCTCAGCCTCCTGAGAGTAGCTAGATACAGGCACCTGTCACCATGCCTGGCTAATTTTTGTAGTTTTAGTAGAGATGAGGTTTCACCATGTTGGCCAGGCTGGTCTCAAACTCCCAATCTCAGATGATCCACCCTCCTTGGCCTCCCAAAGTGCTGGGATTACAGGCGTGAGCCACCACGCCCAGCTGTCGTCATACTACATTTTCCGACATATATCATAAACCCACAGTACGTTGTTATTATTTTTGCTTTAAACAGTTATCTTTTAAAGAGATTTAGAAAAGCCCCTATACCCCAATCTTTACATTTACTCATGTAGTTACCATTTCTGATCTTTTTGCATTTTTCTCTCCATCTTTTTTTCAGGGACTCCAATTACACATATATTAGGCCACTCAAAGTTGTCCCACCATTTACTGATGTTCTGTTCCAAATTTGTTCAGTCTTCTCTCCGTGGTGGTTCATTTTGGGGAGTTTCTATCACTATGCCTTCAAGTCAGGTTCACTCATCTTTTCCTCTGTCATGCATATTAGCCTATTAATCCCTCCCAGGTGTTTCTCAGATACCATCATTTTCATCTCTACAAGTTCAGTTGGGATCTTTTGTATCTCTTCTATGCTTCTATTCAACATGTTTAATCTTTCCTCTAGCTTCTTGGAAATACAGAGTACAGTTGTGATCATGGTTTTCACGTTTCTGACTGCTAGTTTTTTAATCTGCATCATTTCTGGGCCCATCTCATTTGTTTGAGTTTTCCCATTATAGATTATATTTCTTTGCTTCTTTGCACGCCCAGCTAATTATTTGTATTTTTAGTAGAAACGGAGTTTCACCATGTTAGCCAGGCTGGTCTTGAACTCCTGACCTCAAGTGATCTGCCCGCCTTGGCCTTCCAAAGCGCTGGGATTACAGGCGTGAGCCACTGCACCTGGCCACTTTCTCACATTCTAACAGCTGCAGATATAGTATATGACTAAGTGGGAAGTTTATATTTTTTATTATTATTTTTTGAGACAAGGTTTCCATCTGGTGTCCAGGCTGGAGTACAGTGGTGCCATCAGAGCTCACTGTAGCCTCAACCTCCTGGGCTCAAGCGATCCTCCTACCTCAGTCTCCTGAGTAGCTGGGACTACAGGCACATGCCACCATGCCCAGCTAATTTTTTTCTTTTCTTTTCTTTTTTTGTAGTGACAGGGTTTCCCTATGTTGCCCAGGCTGGTCTTGAACTCCTGGACTCAAATGATCCTCCTGCCTCAGCCTCCCAAAGTGCGAGGATTACAGGGGTGAGCTATTGTGCCCCGCCCAAGCAGGACTTTTTTGTTTTGTTTTTGTTTTTTTTAGACACAGCCTCATTCTGTGGCCCAGGCTGGAGTGCAGTGGTATGATCTTGGCTCACTGCAACCTCACACCTTCTGGGTTTAAGTGATTCTCCTGCCTTAGCCTCCCTAGTAGCTGGGACTACAGGTGCTTGCTACAACATCTAGGTAATTTTTGTATTTTTAGTAGAGGTAGGGTTTCACCATGTTGGTCAGACTGGTCTTAAACTCCTGACCTTAAGTGATCCGCCCATCTCAATCTCCCAAAGTGCTGGGATTACAGGCATGAGCCACCGTGCCTGCCCTTAGTCTGTTTCTATAGGCTCATGAGCTGTTTCTTCTTCTGGTAGTGGATTTTGACCTTCTTCCTCTTCTCCAGGGTGGCTGTCACCACCTGCTACTTCCAGGCAACCTTGTGAGCCAGTCGCCCCAGGTGCACAGACCTTCTTAGAGGCTTGAAACACAGCCTTAACGGCAGCGGGAACCACCCTCCGCTTTTTTTCTTTCTTTTTTTTTTTTTTTTGAGACGGAGTCCCGCTTTGTCCCCCAGGCTGGAGTGCAGTGGCTGGATCTCAGCTCACTGCCAGCTCCACCTCCTGGGTTCACGTCATTCTCCTGCCTCAGCCTCCCAGTAGCTGGGACTACAGGCGCCCGCCACCACGCCCGGCTAATTTCTTTTTGTATTTTTGGTAGAGACGGGGTTTCATCGTGTTAGCCAGGATGGTCTCAATCTCCCAATCTTGTGATCCACCCACCTCAGCCTCCCAAAGTACTGGGATTACAGGCATGAGCCACCGCGCCCAGCCCCGCTTTTTCTTGTCATAGGGTGGTGAGATCCCATCAGACACGTGGAGGTGGTCTAGGGCAGCCTGGCCGCACTTAAGTCTTTTTAAATTTAAATTAAAAATTTTTTTTTGAGATGGAGTTTAGCTCTTGTTGCCCAGGCTGGAGTGCAGTGGCATGATCTCGGCACACTGCAACCTCTGCCTCCCGGATTCAAGTGATTCTCCTGCCTCAGCCTCCCGAGTATCTGGGATTACAGGCACCTGCCACCACGCCCGGCTAATTTTGTATTTTAGTAGAGACAGGGTTTCACCATGTTGGCCAGGCTGGTCTCGAACTCCTGATCTTATAATCTGCCTGCCTTGGCCTCCCAAAGTGCTGGGATTACAGGTGTGAGCCACTGTGCCTGGCCAGTCTTTTTTTTTTTTGAGACAGCATCTTGCTCTGTCGCTCAGGCTGGAGTGGAGTGGTGAGATCTTGGCTCACTGCAACCTCCTCCTCCCGGGTTTAAGCAATTCTCCTGCCTCAGCCTCCTGAGTAGCTGGGATTACAGGCGCCCACTACCACGCCTGGCTAATTTTTGTATTTTTAGTAGAGATGAGGTTTCACCATCTTGGCTAAGGCTGGTCTTAAACACCTGACCCTCAGGTGATTCACCCACCTCAGCTTAAAAGTTCTGGGATTGGCCGGGCGCAGTGGCTCAAGCCTGTAATCCCAGCACTTTGGGAGGCCGAGACGGGCGGATCACGAGGTCAGGAGATCGAGACCATCCTGGCTAATACGGTGAAACCCCGTCTCTACTAAAAATACAAAAAAAAAAAAACTAGCTGGGCGAGGTGGCGCGCCTGTAGTCCCAGCTACTCCTGAGGCTGAGGCAGGAGAATGGCGTAAACCCGGGAGGCGGAGCTTGCAGTGAGCTGAGATCCAGCCACTGCACTCCAGCCCGGGCGACAGAGCAAGACTCCGTCTCAAAAAAAAAAAGAAAAAATTCTGGGATTACAGGCATGAGCCACCATGCCCCGCAGGCCTCGCTTAGTCTTAAGGATAGCACGCCCCACACTGTCTGCCTAAAGACGTGGCTGGGGGCCTGGAAGTGGTAGGGGCTGCCAGAAAGGTTGGCATTCATCCACTTGCAGGGGAAGGATAGGCACTTTCACTTGTTTCTGTAGAAACTGCTAGAAACATTGATGCCCTTGCCACCCAGGGCCACCACCTCTTGGTCCAGCGGTACCTGTTTGGCTGTGATGGCCAGGCAGCCCAGGCAACGGCCTCAGCCACTGCGCACCAGGGCCCGCCCTTCTGCTACCTTTGACAGCCGCCCATTACAGGGTGCTTTTGTATTCCTATGCGCTCCTCGGGCTTTGTTCTGGGCTCTTACTTGGAAATCGTTTGATTTGTTTGGGTCTTGCTTTTAAGCATTGTGAGATCCAAGCGGCATTCTGGGTGGGACTCATATGCTCCCAGCACCAAGGCAAAACATTTCTGAGCACTGTATCCAGTGCGAAGTGATTTATGAGGCTTTCCACTTCGGCCGGCAGGAAGAGGCACTATTCTTCGCCCTAGAGTTCTGAAGAGTTTGCCTCTAATCCTTTCATGTTATTTTCCTTCTCCAGACTCAGGATTTCCTCACATGTATCAAACTGAGCAGTACTCAGTTGAATACTCGAGATGACCCTCTGCAAGGGTCCAGAGTTCTCTCTGTGTGAGGCCCTCTCCCCCCCAGTCATCTGCTTTGTAAACTCCGGGAGACTGCCGGGCTCCTCGTGGGCTCTCCTTCCATGCACTGTGATCTGGACACTTTCTCCAGGCGGTAACTGGGGCAATTATATGGCTCGTTCATTAGTTTCTTGAATCTTGGGGATCACTGTCCTTGTCTGATGTCTACTGTCTTGATACTTTTTTTTTGGCAGTCTCACTCTGTCACCCAGGCTGGACCTTTGCAGGTCCCTGAGCCCCATTCCTGAAGTGAGTGCTGCCGGTCAGCTGTGGGATCAGGGAAGACTTCGTGGAGCACTGGTGTCTGTCTGCTGGGGCCTGTGTCTCTCCCTGTAAAGACAGGGAAGCCACCGTGAGCACTGCAGTGACTGTGCCAGGCTCTGCCCTGAGCCCCGTGCAAGCCCTGCCCTATGAGGCACACGGCACCTGTCCCATTTTCACTGGGGGCAGATGGGATGACTTGCTCCAGCTGGTGAGTCTCAGAGGATGGCCTCCTCCCCAGGGCCTCCTGCACCCAGTCTGCACTCTTCACCACTCACCTGGCTGCCCTGCTCTAGTGCATTCCTGGGATGAGACCCAGAGGACCCCTGGGCAGGGTGGGGGAGCCCTGGTCTTGCTGTGCAGCTCTGGTGCCATTAGCTGGCCCTGTGCCCTTGAGCTGTCTGAATACTCGCTACCCCTTGTCATCTCCTGCGGGGTTCTGGCTTTTGAACAAGTCTTGGCTTCTTTCTAGGAAGTCGTGCTGTGAGTCATTTATCAACAGTTCCTGACTCTTGCTCTGTCCTGGCACTGCCCTCACGGAGCTGCCCGTTGCTGGGACGGACTAGATAAATGAATGAAACCACGGACTACACGAGCAATTACAATTGCGATGGAGGCCTCAAAACAGCAGCGCAGCAGTGCAGGAGCACACAAAGGCAGCCGGTGCCTGTGAGTGGGTCAGCCCACCAGGAAGGCTCTGCAGGAGGGAGGTGGCGCTTAAATGGAGACCTGCAGGATGAGCAGGAAGGGACAGAGGATGGAGCGGTCCCGTGGCGAGGAGGAGAATGGGCCATTTAAGGAGCAGAGAAGTGCAGAGGGGCCTGGAGAACCGCGGGGAGATGAGACGTGGAGGGGGCAGGAGATGGGAGAAGGGCCAGACAGGAGGGCCTGCAGGCACTGTGAGGGCTGCATGGCAGCCAAGTCCCCTTCTAGCCTTCCAGATGGAAAGGCACTAGGCGAGGTGGAGAAAGCCAACATCCGATGGGCCACAAAGCAAAGCTGCTTCTGCACCCTCATGGGCCAAGATACCAGCAAGGTGAGGTCACCTCCAGCCAGGGCCGGGCTCGGCTCTTGTCTCATGTGCTGGGGCTCCCGCCTTCCATCCACAGCCCACTTGCTCCCCCCACCCCTGCCTGTGGCCTCTGCAGCTGGCAATCTAGGCCCAAAAACAATGCAGAGAATCTCCGGCCGGCAGGGGCTGCGGTATGGATGGGCTTCTATTTATAACAGTGCAGCAACTGCCACCTCAGTGGGCCTGTGGCCTGACCTCTGGTGGGACTCTGGCAAGCCTCAAAGCCAGACCCTGGAGGAGACAGCAGAGGAAGGGCAGATGACACAGCTGAAGGGTGTGGAGCCAGCTGCTCCCACCCTGGCGTCCTCATCAGGACCCGCAAACCCCCATCTGTGCGTGGTTCACACCAACATAAGCTAGACAGGCCCGGCCTCTGTCCAGCCCCCCTGGGCTGCCGTTTTAGACAGATCATGATCACAGATACAAACAGGCGAGAGGAAGCAGAGGGGACAGGTAACTTCATCGTGTCAGAGTATCTGCTGTGACTGATGTCAAGGCCAGCTTGTTTTCACAGGGTGGTCTGTTGGTCGGTAAGGGGTTCAGCAATGTTGCTGGCACCAGCAGGCAGGATTTCTTTGGAAATGAACAGGTATCTTGGAGAAGAATCAGGAGATCCAATGGTAGCCAGCCAGGGCCTGGCAGGAGTGGGAGGGAGGCACTGCCTGGGCCCCCGTGCCGGTTCCGCCCCTCATTCTCTTGTGAGACTTGGGCAAACTGCTTCCTGGCTCAGCCTCATTTTCTCCTCTGAAAGCTGTGGGTTATAGTATGTGGCTCACAGGGTGAAATGTGAAAATGTCAGTGAAGTGCTTAGCATAGTCAGTGCCTGGCATGCTGTAAACATCCAGTGAATTGTTACTATTACAAAGCAATTTTAAAAAAGGAATGTGTGTTAGAAACACAACCAGCAGTAAGTGAGCTGTGCTTCCGTCCAGCAACATCCACGAGGCAGCGGTTCCCAGCCTGAGTGCCAACGACCCCGGCTCCAAGGAGAAAGGTTCTGAGGCAAACGTATTTGGGAAATAGCAGACTGTTTCCTCTTACTGATTCACAAAACACATTTGCATATTAAAGGCTCAAAAAGGTATTTTTTATAATAAAAAGATGTTAAATTTTGTTCCATCCACTCTTCCTCAACTTATTTGGCCACAGAGCCCTCACCTTTTTTTTTTTCCAGAATACTAACTTCCCATAGCAGACATTTTGAAAACGGCAGAAGTTTTGGGGTTGATACACCCTCCATCCAATTGCTCCTCCTTCTTTCCCCAGGAGAAAAGTAGAGAGTGATGTTGAGGCAGAGCAATGGGGATGCACACACAGGAATTCGACCGGCTGGCAGCCCATGATGGGAGATCCACTGTCCCTGCCTTCCAGCCAGGGTGCTCCACGGCCTTCCTCAGAGGAAGTACGGGCAAGAAGCCCCATCTCTGGCATGAAACTGGGTCAGTTTTGTTGGCTAAAAATCAAATATCAAGAAGTACTGGACAGGTCTTCTAAGAGAAATTATAAATGGGGCCAGGTGCGCTGGCTCACGCCTGTAATCCCAGCACTTTGGGAGCCAAGGAGGGCGGATGGCTTGAGCCCAGGAGTTCAGGACCATCCTGGCTAACATGGTAAAACCCCGTCTCTACTAAAAATACAAAAATTAGCCGGGCATGGTGGTGGGCGCCTGTAGTCCCAGCTACTAGGGAGGCTGAGGCAGGAGAATCACTTGAATCTGGGAGGCGGAGGTTGCAGTGAGCCCAGATTGCACCACTGCACTCCAACCTGGTGACAGAGCAAGACTCTGTCTAAAAAAAATTAAATAGAATAAACAACTAAGTGGCAGTCCAGAAGCTAAGTGGGGTGAGCTGCTGCCAGGCGGGATGAGGGCAAGGAAGGTCTTTCCTCCTGTTAGGGGGACTCACAGAGGAGGGCTCAAAGTGTTTGACTGGCAAGGAGGTGACTTGGCCCACTTGTACTTTCAGAGTTTTTCTTTTTTGAGCAGGTGCCAGAGAGCAGCTTAAATTTGCACTTGTGTTTCTTATCAACCATTTCAGATAAAATCCCTTAGCCTGGATTAACGGCAAAATCAACATGTTCATGGGAGCTGGGTTCTGTGTTTCAGATGCCCCCTGGGTGGGTATTTATGGCTACTGTCCTTAGATTAAAGCAGAAGGCCCATGGGGTTCGCGGATCACCTGTACAAGAGTCACTCGCTTTAGGAAATCACCGTTTTAGGAAAAATAGATTCAAGGGGCCTAGCCCAGCCCTGATGAAGAATCTCCAACGAAAGCCTGCGTGCTGCACTAGAGCCGCACCACTCCCCAGCAGCGGGGTCCTGTGTTTGATAAGGGGGCTGAAGGCCAGGCGGGAGATGTCCCCACCCCACAAACCAGATGAAGTCGAAGTGGGAACCAACTTGGGACCATTTAACCCGGATGTCAGGCCAGAGCCTGTGGGTGAGCGTAACAGCATCACCAAGACTGGGAAGCAGGTTTGTGCCTGGTACACCTCATTTAGTCCGAACCACCACCCTGCCAGCCAGGTATTCCAATTCTACTTTACAGCTGAGGGGAAAAACTCTCAAGACATAGAGGCCATGCGCCTCGATCTGGTTACAGAGCTGGTGCGGGTTAGAGTGAGGGCAGCCTGCACAGTCCACTCCCTCTGTAATGCCAGAGACCTGACCTAGAAGCCTCTCTAGAGGCTGCCACAGAGAACTCAAAGCTGAAAGCAGGCACCAGGACACTCACAGGTAGGCAGGGCCACGTGGAGGGGACCACTGGCTTAGCCACGTCACCGTGCCACAGGACTCACACTTTTGCCCCAACGAGAGGCCGGGATTGTGTCATTGTGTAGCTGGGGTTCTTTCTACCTGTCCCTGAGGAGCTTAATTTGGCCTCTATCCCTGTGTTGCCATCTGAAGCACCAATTACCAGTGGGATATGTGTGTCCGGAAAAGCCAAGCAAAACACGACCTAGTGCAGTCTGCCTTCCCCCTTTCCTGAGTTAAGCAGAACAGAAACATACATGAAACTGCCTGTGCCTGCCACTGCAGCACATGCCCCAGAAGGGCTGCGTAGGCATCCTTAGGGCCCCTTGTTGTCATCATCCAGACTCTTTGCCTGTCCTGATTTGGAGGCGGCTCAAGCCCCGCCATCTCCTCCCTGGGCAGGCGGGAGCGACTGTGCATTCCAGCCGGACATCCCGACAGCTCGGGTGTCAGGGGATGCAGGCTGAGCTGACCCCTGCCATCTACCACTGTAATCGAACCCAAAAAAGAAACTTGGAGGAGCTCACATGCCTGTAGCACATTCTTCCGGGGCTGCTGCCTGACAGGGAGTGGGGGTGTTATCTGCCTGAGCACAGCTGATAGTGCCTTATGGAGAGATGTCACATGCCACCTCAACAGAGGATCAACGCAGAGAATTTGAGGTCAAGGGTTTAGGCCGAACCATTTCTATTTATAAAAAGGAGTGTCCAGGGGGAAGCAGAAGGGTAGGAGAAGACTGGCTCGGCCTGGGTGCCAGTCAGCAGGATGACAGCCAACGGCAGAACGGAGCCTGCAGCGCCTCCGAGTACATCTCTCCCTTTAAAGCTAAGCCCTCTGCCATGAGCCTCTCCTGTCAGAGCTTGAGTCCCTTTGTCTCTAGATGGCCTCTGTATACAAACTAGCACGAGCCCAGGTGGGAGAAACATGCCTTGTGACTGGCTGTGAATGTCACTGGGGACTGTCCCCCCACTTCATGGCTGAGAGGGCCTCCTGTGAACACAGGGTGGAGAAGGTGTCAGGCTCTTCAATTCTACAAGGACCAAAAAGGGCACACATTAAATTTTTGGAGACCCCAGCTCTTTGCGAGAGGCAGGGCCCCTAGATAACGGACCGTACAGACAGCCCCTCCCTCTCCTAACTGCACAGAGTGCAGGGTGACAGTCATCCAGAGACACCACGGATCTAATTTCAGCTCTTGGCTCTGCTGGCATCTGGTTGAGGGAGGGATTTCTGAAACCCAACAGTGCTATACAATGAGATTCCTCTTCTTGAGAGCTTAAGAAATCACCAAAAACAAAGCCAGGTGGGTGTCCAGCCTCTATCTGAGTCTTCTGGAGCCAGAGTCCCCAGGATGGAGGCTGGGAATGTGTACTTGACAAAGAACTCTGCAGGTGATGCTGGGGCACAGGCAAGATGGGGACCATCAGACAGGTGGTGACACAGTGGAGACCTCACCATGGTCTACTGTCCCCACTTAAGCCATCAGAACCAAGGAGGTCACACTCTCTGCAACATGATGAATTAATGTCATGTCAAACTTTTATTAAAACATGAAAAAAAAACAACCTGCCAATATGTAAAACTCAAAAAAAAAAAAAAAAAAATCCCTTCCCAACTCGCCCCTGCTCATGACCCAAGCCAAAGCGCTGTCAGATTCTGGGTCTGAAAGAGAAAGTCTTACATCTGTTTTCAATGTGAGACGGTCCTTGTTTGATGGCAACTATCTAGGATGTTACAGACCTCAAAGATACTGCATTAAAGATAAAGAAGCACTGTAACAGAACTGCAGTGATGAACTCTGGGCCGTGCTAGCAAACACTGTTGTCAAATCCACTACCGTTCTGCTAGTGTTGTCTGGCAATAGCAGTGTCTTCCCACTTCCTGGGTCTACCCGAGGACTATCTGCACTGTGGTTAGCAGACACTGGGTAGGTGTGGCTACCAATGTCACTGCCACATACAGAATATAAAGGCTGTCTTCTCAAGCAACTGGTCCCTCCTCTCTGGAGTAGGACACACGGCACCCAAGAGCCACATGGAGATGAGCAGACAAGGCCGGCTAAGGGGCAGCACTGTCCTGCCTCACGCTGGCTACTATTGTACTGAAGAGTGCTATGGCTGCTTCTGAAACTCAACTGCTGCTGGCACGAGTGGCTTCCTGTGCCTCTTCTCAATCTCAGAGTGTGTCCTTGGATGGTCCTGATATACAATGGCAAAAAGAACATGGAGAGGAGATAACCAAGTTTCGGCCTCAAAAAGACGACCCACCAGCCTTCAACCTCTTCCCTATGTGGAGGGCGCTAGGTCCAAGTGAGACCATGGCACATTTGATGCTGTTTACCAACACCCGACGCTGGTGACTTTGGATGCCATCCTTGAAGACACAGTGCTGGCTGATGGAGGCTCTGCTGGCTTCTCAGAGCCACAGAAATGGGGCTATCTTCTTGGCTGTGATCTGAAAAAACGCACATACATTCTGTACAGAAACAGACAGTTTAATAGTGGCAGGGAAAACCCAACGTGAAATATAAAACAAGTAATCACGCGTCTCGTGAGTTTTGGTTTCTGTTGTTTCTTTCTGGGTGTATGTGTTCTGATGGCAGCGTCGGTCTGAGAAGCCTGCTCCAGCATTTCTCGGTAAAGCAGCTGAGGATGCAGTTGATCCCAGGGACTGAAGGGCCTGCTGACACCCCCTCAGCTTCGCCAGCCACCAAAACCCTGCACAGACCTGCAAGGAAGCACAGGAGAGTGGTGGAGTCAGCTGCTCTGTCACAGAGCAGTCACAGGCTCTGCTGCTCTGCCTGTGTGCAAAGGTCAGAACTCCGATTTTTTATTATTATTTTTTTGATAGAGTCTCACTCTGTTGCGCAGGCTGGAGTGCAGTGGCGTGATCTCAGCTCACTGCAACCTCCACCTCTCGGGCTCAAGCACTTCTTCTGCCTCAGCCTCCCAAGTAGCTGGGATTACAGGCATGCACCACCATGCCTGGCTAATTTGTGTGTATGTATCTATATATGTATATACATTTTTAGTAGAGATAGGGTTTCACCATGTTGGCCAGGCTGGTCTCAAACTCCTGACCTCAAGTGATCTGCCCACCTTGGCCTGCCAAAGTGCTAGGATGACAGGTGTGAGCCACCGTGCCTGTCCAGTTTTTTTTTTTTTTTTTTCCTTTTGAGATAGGGACTGGCTGTCACCCAGGCTGGAGTGTAGCAGTACCATTTTGGCTCACTGCAGCCTCGACCTCCCAGGCTCAAGTGATCCTCCCACCTCAGCTTCTGGAGTAGCTGGGACCACAGGCATGAACCAGCATGCACAGCTAATTTTTAAAATTTTTAGTAGAGATGGGGTCTCACTATGTTGCCCAGGCTGGTCTTGACTCCTGGGCTCAAGCAATCCTCCTACCTCAGCCTGCCAAAGTGCTGGGATTACAGGCATGAACCACCCACCTGGCTAAGACTGAATTTTAACGCCATGAAATTCTACACAGAAGCAAAGAGGGTGGATCAACACATGAGACCTGGTGATGGCCCAGAGCCCAGGGGTTAGCACATGGCTTCCGAGAAACCCCCAAGGGAAGTCAGGAGCAGCATCTCCTCAGCGCTGCCCTCAGGCCCAGCTCACTGGCAGGCTGCTCTTTTTCTCTTTGAACCATGTCTCTTAAGAAGGCGAGGCCTGGCACCTTCTGTCATATTGCTACAGAGAAGAGCAAGTCCACAAAACCCAAACCCTGCTGCTGAACCCCCACACTTGGAGGACAAACTCTAAAAACAGGAAAAAATGAAAAGAAAATGTACAAATCCAGCAAGATCCACACAATTCCAACCTTATTTAATGCTTTTAATTAAGGTCAGACTCAAAAAGGGGGATACTTACGAGTTATTTGATCCAAAGCTGAAGCCTGAAAAGCAGAAGAAGAGTGAAGTTAAAGCACGCATCCACTCAAAAGACGAAGGTGGTCCCCATGCTAAGTGCCTGCCCTCCTGTGCTTCTCATTCATGGGAAGCCCTCCGTGCCTCCCCCACCTACAGGAAGGCAGGAAAGGTACAGGCAGAAGCCCCTTTATTCTGAGTTTGTCCTCTGGAGCTGCTCAGATCCCCCAGAAGGCAGAAGAAATCCTTTACTTTTCATGAGTTTTCTTCTTGGTGTTTTAGGTTCTTCCTCCCTCCCCGGCCCCAGCTGTAGGCAGAGGGTCTCTGGTTTGGCCTCTCTCTCAACTGCGCTGGACCACACAGATTCATTTCATTAAGAAAACTTTTTTTTTTTTTTTTTTTGCTGTGGTTGTTTTTCCATCCATTTGGTTCCTCTTCTTTTTGAGGGCCAGAGAAGCAAGATTCTAGGCCTGGTTCTGCTGCTAACTGACTCTAGGCAAATCACTTAGTTCCTTGGAGTTTGTTTCTTCATTGGTACGATTGTAATGATACCTAAATTCTGTGCCTCGTCAGTTTACTGCAAGAACAAAATGGAAGACACATATTCTGCCATCTGAAGAAGCAGAGTGTTACACAAATGCGAGATGTTCTGTGAAGTTTCTACGTCTTTCTTTTCTTTTTTTTGAGTCTGTTGGCTTAGATTTTTAAACCAAGGCCTAGTAAGACCATTATTATGTTGGGCCTCTCAAATCCTGAGAGGAAATAAACACAGTAATTTCTTTGGTAAGAAATGACACAATGTTCTAAGTCTAACTAAAACCTAAAAAATATATATATTTCTTCATCAGTACGATATATATATATATATATATATTCGGCTGGGTGCGGTGGCTCACGCCTGTAATCCCAGCACTTTGGGAGGTTGAGGTGGGTGGATCATGAGGTCAGGAGATAGAGACCACCCTGGCCAACCCAGTGAAACTCCGTCTCTACTAAAAATACAAAACATTAGCCGGGCGTGGTGGCGGGCGCCTGTAGTCCCAGCTACTCAGAAGGCTGAGGCAGGAGAATGGCGTGAACCCGGGAGGTGGAGTTTACAGTGAGCCGAGATCACGCCACTGCACTCCAGCCTGGGCAACAGAGCGAGAGTCCGTCTCAAAAAAAAAAAATTTTTTTTTCAACCACTTTCAGTATGTTATGTATTTATTTATTTTGAGACAGGGTCTCATTCTGTCACCCAGGCTGGAGTGCAGTGGTGCAATCACAGTTCACTGCAGTCTCGACCTCTCGGGCTCCAGTGATCCTCCTGCTTCAGCCTCCTGAGCAGCTGGGACCACAGGTGTGTGCCACCATGTCTGGCCAATTTTAAAATTTTTTGTAGAGAATGGGGTCTTGCCATGTTGCCCACGCTAGTCTCAAACTCCTGGGCTCAAGAGATCCTCCCGCCTTGCCAAAGTGCTGGGACTACAGGCGTGAGCCATGTGCCTGGTCAGCTTTTAAAATACTAAACAGACTGGTCAGGTAAAACATACTCATTTCTTTGGGGGGAGAAGGCAAGAGGGACCCATTGTGCTTGTGCAGGGAGAACTTGTGGCAGCTTACCTCCTGTGCCTGATCCAAAACCAGAGAATCCGCTACTCTGGGTCCCAAAACCAGAAGTCTGTTGGGACAGTGATCCGAAAGTGGGGGCATTCTGACTCGCGAGTGTGCCAAAGGATGTGGTGTTGCTGCTGCTCCCAAACCTGCGCTCCAGTGAGAAACAGACCGAGGTCAGTGGGGCCTCTCACCACTCGGCCATCTGCAAGCCTCAGCCCCCTGCCGTAAATCTCAATATACATGATACACATGATCCAGGGTGACAGGCTGGGCCTAACTAGCAGCCTTTTAGAGAGAACGAGCTGTCGTCCAGGGCCAACTTTTCTCTCTGCTCTGGGAAGAAAAGCGGCAGGACTACAGTACGAATCCAACCTGGCCAGTGTTCCGGTTTCCATCCCCTATCAGAACACCAGGGCATTTGGGAACTATGTAGTACACATTTCCTGCTCTACCTCCAACAGTCCTGAAGCTGTATTCTATCATCTTAGCATTTCTCACTTACCGACCATTCCCCCACAGCCTGCTCCCATTTATTTATCTTCAGCTCCTCTTGGGATCTTGATTCTATTTACTTTTTCCAAGTCGTTTCATTCAGGATTTTGTATTTGTTTCCTCAATCAATAATTACTATCCAAAACAATGTAAAAGTGGCTACCATTTTCTTTCCCCTGCTGGCCCCACCTGGAGACAATCCCCTGTGCACCCTCGCTCAGTCCTCCCCCCAGATACGGTTCAGCACAGAAGGGGGCACTGTGTGGTCTACCAGAGCCCCTTGAATCATTTGCAGAGGAATTCAGCTGGGCTGGCGAGAGCTTCTGGGGTCTGGAGGTGACTAGGTGAGGGAAATAGATCAGTGGTTTCTTGGAGAAGGGGCAGCACCTGGGGCAAGAGTCAACCTCAAAGCAAGAAAAAGTATCTAAAACTCCCCCTTCCCACCATTCTATTCACTTTTAATGGTGAGGTCAAGGCTCTTTCCATACAAAGGTGGCCAAGGGATCTGCTCTCATTGGACTTTCTCCCAGGAGCATCTGCTCCCTTCCTCCTCCTGCCTTGGGCCTCATCAGCAACAGCCTGCCCTTCTCAGAAGCCTGCCCTTCAGGGTAGGAGATAGGCTCATGGCCAGGGACCTGGAAGAAGGTAATGGGCTTTTATGGAGATTTAATAACTGACCTGGTATTAACCCTTTTTAGGACTGACTAACCAGCCAATCAGGATTTGTGTGAGAGCTGCCCCAAAGCAGAATATGATACTTTTCTACTAGTAAAGAAAACAGCTGGTTTCAAATAAATAAATCAATTCTCAAGATACCCAGTCAACCCAAACCTTCCACCAACTCTGTGGTACTATGTGCTAGGTCATCACTGCAGAGAACAGCGTCCATTAAGACCTCTGAGAATACCAGCCTAAGTGGGTCTCTAACTGTCCTTTCCAAGCTTTCCTTAACTTTAATTCTTGGGGTTTCCTGAGGGCAAACCTAAGGCATTAGTCTCCCTGTGAAACAGGAGAAGCAGCAGGCCAACGCTCACTCTTGCTGCTGCGCTCCAGCATCTTGCATGGAGGGAAAGGGTGTGAGTAAGAACATACTATAGTTTATTTTCAAGATAAAGATGCTGTTAGCTTGCCAAGACTCAGATCCCAAGTATCTCTACAACTCCCCTAGACAAAATCATCTCCCCTCCCCCAAGTCTTCAGCTCATGTTGAGCCCAGTACCGTGGTGAGAGGCATTTTAGAACTTTCAGGCATCAACACCTCCTTTGAACGACAGACTTGGTAGTCACCCCATGTATAATTTTTAAATTAGGATGTTGTGGTGTGGTGAAGATTTTTTTCCCTTGGGGTTTTGGCAACCAGACTGAAATTCTGCCCTTAAATGCAACTCCCTAACATGGCCTTTTCCAGTGCAGATGCACACGAGGCAATGGGAGCAGCTTCGAAATCACTGATCATCCAGGATCTTCCCATGGGGGCACCTGTGGAACTGAACACTCACTGTGGGGGCTGCAGGGGAGCAGGGGACACAGGGAGTTGTTTGTTCAAGGACAATGGGTCTAACACAGAATAATCCCAAGATGAAAGAATCTGGTGGAAACCATTCATTGAGGACTTCCTAACAGAAGCTCCACAAGGGGGTCCCTCTTGGCTACAAAGCAGTAGTTAAGGCAGGGCTGGTGCCTTCCTTTAGCCCCAGCAGGAGAACAGGGGCTCTGATGACCAGCATTTCTCATACCAGGGAACAGCAACACAGCTGAGGTCCACCCATGAATTCAACAAAGCCTGGCTTAAAAGAAATGAGTCTTACCCTGGAGAGGAACAGGAATCCTTGAGGGAGTTGTTCACCAATTTCAAGGGAGGGGCCTTCAGCTCATGGTCAAATTTCTTTTCAGAGCACGAGTATAGGCCCCTAGTGCTTTTTGGCTGGCATGTGGGTTCCCAATGGCCCTCCCCAGGGGGCTTACCCGAATCCTCCTGCGCTGGCAGCCGCAGTACCCTCTCCGAACACTTTGCCTCCCGTCGAGCCCAGAGGGCTTGTAAAGGCTGGGGCTGAACCGAATGCTGGCACCCCTCCAAACCCAGGGGATCCCCCAAAAGTAGGAGGGCTGCCAAACACTGGAGCAGCACCGAAGCCACCTGAGCAAAACAGAGGCAAACAAACAGAAATAGGGAGAAAGAAAGGAGGAGACAGGAAGAGAAGACATTGAGCAATGAGAAACCAAATCAAAATAGTTAGAAAAAAAGGGAAAAGAGGATGTCAGCAATTCAAATGCAAGAACTAAAGAGCAACACCCCCCTGCCCTTCTATCAAGAAAATAGTAATGAAAACAACAAAACAAAAGCCCTCAAAGCAAACCACCCCCCTCCATTTCTATCAGAGGGCTCTGGGGTTCACTCAGGAGAGCTCCTGCAAACCCTGTGAAGTCAGTGTGAAGCCGTGTGAGCAGACCTCCGAGAGCCCACTCGGTGCACCTCCCACCCTCGCAGGTCCTCTGAGCTGTTTGGAGTGAAAAACCACTCTCGAAAACTCCAATCCCTACCCAGCTGTCAAAAAGATGACAAACTATATTACTTATCAGTACGCATGCAAGACATCTAGCTTCACAGAAACCCAAATTATAAAATCAGAGGCTCAAAATCCCCTCTCAGGGAGAATTCCTGAATTGGGTCATAGCAGAGACAGACGTGCACATGGCGCCCAGCCAGGTGCTTTTTATTTATTTACAGCCTGATGGCTCCTACGTCTCTCGTCGGAGTCTCCCTTTCTCTCGCTCAGTGGAGAAGGTTTTTTTTTTTTTTTTTTTTTTTTTTTTAATGCTTTTTTCCTGCAGTTTGGAATTACTTCTCAATGAAAAAACACACCAAATTTCTTCTTTGGAGGTAGGCTGCTGTATAAATCTAATAAAATAGTAAGTCAACAGTGAGGACAGCCCTAGAGTTCAGATGCCTTCTGCAAGTTGCCAACACTGCTGCCCAGGGAGCTCAGGCTGCCAGAGGGCAGCACCACACAGGTGGCCACACAGACAAGGGTGAGGTCACACATGGGGCACCCTACTCTGATTGCTGGTGATGCCTGTCCGGCGGGAAGACAAAACATCCTCCCCTGAGCTATTCCTGATGCCGGTTCCCAAACTTCCAAGACACTGCTGAAATCATTCGAAAGTATTAGAACAGACACTCAGTGAGTGTCTTCTGGAATGAACGGAATAGAATGGCATAAGAAATGTGCTCTAACTGGGAGCACTCTCTAAAGGGTAGTACTTCTTAAAGTGAGTGTTGGCCTATGAACTGCGTGCTGGCGAGAGTAATGGTGGCTTAGCGACAAGCCTTTTCTCCCCTTTCAGAAAGTGAATCTATTGTTAGAGGGATGAAATCTAGACTTCTTATTGTTTATGTAATCACAACACAAGATTCTGCTGTCTGAATCAGGAAAGATCAAATCCTGGGTATGAAAAGTTGTCAGCTGAATTTCTCAGTTAACGGTTATTTTGTGATACACTCATGTGCCTTTTTGCCATTAATAGTGGTAGGCGGCACAACTGAGAAGATACTTTTTTGCTAAGGCTTATGTTTGGGTTAACATTCCGCATTTTAAAACCTTGAGTGAAATTCCAAGCCATGATAATAGAGACTGTTGGGTTATAAATATAACAGACTGGAAAAAAAAAAGTGCTAAAAAACCCTTACAGTTGAATTATTTAAGACTGATCACAGATCTAGTTACACTTTCTTCCTAGACATGCAGGGCTTTATCTGGTGCCTTGTATTCAATATTGCTTAGACTTCTTGGTGGAAGGTGAGTGAAAAATAGGAAGTCATGATGACACAGAAAATACACTGGACAGGGGAGGGGTGGCGATTAAATATACACAGAGAGCAAAAGCCCCCAAACAACACACCTGGGTCACAGCCAAATTACACAGGAAGAAAACAGTCACTCTGGCTTAAACAGGCAACTCCCTCCTGATGGCAGGAGGGGTTCGATTTTATCAGTCGCCGTATTTTCATAAATTTCTTCTCCAGAAGAAATATAAATTTTCTAATAATCAATGATGATAAACTTTCTGATTTATTGAGGGCCCACTCTATGCCAGGTGCTTCACAGCAGTTCTCTTAAATCCTCCCAATAAACCTGGGATCCTTACATCACAGGGGAGGAAACTGAGACTTAGAGAATATGCCACTTGTCCAAACTTCAGCCAGCTGGTGGGTGCTAGAGCTGGGACTGGAACAAGGTCTGTGCGACTCAAACGCCCACCTGTCATCTTCCCATCGTTCATCCCCTGCCTGCCTCCCTCCAAATCTAACACTTGAGCGAGAGAGCAGGGTGTAGACCACTGGCCATGGTGGGCAGGGCAGCAAGGCCATCTTCAGTGCATCCCACCTTCCTCCTGTCCTCTCCCTGGATGACCTCCAGCAGGATTATTTTCTAATGCAATTTTACAGAAGGGAGGATAGACACTTTTGGAATTTTTCCAAGACCCATCCAAATCATCAACTTAAAATCTCTCTTACAGCAAAAAGTGACTGCCCCGATGCCTGCGCAGGAAGGCAGTTCCTCCATTCACAACAGCCCTTCCTTCTACTCGGGACTTCCAGTCCCCTCTTTCGACAGAAAAAGCTCTCCCAGAACCAATACGAGTTCGGCTGCAGAGAGATGAAGTCCCTGAAACATGAGGGGGAGTGGTCTTTCCCCTGCCCTCACTTTGATGTTTATGGTTACTAGTTCATTCATCTTATGTATCTGAAAGATAATTTTTCTCTATTTGAGTCCTCAATCTAAGTATTACAGTTTCATGGGGCAAGTAAATACATACTATGAAAAGTTGGGGGATATATTTTCTCTAAGACCGGACAAATAAAAGGGTCAGATTTTCTTTCTTTTTTTGAGACAGAGTCTTGCTCTGTTGCCCAGGATGAAGTGCAGTGGCATAACCTTGGCTCACTACAATCTCTGCCTCCCAGGATCAACTGATCCTCCCACCTCAGTCTCCTGAGGAGCTGGGACTACAGGCATGCACCACTGTGTCTGGCTTATTTTTGCCTTTTTTTTTTTTTTTGTAGAGATGGGTTTTTGCCATGTTACCCAGGCTGGTTTCAAACTCCTGGACTCAAGTGATCTGTCTTCCTTGGCCTCCCAAAGTGCTGGGATTACAGGTGTGAGCCACTGTACCCAGTGTCTGAATTAGGTGTGATTTTCCTTTTTTCTTTTAGAGATAAGGGTCTCACTATGCTGCCCAGGTTGGTCTTGAACTTCTGGGCTCAAGTGATCCTCTCACCTCAGCCTCCCAAACTGCTGGGATTACAGGTGCAATTTCAAAGGTCAGATTTCCAAATCAATGGGGACATAATCCCAGGATAAAGAACCATATATAGGAAAACCATAAGAGTCAAAGAAAACATTATCAGTCTCCTAAAAACATAAAAAGTCTTGATGATCGATGAACTAATATTCCCCAGTTGAAATGTTCACGATGTGCCTTTCTAACTGGGATAAAAGCCTTGTGGCCCTTTCATTTTTAAATAATGCACTGTGTGTGTGGCAAAAAGAAAGCTGCGAAGCCCATTTCAGAATATTCTGTTTTAATTTCTAGGAGCAGTATTAACAACTAGCAACCAAGGACTAAGCTACCTGAGTCACAGTCTGAGGTAAGGTGCACAGTGGATTTGGAAACTACAGCACTTTAGGCTTTACACATGAGACTCCATGTATTAATTTGGGGCAGCCTTACTCCCAAGTCAGAGCCACCGATGCATCTAGTCCTGAGGTTGGATCCTTCCTCTGGAATTAGCATATTTCAGAGCATCCTATACATACGAGGGCCAAGTGTCCTGCCCACTTACCCACGGGGAGTTTGCTTTCAAAAGCTGCTTGCTCAAACAGCCTACCCTGGACCCCCCGTCTTAAAAAAAATTCTTTTCACACAACTTTCCATCAACAAGGACAGGAGTGCAGACTCTCCGCAGATCTCAGAGACAGAAACAGAATGGAGAGGTAGATGACAGAAATGAAGTACATGTTTTCAGATCTAAACATATATTGTTCTTTAAAAATTTTTAGTTATAAATACATCATACATGATTATAAAAAGGCATATAGTTTATATAAATGTATACTTTAATAGTAATGCTGGGATAAAAAGTAGTGCAAATAATGTTCCTTTTCCTTGTTTACATGGGTGTCAACTATGAAAATTAATTCAGCTATGTACTTATGCTATGTGGATTGTGGATACATATATACTTCAATTAAAAATAAAGGGATCTGGGGGCCAGGAGTGGTGGCTCACACCTGTAATCCCAGCACTTTGGGAGGCCAAGGTGGGGGGATCACGAGGTCAGGAGATCGGGACCATCCTGGCTAACATGGTGAAACGCCATCTCTATTAAAAATACAAAAAATTAGCCGGGCGTGGTGGCGGGCGCCTGTAGTCCCAGCTACTTGGGAGGCTGAGGGAGGAGAATGGCATGAAGCTGGGAGGCAGAGGTTGCAGTGAGCCGAGATCGTGCCCCACTGCACTCCAGCCCGTGGCGTACAGAGCAGACTCATCTCAAAAAAATAAAATATAAAAAAAAAAAAAAAAAAAAACTGACTTTGTGAAAGAGGGGAAAGTAATATACAGATGAGAAATTAAACAGATAATCTGCTTTGACCCTTACAAATAATGGGCACCCCAACAAATCCATGACTCAGGACGCTTTCCTGTTGATACTTTAATTATCATTTCCTTATGTGTTCCTTTACTTTGGTTATTCTGCAGCTTTAAAATATTTACAATGTTTTCTTCCCAAGAAGACTCTGTGTTCTCTAAAGAGTTGCATTACGGCTGGGCACGGTGGCTCACCCTGTAATCCCAGCACTTTGGGAGGCCGAGGTGGGCAGATCACGAGGTCAAGAGATGGAGACCAGCCTGGCCAACATGGTGAAACCTTGTCTCTACTAAAAATACAAAAATTAGCTGGGTATGGTGGCACATGCCTGTAATCCCAGCTACTAGGGAGGCTGAGGCAGAAGAATTGCTTGAACCAGGGAGTCGGAGGTTGCTGTTAGCCGAGACTGCACCATTGCACTCCAGCCTGGCGACAGATTTAGACCCCATCTCACACACACACACAAAAAAAAGGTTGCATTACTTGCGTTCTTTGCTTTTAAACATGTTTTGGAAGACCTGGAATGATGTTAGGAATGTAGCAGATACTCAGTAAATACGAAGTGGAGGAAACAGTTAACTTCTTTACTCCAATCCTATTCTCTTGAGATAACCACCCTAGAGATGTCTCCTTCCAGATATCTACGCATAAACAAATATGCATATAAAGATAACCATAACAAATAGACATAGGAATACCTGTTTTGTTTGGAGAGGAAAACCCAAAGCCTTGGGATGCCACACTTCCTCCTCCAGAGCTGAAAGTGCCAGTGGGTTTCTGCTCTCCAAACGACGAGCTGGCAAATCCACCAAATGTCTTGGCCCCACTGTTTCCAAATAGGTTAGAGGTATCTGAAGAGACGAAGAGATGAAGACGTGAGGGAGGTCAGAGGGAGAGAAATGTCTTTACCTGCTTCTCAGAACAAAGAAAAAAACATCAGTTGGGTGTTTGGGAAGATGGGAGTGACAAGCTGCCTAGAACCCAAGGGAGCGGAGCGATGGAGCGACAGAGCGACAGGCACTTTCTCTGATTTTCAAGCACCTTGCTGGGAAGTTTTTAATCATTCTGGCACCCAGGCTCAGGATTTCCTGGCATGATTCTACAGGCACAAAATAAAGGAGCAGTGAGAGACCCCACTGAAGAGGCTCCTTTGCAGAAGCTCACGGCGTGCTCCCGCAGGTGTTAGGACTGCCCAGCAATGGAGGCCACGGCTCAACCCCACAGGCTGCTTTCTTCTGAAGAAAGGGTTTGCTTTGATTGGTTTCTTCACACCAAGACCAACTTCAAATTTTGTCAAACTAGGGAAATTAAAGTTAGAACAAATCCAAACCAGGCCTAAGGGCTTCTAGCACTTACTTAGTGCTTTTATAGTCAAGTTCAGCATGCTTATGGCTGCCCGAGCTGCTCAGAGAATGGCAGTGAAATGAGAAAAATCATGGTGCTCCTATCTTTGATCCAAGGGGATATAGGGATGGTTTGAAGAATGTGAAAGAGGCTAGCAAGACTTCCAGTCAGATTTCCTCTAAGAGGTTTAATGAAGCCCTTGACCTTTTAGATACTTATCTAGGGGGTCATTCGCCCTCTCTCAACTATGCACTGAATTCACTCCAAGAATTAAAGGAAAAAAAGAAACTACTAAAAACCAAGATGGCTGAGAATTTTTTTTCACCTGTTACAAGAAATGCAAACCTGACAGACAATAAATAGCCAAAGTCTACATACACAGAAGCTGTCACTCAAATACAGCATAGGATATGTCAGAGTTTTCAGACTTTTTTTGGGGGGGGAGGGGGAGTGGTGGGAAGGGAAGGAATAACTCACATTTCCTACCACGTCTGGACGGGTGTTTTATTAAATATATGCCCACAAGGCAGGGAGAAACTATCCTGAAGTGGAGTGGATGCCCAAAGACACAAGGCATAAATGGGATGCACAGCGTATGCTCTGGGTAATCACTGGGTGGGTAATAAAGGACCAGTCTCTCCCTAAGCCAGTCAGGTGTTCACAGGGAAGGTGAAATGAGAGGACTGGAGGAGGGGGAGCACTTAACATCATTTTCAAAGTTGAGCTGTTGGAAGGGGTGCCCCCCGCCATTAACCTGTCACCTCCTCAGGTCTCTCAACTTGTGCTCCTACAAACCGACCCTAACAGGAGAGCCAACACGGTTAATACATCCAGATGCAATGCTCTTAATCCACAATCCAGGAAGTGAGTGGCCTCACTTTGGGACCCAGTCACCTCAAATTTCCAGGCACCAGTAATACAATATGCTTGGCCCATCACATTATGGTCACTGCCCTAGAAAAACACAGCTGACAATTTGAGAGCTTGGCTAAGGACCCACATGTCGGGTATGTCAGGCATTGGCAGCTGGGTGGTTAAGAAATCCCTTTGTATCACCCTCATAACTCGGTACCACAGGATAATTTATCCCTTGATGGAGTCCCACAAAACGGCCTCCTGAGCAGTTTGACCTTCCCCTTATTGAGCTAGCCCAAAGTTAAGTTTGATTCCTTCAATGGCAGTACATTTGACACTGGAGATGAAAAACAGGCTTCTCAGCCATTCCGTTTACTTCATATTTCAAGAACAGAGGGCTGCAATTTTGCACTTTGTTAGTGCTAGCAATGCAAAATTCAAATAGCAAACAAATTCAAAGGCAAGACTGGGGTTGAATCCTCTTGGAGAAATTTGGTACAACCATATGAAATGAGAGGTGAAATGATTTTACTGGGATAGTGGTGGGAAGTCAGAGATCATTTAGAAATCTTTGGGCTTTTTTATCTTTTTCTCTGTTTAAAACTCTTTGACTTTAAAATCTTTACGGCATATCACAGTGGAACAAGCAGTGAAGTTTGCAGTCAGACCCGGGTGAGATTACCTAATAGCTGTATGACCCTGGGCAAGAACTTAACTAACTAAGTTCCAGTTTCCCCACACATAGAACAGGACAGCAATTCTGACTCTGCAAGGGATGCTGGGAAGATAACATGATGCACACAGGGCACTAGTGTGATATGTTGTGGACCCTCAGAAAAGGCTGCTGCCCTTCTCTGTTCCTTCAGCCTCCTCCTTCCACATCTCAATCACACTTCAGCTAGTAAGACACTCAGCAGGTCAGCAGGAGATAATGAAATCCTTTTCATTTTTAAAAGATCCCAAGAATGACACCATTAAAGCTGTAATCACTCTCATTTAGTCTCTCCAGGAGCTCTGCATGTTGAGACATTTTACCATTGATTTAAACTGCTCTTAAACATAGTAGCATAAAATAATGACTGCGACTCTGTTTCTAATGTCAACAATGTGTTTCTTGGTTTTCTCCTAATGGTTCCAAAATAACACAATCTCTAGCTTTTGAAAATACGTTACCATATTCTCATATTACCAAAAGAGAATATCTTGGCGAACAGAACAATATTTCACTATAGAAGATTCTTTTTGATTTGTAAATAAACTATCCAGTAAAAAAAACAAGTTTGTCTTTGCATAGCCATCTGTGACTGACACTTTAGGGGTGCCAAGTACAGGTAAGACTGGCATCTGCTCTGGGCTTCTGCCCTGCTGGCAAAACATGGATCCTCTTTGGTCTTTTATTTGGCAAAAACACTAGCATAATCCAATATGCGTGCCTGAGCCAATCTGATTTAAATTATACTTAATATAAACTGGATAGTAATTAAATTTGACACAAAGAGAACCAGACCAGGCCCCATTTCATCCCGCAGGTCTAAAGTCACTGAACAAGACTGCAATGCACACTCCGAAGGGGTCTCTCAAGAAGCTCTTGCCCAGGATACTTTCCAAGATGTTTTCTTCAAGAACAGTTGTAGAGGGACCCGTGAACCCACATGATCATCATCAAATGGTTTCTTCATCTCCTGACAAGACAAATATGTCTTTCAGGACCCTAAACAGAAAGAATGTGCTGGGAATGGCCCTACAGAGTGTCCTCAGGACAATACTCAAGGAGGCAACAGGTCCTTATGGGTAACAATCCACAGTGGTGGTGACTTTTAGATGACCCCATGAGTTCACAGGTTTTCTTTAGTAGAGTCTATGGGAATGACAGAGAGAAGCCCTTCTTGCAAGCTTTGAGCTTCTGGATACAGAACATGCCAACTCCAAGCACTGGTGTTCTCAGCTTGTCTCTCCTGGTCATTGTTATAGTTCTCATGATGTCTCGGGGGTACAGTGGGCAGTTTCAGGGCTAAGCAGCCCAGGGCATAAATGTCACAAAGAGAACTGCTCAAATAATTCTCTATAATGGGGTCTTTTCCATGCATAAGTGTTGCCCAAAAAGGCATACCTGGGAGACGTTATGTAAACATGGCCCATCAGAGCTCGGGAAAAGCATCTGGACTAAATCCTGGCTATGCCACTGAATAGCTGTGCAGCTTCTGCAGTCTATATCTCCTCTTGGACCTGATTTTCCTATTAGTGAAATGGGGACAGCCACATCTAAAAGCACCGTTGTAAGAAGTGGTTAGCTCACGTGCATTGAGCTTCTGGCACACAGTGGGTGATTTATAAAGGCTGGTTTCTTTCTGCTTGATGGTTTGTGTAGTGATGAAATCCAAGGGCCGCAGGATTTCCAGAGAGGGAGCAATCATGATGGGCCTGAATGACCCTCAGGCAAAGGTGCACTGCACACAGTAACAGCCTCGCATTCATCCTTAAAAAGAAGGACAGGCTCAGAAGGTGGGTGCAGGATGCCATGTGAACCTGGAGGAAGTGAGGGAGGGATGCTGTGTGGACAGCAAGCAGACAAACTGGCCAAACCAGAAGGAACATCCTGGGGAACTGAGTACAGTCAGAAAGGCACTTTGGGGCCAGCTCAAGGAGGGCCCTGAATTCCAGTTTCAAGTTTGTTTGGACTTTATCCTATAGTCAGTGGGAAGCTGTCCAAGGGTTTCGAGTAGGAAAAGGGGCAAAATAAATGCAGTCTTAAGACTCAGTTTGGCATGGATTTTTAGATCACAATGGAAGAGCCAGGGGGAAGGGAGAAGAAGATTGTGATGAACCAGAGGACCATGGGGAATGCCCCATAGCAAAATGGGGCGGGGAGTGAGGGGTTGGTGTGGGGAAGGAGAGAATGTAGAGAAAAGAAGAGGAGCAGAGGAAGAACTGTTTGAAAGGCAGAAGGAACCAGGAGAATCAGTTCATACAGTCCAGGAAAGAAGTGGTGCTCAAAGCATCAAATGATGCAGAGCCACCTAAGGAGAAAGAGGCTGTCACTGATAATTCTGCAGAAAGTATCCTGAGTACTATGGTGAGGACAATGACTTTCCCCAGACGACTCCCAGCTCTTCCTTCTCCACTGTTCCTTCCTCTTATCCTGTACTTGGTGGCTCTCAGGGTTAAAAAAATTCCTGTCCCTTTCATTATCGAATCATACACTTAGTACCCCCAAAAACTGTTGAAATAAAATCATATACTTAGTTTTTAAAAATAATATAATGTTAAGTGTTTCCTCAACTCCTTAAAATCACTTAAACTTCCCTTAGGCACACATGTAAATTGTTGGTTTATAGTTAACAGCCAACATTTAGAAGATGAAGACTAACGGGTTATCTGGTATCAAGAATAGTTATGTGTTTATTTTAAACCAGAATTAAAAGAATTAGCCAGTAATGTTTGACAGGCTGGGGAGTCCTGGTTTGTAGGGTTTTCTGATTTCCATGATATCAATACTCTACAATGGCTAATTTCAGGCTACCCCACACGATGTCACCAAACGAGCAATTGGGAAGATGTGCATGGCTGGCCCTCCTGTGTCCGTGCAAACCAGCTGCAGCCAGCCACTGACAAAAGGCAACTCATTGACCGTCAAGAGCCATGGCATTAGAGATGAGTAAATGAATGAGTAAATGAGTAAATTTATAGGGATATGACACATTTAACTTTCAACAAAATTGGCCAGTAACACAACCTCACATATGATACCTTAACTCTGGGATAAACCCACATTTCTAACTGTAGTGGAGCATGTTAGTGTCTATTCTGTGCCAGATTCTGTGTTTGGCATGTGACATACAGTCTAGCTGAGCTCTGCATCTGTGACTTTCTCGCTCTGTGACCTCAGCATTCTGGGCTTGTTTCCTCAATGGAAAATGAAGAGCCATAAAAGGACGATGTTTTCAAAGTATGTGCTATGGAGCCTCACAGTCGTGTGGTGCCAGCCAGCTGTGTGTCTTGGAGTTCTTGACCCCTGCTTCAGCATGAACTTACTTTTGTTTTTCCTTGTCAGGATGCTACTTAAGAATTCATTGGCAAAAATGGTTTTTGAAAACTACTAGACTTGATTTCTAAGATTCAGAATTCTAAATCCCTCCTGGCCAACTGAAACCTAAAGAACAAAAACTTCTGATTATGTAATTTCACGAATTAAAAGGTATGTGTCTCTTGACAAGTAATCTTTCCTTATGTATTAGTGGAGTGGACAGTGACAACAAAAAAACTAGGTTTCTGTTTGTTTGGTTTTTGAGATGGGGTCTTGCTGTGTTGCCCAGGCTGAACTAAAAAAATGACTAGTTTTGATTTAGGAATTTAGAAGGGCAAATCAGGATAGAAAGTTTTGCTAACTGCATAGGCCTTAATATTAAGGAAACATCCGTCATGACTGCAGAACACTAGCTCATGATTCATGGAGATCTCACACAGCACAACAGATGAGAGAAACTTCATGTAGAGCATATTAAATGAGAGAAGCTGAGACAAACAGGACAGGCTCCCAACTTCTAATCTCAGCCTCTGTCTGAGCAGCAGGATAAT
This sequence comes from Rhinopithecus bieti, assembly GCF_001698545.2. NCBI lineage: Eukaryota > Metazoa > Chordata > Mammalia > Primates > Cercopithecidae > Rhinopithecus > Rhinopithecus bieti. Next base: position 2,550,301 of record NW_016814121.1, read on the forward strand.
AGATCTACACAAACAGATTTCTTTCATTTCCAACCATGAATACACAGCTCAACAAAGAATTTTTAAGGCCGAGCACGGTGGTTCACACCTGTAATTCCAGCACTTTGGGAGGCTGAGGTGGGCAGATCACCTGAGGTCAGGATTCAAGACCAGCCTGGCCAACACGGTAAAACCCCATCTCTACTAAAAATACAAACACTAGCCAGGCTTGGTGGCCGGCGCCTGTAATCCCAGCTACTCAGGAGGCTACGCTGGGAGAATTGCTTGAATCCGGGAGGTTGCAGTGAGCCGAGACTGTGCCACTGCACTCCAGCCTGGGCGACAGAGCAACGCTCTGTCTCAAAAAAAAAAGGTTTGGACACGGTGGCTCACGCCTGTAATCCCAGCACTTCGGGAGGCCAAGGCAGGTGGATCACAAGGTCAGGAGATCAAGACCTCCTGGGTAACACTGTGAAACCCCGTCTCTACTATAAAAATTACAAAAAATTAGCCAGGCGTGGTGGCGGGCGCCTGTAATCCCAGTTACTCGGGAGGCTGAGGCAGGGGAATGGCGTGAACCTGGGAAGTGGAGCTTGCAGTGAGCCAAGATCACGCCACTGCACTCCAGCCTTGGTGACAGAGCGAAACTCTTGTCTCAAAAA
>NW_016814121.1:2551316-2572661 GCF_001698545.2 Rhinopithecus bieti
AAAAAAAAAAAAAAAAAAAAAAAAAAAATTTTAAAAATTAGCTAAAGAAGGCTGGGCATGGTGGCTCATCCTATAATCCCAGCACTTTGGGAGGCCGAAGCGGGCAGAGGAGTTTGAGACCAGATTGGTCAACATAGCTAAACACTGTCTCTGCCAAAAATATAAAAATCAGCTGGGCATGGTGGCACATGCCTGTAATCCCAGTTACTTGGGAGGCTAAGCCGGAAGAATCGTTTGAACCCAGGAGGCAGAGGTTGTAGTGAGCCGAGATTGCACCATTGCACTCCAGCCTGGGCAACAAGAGTGAAACTCTGTCTCAAAAAAAAAAAAAAAAAAAAAAAAAAAAAAAACCTACAGCTTCAGATGAAAATAATACAAAAATGTAAGAGGTGAGAAACAGTAAAGGCTTCCACTTTTGGATGACATCTCCCCACAGGAGCTGCATTTTAAGGAAACTTCGGAGAGTACTACCCAAACGAAAGTCTACACGCTCTCCTCCCAGCATCCCCGGCTTGCTCTGCTGCCGCTCATTAATGCTTGTCTGCTTGCCTTCACTTCAAGTCACTCCAATACTAAGAAACAGAACGATTTGGGCCTTGGGAGAGAAGAGGGGAGCAGCTCAATACACAGATCCTCTCCCTGCAGATCTGATGTCTTTTCATGATTATATAGCACATCTCATTAAAAAACCAAAAATAAAAAACCAAAACAGATCACATTGCTTTGGGGAAGACATTTTAAATGGTCCTTCTAGATTTTTTTTTTTCTTTTTACACTTGTCACTTAAGCTTTGATAACTCCCTAAGAATGAAAATGGCATTAGGGTACCAAGGGACTGGGAAAAGTCTTCTCAACTTACTTGCAGTAGCTGTAGATCCAAAGCCCCCACTGGCCGAGCTGAATGGGTTTTTGTTGGCTGCATCCTGACTGGGTTTTCCTCCAAGGCCACTGAAGAAACCTCCCCCTCTTCCAGTGTTTCCAGACCCAAACACGCTACCACTGGAAGAGGATGATTGCTAAAAAACAAAAGGGTCAGGAAGTAAGATAGGATGAGAGGTCATCGTGAAATGGCAGGCTGCATCCGTGGGCAGGAGGTACTCACAGCTGGTACAAATGGAAAAAGCAAGAGAACTCTGATTAGTTCTGGTACAAATGCTCTAACAACCACAAAAGAAGCTAGACTCTGGACAGGGACTTCCTACCTATGAGAAATTCTCAAGCTATTCCATGTTCACAGTTCTCTGAAAACATGACTTATAGTAGGTGGGAACTTTTAATGTTTATCTGCCACGCTGCCCACACTGTCTGTGTGACACAATACCAGGGTCAGGAAAACCAAACCCACAGGAGATCCACCAAATAAAAAGTTTGAAAACATTTACAAGCTATTATGAACACCCCTTATTCTGATTCCTCCAGTGTTTGGCTGAACTCATCAGCAATGGATAGTAAGTGATTTTCACTGTCTTTCTCTCGATTTGTGCGCTTTTATTTCATAATGACTTTCCCAGTGCTGCAGAAGTAAGCTTAAATTAGCTTCATTGTTGAAATGATGACCAAAGCTGAATTCGGCCCAAGTTCGCAAATCTCATGCTCAGAAGATGCTGCTAGTGCAGGGACAAATGCTGACTCGAGGCTGTGTCAGGTCCCAGACACTTAACTTCTCTGGAAGCTGGTTCTTAAAGAACAACTGGGTTACATCTGAGGGGCCAATTCACATTAGTTAAGTGTCATCTCTCCGTGGCTGAGAATGCAGAATAAGATGGACTTTAGAAAGGGGCCACTGTGCACAGAAACTTGCAAGAGCAGAGCGGTGTTATCGATTCCCTCCTGTAAAATGGGGGTAATAAACTACCCACCTCAACATGGTGGCGAGTGAATTACATGAGCCAAGAAATGTAACATACTTTAGAACAGAGCCTGAAACAGACTTATATGCTCAAAAAATGGTTGTTCAGTGTTTTAACCACAATGAACCAAAAATCAAGCACTCTTGTACGTGCTAGACACATTTCTAAGTATTTTCTAAGTGATCATTTAATCTCTACTCGTTGAACCTCCAGGGGCCACTTCTGAAACACCCCCCACCCCCCAGGGTATCCCCTCCTTTCTACTCTGGCCTGAGCCACCTAACCCCAAGCTTTTGCCCAGACTATGCAACAACTTAGCTGGTCTTTTGCTCCCACTACGGTCTATGTCTACACAGCAGCTAGAGCACTACTTGCAATGCAGTCACATCATTTCGCTCCTGTCTACCAATTCCAGAAGGCCCTACATGATCTGTCCCTCGTCCACCGCTCTGATATCATCTTTTATCACCCTCCTCCTCACTCAGGATAGTCACACATATCTTCTGTGCCTCAAATACAACAAGCTAATTTCTGTTTTAGGGCAACATACTTAATGTACTTCCTAGTCTCTTTTATTTCCCCTTTAAATTTCTTAACAACAACGACGACGACGACGACGACAACAAAACAGTACCAATTCACTACAACCATTTAAAAACTAGGAATCCAATCCAGTCCTAACAAAAAATGGCTCTGATAACTAGTAAACTGCCACAGAAAGGTAGGAAACCTAAAAATGAATGCATGCACGTGGAAGGTATCTGACTGCTTAGCTGACATCCATGCATCAGGCTGAAACACAGAAAACTGCCAGTATATGAGCATTTTGCCTGACAAGGCTCAGAAACCTCAAATGGTTCAGCTTAATTTTTAAAATGTGATTTGATAGGTTGGGGGCAGTGGCTCACACCTATAATCCCAGCACTTTGGGAGGCCAAGGCAGATGGATCACCTGAGGTCGGGAGTTAGAGACTAGATTAGCCAACATGGAGAAACCCTGTCTCTACTAAAAATACAAAATTAGCTGGGTGTGGTGGTGCATTCCTGTAATCCCAGCTACCTGGGAGGCTGAGGCAGGAGAATCGCTTGAACCTGGGAGGTGGAGGTTGCAGTGAGGCAGTATCACGCCACTGCACTTCAGTCTGGTCAACAAGAGCGAAACTCCGTCCAAAAAAAAAAAAAAAAGTGATTTGATAAATAATGGCTTCCCATAAAAATGAAGTTCATCACTAACATACTTTACTGAAGTCAACATGAATTGATAGTTATTGTATCCTCATAAATGGGTGAGGGAGAATTTCATTCATTTTGAGATAAATAATAGGCTTTAAAACATAAAATTATGGACAATCTAAAACTGTACAAAAGCAGACAGAAGAGTATAATGAACCCTCCAGACACCCAACAGCCAGATACAACAATGCTCAACTCATGGCCTGTCAGATTTTGTCTTTACCCCCAAGTACTTCTTATCCTTTATTACAGTGGAGCAAATCTCAGACATATCATTTCATCCACTAATTTTCCTGTATAAATCTATAAAACAAACCATCACCCCATGACCATTATATCTGAAAATTTTAACAATAATGCCTTAATATAGTGTAAGAAGTAAGGAGTGTTTAAGATCTAGACTTAACAATATTGCCAAAAAAAATCAACTTGACTCTCCTCAAGTCTCTAGACCCAACCACCACTGCAGAGGAAGTAACAGAGGGTCGAGAATGGTTATCGGGGAACCAGACCCCATTATTTCAGTGTAGGTTCTTTTCTATTTTCCCTAAGTGTCGGCTGGTCTGAGAAATAAAGGGAAAAAGTACTAAAGAGAGAAATTTTAAAGCCGGGTGTCTGGGGGAGACATCACATGTTAGCAGGTTCCGTGGTGTCCCCTGAGCCGTAAAACCAGCAAGTTTTACTTATGGATTTCAAAAGGGGAGGGGTGTACGAATAGGGTCATGCTTCAAGGGCAATAAAATATCACAAGGCAAATGGGGGCAGAGCGAGATCATAGGACCAGGGTGAAATCAGAATTGCTGATGAAGTTTCATGTCCCACTGGGCATGCATTATCATTGATAATATCTTATCAGGAGACAGGGTTTGAAAGCAGACAACAGGTCTAAAATTTACTAGGCAGGAATTTCCTAATCCTAATAAGCCTGGGGGCACTACAGGAGACCAGGGCTTATTTCATCCCTTGTCTACAACTGTATAAGACAGACACTCCTAGAGTGGCCATTTTGGAGACCTCCCCCTAGGAATGCATTCTCCTTCTCAGGGCTGTTCCTTGCTGAGAAAAGAATTCAGTGATATTTCTCCTATTCGCTTTTGTAAGAAGAGAAACATGACTCTGTTCTGTCCAGCCCCTCAGGTCAGTGGTTATCTCCCTTGTTCCCTGAAAATCGCAGCCATCCTGTTCCTTTTGGATGCCCAGATTTTATATTGTTCAAACACAGATGCTCTACAAATAATTTGTGCAGATAACGCAATCATCACAGGGCCCTGAGGCAACATACATCCTCAGCTTATGAAGATGATGGGATTAAGAAATTAAAGACAGGCATAGGAAATCACAAGAGTATTGACTGGGGAAGTGATAAATGTCCATGAAATTTTCACGATTTATGTTCAGAGATTGTAGTAAAGACAGACGTTAAGAAATTATAAAAGTATTAATTTGGGGAACTAATAAATGTCCATAAAATCTTCACAATTTATGTTCTTCTGTCACGGCTTCAGCAGGTCCCTCTGTTCAGGGTCCCTGACTTCCTGCAACAGATGGCACTCACTTGGAAGCTGTGCAGTCAGCAACCAGATCATGGGAAACGCCACAGGACAAATGAGCAGCTTTGTTCAACAACTGAATTACCAGGAAAAATTCAAAAAGGAGACATGAAAGGGGAACCTATAGATAAAGAGACTTAAGAGACATAGCAAGCAATCTCAATGTGTGCCCTTTATTTGGTCCTAATTCAAGAAAACAAAATGTAAGAAGAAAAGAGACATTTATGAGACTTTTCAGAGAGGCATTTCCTGACCATCTAACCTAAACCATCTTCCCCAATTATTATCACATCATGCTTTATTTCTTCATAGTACTTAACACTATTTGAAATTATACTGTTTTATTAAAGGATGACTCCCTCCATCTAATGGAAGCTCCATGAACACAGCCATTTTCACCTGTCCTACCCACCATGAATTCCTATATGAATGATTAAATTAATCTGAACAGACTTTGGTTTCAGCACTGGTTCTACAATTCACTAGCTAAGTATTCCATCTTAACAAAATGTTGAGTCTTCTGATCCATGAATATGGTATGTATTTTCATTTATTTAGGTTGTCATTAATTTCAACAATGTTTTATAGTATTCATTGTATAAGTTTTGCACTTCTTTTGTGAATTTATCCTACCCATTCTGTCTCTTACCCTTCCAGGATTCTGATTACACCTATGTTGGACTGCCTGATATTGTTGCATAGATAGCAGAAATGCTCTATCCATTTTTTTTTTCCATCTCTCTGACCTTCATTTTAGATAATTTCTATTGATATGTCTTCGAGTTCACCATTCTTTTGTAGTATTCACTCTGCTGTTAAGCCTAATTTTTTTTAATTTCACATACTAGACTTAAACTTCAAATACAGATAAAGACTTCTGTTTTTCTTTTTTTCTTTCTTTCTTTTTTTTTTTTTTTTGAGACGGAGTCTCGCTCTGTCGCCCAGGCTGGAGTGCAGTGGCGAGATCTCAGCTCACTGCAAGCTCTGCCTCCCGGGTTCACGCCATTCTCCTGCCTCAGCCTTCTGAGTAGCTGGGACTACAGGCGCCCGCCACCTCGCCCGGCTAGTTTCTATTTGTATTTTTCGTAGAGATGGGGTTTCACTGTGTTAGCCAGGATGGTCTCGATCTCCCGATCTTGTGATCCGCCCGCCTTGGCCTCCCAAAGTGCTGGGATTACAGGCGTGAGCCCCCGCGCCCGGCCAAGAACTTCACTCCTTTTTATGGCTGAAAAGCATTCCAGTGAATGTGCAGACCACATTTGTTTGTCCAATTCATCTGCTGTTTCACACTTGGGCTGTTTCCCCCTGTTGGCTACTGCGAATAAATGCTGCAGTGAACACGGATGTACAAGTATTTGTTCGAGTCCCGTTTTTCAACTGCTTTGGGCATTCTACCCGTGTAGAACTGCTGGGTCATATGCTAGAAGTACTATATTTAGCTTTTTGAGAAACCACCAAACTATAGTAGCTGCACAATTCTGCATTCTCACCAGCAATGTATGAGGGTTCTAATTTCTCCATATTCTTGCTAACACTGGTTATTTTTATTTTTCACTTTTTAAATGATAGCCATCCTAGTGGATGTGAAGTGGTATCTTAACTAATTGTGGTTTTGATTTTCATTTCCCTCATTAGTTTAATGCTACTTGATCACCTTTTCATGTAATTACTGGTCATTTATTTTGCTTGCCCCCATCACTGCCAACAGCTCCTTCTCCAGCCAGTACATTTTCTCAGTCTTTGGTAAGGCCTCTCTACTACCTGCTCAAACCCAGACCTGGCATCTGCCCCTAGCAGCAGTTGTGCCACAGTGCTCACACCTATGATGGGCTCCACTCTCTGGAAATCAGTTCAGCAAGGCTTTCTGCCACTCTTCAATAGTCCCATTATGACAGATTTTCCAAAGATGATCACAGCATTACTTCTAGTCCCATATGCTCTTCTAGAGCAAGAGGTGGCCTCTGTATCTCCTCTTGAACCTGGATGGGAATTTGTGAGTGCCTTGATGAAGAGGATGCAACCTAAGTGATGTTCTGTGACTTCTGAGGATAGGTCATAAAAGGTTACACAGCTTCAGCATGGCTCTTCCTCTTTCTTGGAATGTTCATCCTTGGAACCTAGCCACCATGTTGTGAGGGAGCCCAGGCTACACAGGCCAAATGTAGGTGTTCAGCTAACAGCTCCAGTTAAGGTCTGAGCCAACAGCCAAGCCAGCCACTGACAGAGTGAGCCTTCAGATGACTCCCGCCTCAAGTCTTCCCTTCTTCCAGCTGAGACCACAGATACTGTGAAGACAAGCCATCCCCACTAAGTACATCCGAAGTTATGACCCACAGAATCCAAGACTATAATAAATAAGTAGCTGTTGCAGGCTACTAGGTTTTGAGGCAATTTGTTATACAGTAGTAAATAATTCCAATACTGCCAGAGTAAGTGTGATTTCTATATTATCTGATTTTTTCTTGGTGTTATTATGGCAGTGAAGGTTTTCTATATCCTTTTACATCCTAGCCAGAATCTGTCCAGCATCTTTAGAGTTTTCTGAGGATACTTCTGCTACCTGAAAGGTCATTCATTTCCACAATGCCTGTCATGTGCTAGACACAGTCTTTAAGCATTGGAGATGCAGCAATAAATAAAAACAATAAGGCCCCTGCCATCATAGAAAAAAACCTTGATTTCAATCTTTGGCCCTTCCAACTGCAAACATAATCTCTGTGGAGGAGGAATATGGAGTGGAAGGGGAAGTAACAATATGGAGTTTATCACAGTGATGTTTTCTATTTCTTTGGTTCAACGTTGTGCTTGTCAGTTATACATGTAGCTGAATTTCCTAGCTGGATAATATTCTATTATGGGACCAGATATGGTGTCTCACGCCTGTTATCTCATCAGCACTTTGGGAGGTCCAGGTGGGAGGATCACTTGGGCCAGGAGTTCCAGACCAGCCTAGGCAACGTGGTGAGACCCCTTCTCTACAACAAATTGAAAAAATTAGCTGCGCGCGGTGGCTCACGCCTGTAATCCCAGCACTTTGGGAGGCCGAGGTGGGCGGATCACGAGGTCAGGAGATCGAGACCATCCTGGCGAACATGGTGAAACCCCGTCTCTACTAAAAATGCAAAAAATTAGCCGGGCGTGGGGCGCCTGTAGTCCCAGCTAGTCGGGAGGCTGAGGCAGGAGAATGGCGTGAACCCAGGAGGCAGAGCTTGCAGTGAGCCGAGAGCGCGCCACTGCACTCCAGCCTGGGCGACTGAGCGAGACTCCATCTCAAAAAAAAAAAAAAAAAAAAAAAAAAAAAAAAAAAAAAAAAGTTGGGCGTGGTGGTGTATCTGTGGACCTAGTTATTCTGGAGACTGAAATAGGAAGACTGCTTGAGCCCAGGAGATCAAGGCTGCAATTACCTGTGACTGTGCCACTGCACTCCACCCTGGGTGACAGAGTGAGATCCTGTCTCAAAAAAAAAGAAGAGGGCTGGGTATAGTGTCTCATGTCTGTAATCTCAGCACTTTGGGAGGCTGAGGCAGGCAGACTGCTTAAGCCCAGGAGTTCAAGACCAGCCTTGGCAACATGTGAAACCCCGTCTCTACAAAAAAATAGAAAAAATTAGCCAGGCAGTGTGTGTACCTGTAGTCTCAGGTACTTGGGTAGCTAAGGCAGGAGAACCACTTGAGCCTGGGAGGCGAGGGTTGCAGTGAATAGAGAGATCACATCATTGCACTCCAGCCTTGATGACAGGAGTAAAACCCTGTCTCAAAAAAAATAAAAAAAGAAAAAAAAATTTTATTGTGGAATAATATAAATTTACCTACCCATATGAATGTTGATAAACATTTGGGTTGCTTCTAGTTGTAAGCTATTATAACAATGTTGCTGTGAATATACTTGTATCCTGATACATACCTGCACAACTTTCTTTACATCCTGCACAAATTTAGGCTGGGCATGGTGGCTCACGCCTGTAATCCCAGCACTTTGGGAAGTCCAGGTGGGCAGACCATCTGAGGTCAGGAGTTCAAGGTCAGCCTGGTCAACATGGCGAAACCCCATCTCTACCAAAAATAAAAAAATTAGCTGGGCGTGGTGGTGGGTGCCTGTAATCCCAGCTACTTAGGAGGCTGAGGCAAGAGAATTGCTTGAATCTGGCAGGCAGAGGTTGCAGTGAGCCAAGACCATGCCACTGCACTCCGGCCTAGGCAATAGAGTAAGACTCTGTCTCAAAACAAAAACAAAAACAAAAACACAAACATAGGCCAGTTACAGGAGCAGTACATTTTATTTAATTTCTCTGTGGCATTTGGCTGTATAAATATACCACAATTTATTTATCCATTCTTTAGCTCATAAGCATTTGGACTGTTTCCTGTGTTTAGCTATTAAGAATATTCTGCTGTGAACATTCTTACCCATATCTTTTGGTGAACAAAGGCACTCATTTCTGTTGGTTACATATTAAGGGTAGATTTGCTGGGCCAAGAGGGATTTTGTATATAGTTTTGATACTGCCAAATGGTTTTCCAAAGTGGTTAATATGAATTTACACTCTCACTAGCAATATATGAGTTCCCAGTTGCTCTTCTTCCTCACCAATACTTGGTACTGTCAGCCTTTTAATTTAATTTGGGTATAGTTGTCTTTTTGAACTATAGGAAATCTTTACATATTCTGAATATAATTACACTGTTGGTTACATAGGCTACAATTTTCCTATTTAATGGCTTGTTTTACCCTAAAATTAAGAAGGCCATAATTTTAGTGAGGTCAAATTTTCCTTCTTTCCAAATAATATCTCTTAGAATTTCTTTTGTTTTCTGAGATGGAGTCTCGCTCTGTCGTCCAGGCTGGAGTCAGGTCTGCTAGATGTAAATTCTTTCAGGACTGGCTTATCGGAAAAAAAGTCTTGATTTCTACTCATTCTTTAGATATTTTTTGGTGGATTTAGAAATGCTAGGTGGTCCGTTCTGGCTTTCATGGTCATTGCTGAAAAGTCTGCTGTCCGTCTGCCTATGGCTTCCTAGAAAGATAATCTGTCTTTTCTCCAGTTGCTGTTAATGTTTTATCTTTGGTGTTCTGCAGTATCACTAGGACAGGTCTCAGAATCAGTTTCCTTTTATGCATTCTCGTTTGGCACTTGCTGGGCTTCTGAATCTGCGGGTTACTATTATCAAATAGTTTCGGAAGTTTCTTTCTCTCTTCTCCTTCTGGAATTCTGATTCAATGTATGTTGCATTTTCTCCCACAGGATTTTTTCTCTTCCGTGTCTTTTGTTTTGCTTTCTGTGATGCATTCCAGATACCTCACCTTAACCTACCTTCTAGTTAGGTCAGCAAACTACAGCTCGGGGGCCAAATCCAGCCCTTGGCTTGGTCAGCAAACTACAGCTCAGGGGCCAAATCCAGCTCACTGCCTGTTTTTGTAAACAAAGCTTTACTGAACACAATCAAGCTCATTCGTTTACATATTGTCTACTACAGCTGCTTTTGCACTACAATGGCAGCATTGAGTGCTTCCGACAGAGGCTACCCATAGCCCTCAAAGCTGGAAACGTTGACTACCACATTCTGTTCTAGTGTGCCACTACTCCTTTCAGAAGGTCTCATCTGCTCCAAATATAGCCACTGAGTTTAAACGTGAGTTTAATCATTACATTTTCTTAGAAATTCTATTTGGTTCTTCTTCAAATCTGCTATGACACTTCCTATGATTTTCTATTCCTTACTGGTATTTTCAAGTTTGTCTTTGATTTCTTCTAAACTCTGTAAGCCCCAGCTGCTTGATAGTTTAGGTAGTCTGTGCAAAGGTAATGTCTGATGCTTATTCTGGCTCTTGCTCATAGTTCCTGGTTTCCTTGTGTGTCTCATTTAGGGACAGAAATCACTTGTAAGAGTAATTCGAAGGCTAGGTAAAGTTCCTCTCCTTCAGGGTGGGCCTGCGCTGCCTCTGCCAGACACCTGGAGGCAGCATCACCCTGGAACCATTATCAGCCTAGTCACAGGCTGAGACCTGTCAACATGGAGTCCCAGCTGATTGTGGGAGGGTCTCTTTTAGACTCCCCACTTTGTGCATATCTTAGTTGGTGATTTTTGTCCCTTCACCTTAGGGGTTATTAAATAGAAAATTCACATTTTCTCAGATTAGTAAATGCTGTGAGGGCACAACTGACTTGTGGGCTCCACTTTACTTCTCTAGGTTCCCATTTTCCTTTTGGCTTGGTAAAATACCTTGTTAGTTTATTGGTGCTTTTAAAAATGGGGTTTTTATGTTTTATCTAGCATTTTTTAGCAGTTCTCAGTAGGGAACATGGTTCCCCTGAATGACTTAGTCCTCTACTACCAGAAAATGGAAATCAGAAGTTCTACTTCTCTCTTAAGAAAGATCACAGACTAGGGCAGAGCCTATCTTCAAAGGAAAACAGAGATGATAAAGAAAATTTCTTTCTGAACATGTATAAGAAACATATATTATGCCTACCACTTTATTAACTCCTTGACTAATACAAATTCTACCTTCAGAAAGTCACAATCCTTTCTGATAAATCAGGGTATCTTTCTTCATAAGGGTTCCTTAGGAGGTTACTATGATCTAAAATGATCTCAATGTAGCTGGTGTCTGATGTAACAGTTAATTTAACCTCTCTGGGCCTTCAGTGTGCTCATCTCTTAAATGGTGATAATAATCTCACCTATCTTATGGAGGTGCTGCGATGCTTACATGAATTAATTTGTATAAAAGACTTAAAATTATGCCTGGCACATAGATAACTGCTAGCTATATAACATCAAATAGCTCAGTTCACCAAAAGGAGTCTCCGGGCTACATATAGCTTAGCAGAGGGGACATATATGTTGCCAAACCTTCTTCCTCTTTTTTCTTTTTAAACAACCACTTAAAAATATAAAAACTGGCCAGGCACAGTGGCTCACGCCTGTAATCCCAGCACTTTGGGAGGCCATGGTGGGCGGATCACCCTGAGCTCAGGAGTTAAGAGACCAGACCAGCCTGGGCAATATGGGAAAACCCTGTCTCAACTAAAAATACAAAAAGAAAAAAAAAAATAGCTGGGTGTGGTGGCACAAGCCTGTAGTCCCAGCTACTTGGGAGACTGAGGTGGGAGGATGACTTGAGCCTGGGAGGTGGAGGCTGCAGTCAGCCAAGACTGCACCATTGTCCTCCAGCCTGGGCAACAGAGTTAGACCCTGCCTCCAAAAAAAAAAAAAAAATAGATACACACACACACACACACACACACGCATACATATAGACATACACACACACACAAACACTATTCTTAAAGAAGTTAAACAATGAACCCCCAAAAAGCCAAATGGTATATTTAGCCCTCAGACTGTAGTTTGTCAACCCTTGGCCTAACATGCAGGGGACTGATAGAAATCATGCGATGTGGCCAGGCGTGTCAGTTCACGCCTGTAATCCCCTTGCAGGAGGATCGCTTGAGGCTAGGAGTTTGAGACCAGCCTGGCCAACACAGTGAGACTGTGTCTCTACAAAAATAAAAAATTAGCTGGGTGTTATGGCACATGCACATAATCCTAGCTACTGGGGATGCTGAGGCAGGAGGATTGCTTGAGCCCAGGAGTCTATGGCTAGAGTGAGCTGTGACTGTGCCACTGTACTACAGCCTGGGCAACAGAGCAAGATCCTGTATCTAAAGAAAAAAGGAATCAGGCAATGTGCTTTCAAAACACTTTCCCAGAAGACTGTGGAAGGAGGATCAAAATTCTAGTGGTCCTCCTTAATCAGAGGCTGAGACTCCTGCATCTCCAAGGCAGTTGAAGGGAGCATAGTTTAAGAACCACACATGGCTATTGGCTGGATTTAGATATACAACATGAACTGATTATTTAACAGTGAAGAAAACTGAATGGGTATGATACATGTTGACATGAATGAAGACAAGTGCATATTTACCTGGCCAAAGACTGTTCCACCAGTACTGGCTGCTTGACCAAACACAGAACCAGTATTACTAGACCCAAAACCTGTAAAATACAAAGAAAACAAAAATTCAATTTGGATTGGATGAGTCTTTTAAAACATTAATTTTTTTTTTTTTTTTTTGAGGCAGAGTCTCGCTCTGTTGCCAGGCCGGAGTGCAACGGTGCGATCTTGGCTCGCTGCAACCTCTGCATCCCGGGTTCAAGCGATTCTTCTGCCTCAGCCTCCTGAGTAGCTGGGACTACAAGTGTGTGCCACCATGCCCAGCTAATTTTTGCATTTTTAGTAGAGACGGGGTTTCTCCATGTTGGCCAGGATGGTCTTGATCGCTTGTCCTCATGATCTACCCGTAGCCTTGGCCTCCCAAAGTGCTGGGATTACAGGTGTGAGCCACCACACCCAGCCTAAGTTTGTTTCTTTTTAAATGACATTCAGGTGTGCTAAGATAGCCCATAATAAATCAACTTATGAATAAAATGTTTCCCCATCTAGTCTGGAGAAAATTCTGAGCAAATACTTTAAAGACCCTTTTTCATTGCTAACATTTTAAAGTAGTGTAAGTTCAAAGCCCTGGGGAATGAATCCTCTCCTACCAAACTCCAAGTGGATGGGGGCTAAGAAAAGCTTATGCTCAGACTTTCAGTGACCAGAAATTCTTTCTCTTTTTTTTGAGACGGAGTCTCGCTCTGTCGCCCAGGCTGGAGTGCAGTGGCCGGATCTCAGCTCACTGCAAGCTCCGCCTCCCGGGTTCACGCTATTCTCCTGCCTCAGCCTCCGGAGTAGCTGGGACTACAGGCGCCCACCACCTCGCCCGGCTAGTTTTTTTTGTATTTTTTAGTAGAGACGGGGTTTCACCGTGTTAGCCAGGATGGTCTCGATCTCCTGACCTCGTGATCCGCCCGTCTCGGCCTCCCAAAGTGCTGGGATTACAGGCTTGAGCCACCGCGCCCGGCCCCCAGAAATTCTTTCTAATGACTGACTTAATATTATGAATATTTCTACTCCTCGGTTTCTTCTGAATCTCAAATACCACATTCTTTCAGAATAGCTTATCTTTCTTCCAGATGGCATAACATGGTTGAAGTGCTGAGCTGAACAGGGCCTGGGAAGATGAGGCAAAACTATTCAACAAAAGAGCTCCAGACAAGGAGCGAGAAGGCAGGAGTTTTATTCTCATTTCTTTTGGAGACAGAGTCTCGCTCTATTGCCCAGGCTGGAGTGCGGTGGCGTGATCTCGGTTCACTGCAACCTCCACCTCCCAGGTTCAAGCGATTCTCCTGCCTCAGCCTCCCAAGTAGCTGGGACTATAGGCGCCTGCCACCACGCCCAGCTAATTTTGTATTTTTAGTAGAGAAGGGGCTTCTCCATGTTGGCCAGGCTGGTCTCAAATTCCTGACCTCAAGTGATCCCCCTGCCTCGGCCTTCCAAAGTACTGGGATTACAGGCGTGAGCCACCATGCCTGGCCTCTTTCCTTATTTCTGTCACTGATTGGGTAGGTGAGCTTGGACAAGACTCAATTCCTCAACTAGGGCTGAAGCAGACAGCTCAGATACCTTTCCACACAGATACTAAATGAAAGAAGATTCCTCCTTGGGTTCTGAATTTGTTGAAATAGTATGGCCACGCCTGTGCATGAGGTCTTCTCAAGTTCTGACTGCAGAGCAAATGCCGCAGTAGTGATACAGACTGTGTTACACGTCCTTCTCTCTTTTAAGACTCATAGGGCCTTCTCCTTGCCCATTTTTTGGACGAAGTCAGCACATTTCCCATCATTCAGTGGCCCTCCGGCCTCTTCACAGGGCATTGGGTGGGTCTCAAAACTGTGTCTGTCTTTTCAACACCATGTCCTTATAGCTGAATTTAGGAGGAGTGTAACAAACATTTGTTGAAGAAAGGAAAATGTTTCCTTTCTAATAAATTATGAGCCATTTTCAAGTTATCATCAAATAATGAATTAGCAGTTACTAGTAATCTTGCCCACAACGAAATCATTGATCCTTGCTTTTCTCCTAGAGTCTACTGCTGAAGAATTACCTTTCACAAGATAACTATCAGAAAGCAAATCTCAGGACAGATTTTCAAATTGCCTTGCTTATTGATAACTTTTAGAAGTAAAAGCAGCTGCTAAAACGGAAAATGCAATAGTGAAGAATTAGGTTTCACTGTCAAAAACAATAAACTGTAGTTTTTACAAAAAGTCACAACATTGAAAATAGAAAAAAACCCAAATTAAATGTCAGTGACTGCGATTACAGCAAGAAAGATGGTGTCGGAGGGGACAGAAAACACTGGCAGGGTGGTGGACTATGATGACACTTGGATTCTCCTGCTGGTTCCACCGGCACTATCCTATCTGACATTAGAGCAGTCTCCTTGAGGCTTGACAGCTTTGGGTATAATGATCTCTAAAGTGCCTTCCAAATTTGAAATTTCCTATTTATTGGTCATTAAATTACTTGCCAGGACCTCAGCTAAAGATGCTTGTTTTTCCCCCATGAAACTGGCACTCCGGTGGCTTGCAGAGTGGAAAATTTGCTAAGAAGCAAAACTGGAGCTGCATTAAGCTGTAATGGATCCAGCCAATTAGGCCAAACAAGTTCTGGAGACCACATGTGCTCCAAACTGTCTTCTTTAACCTACAGATTATTTTTGGGTTTCAAGTCTCCCCTTTCTTTTAATTACAAAAGTAATAGGGGTCTGTTGCTAATGTTTCAAACAGTAGAGAGGGAAACAAAGTAAAAAGCTTCCACAAATTCTTACCTGAAGCTTGACAAAAGCTGAACCCAGAGGATGCCGCTGTTGTGGTGGCAGCTGAGGTACCACCAAATACAGAGCCTCCCTGTCCAAAGCCAGGACTCTGCCCAAAAGCAGGAGGGTTGCTTTGGCCAAACAGCCCCCCTCCTGTGTTGGCAGAAGACTGTCCAAATGAGAAGGAACTGGAGCTACTGGTACTTGAGGCGGCACCAAAGACACTTCCACTGGTGGATGTGGGGGTGGAGGAAGCAGGCTGACCGAAGGCAGGCACGGAAGTGAACCCAGGCTGACTGAAGGAAAAGCCACTTGCAGCACTGCTCGCTGACTGCCCAAAGACTGAGGCCTGCCCAAAGGCTGTCTGTCCAAAGACCCCTGGGGCTGTGGTGCCAAAAGCTGGGCTGCTAAACCCTGAGCTGCTGACCTGTGGTGTGGCAGCTGCTGTGCTGGCTGTGCTACCAGTCTGCTGCCCAAACAGGCTTGGTGCAGTGCTGGCTGCCACCTGCCCAAACACGGGTGTGGCAGAGGGAGCAGTGGCTGTGCTGTTGGTGAGCTGGCTGAAAGCTGAGCTAGAACTGGCAGCAGGGGGCTGAGCAAAGACTGATGAGCCAGAAGTGACGGTACCAAATGCTGCTGCCTCTGCAGATGGGCTGGGAGCAACAATGGATGTGGTGCTGGGGGCTGTGGAGGCGCTTGATGTTTCGACGGCCACAGGGCCTGCACTTGAGATAGCGGCTGCTGTGACAGCAGTCTGCCCAGGGACAGAAAAGGAGGAAGCAGGTGGTACTGCCTCTGTCCTGACATCAGGGACCCCAGTGGTGGCTGGGGTAGCCTCTGCAGAGAGTGCTACAAGACCAGTACTAGATGCTGCAGTGCCAGAGTTGCTGACGGCAGGCTGGGCAAGAACAGGTTCTTTTTTAACAGAGTCAGGAGTTTGCGGAGGAGCCTGGGGAAGCTGGGCTGAGTGTTGTTCCTCTAGAAGTGAGGTTGCTGATGCTGAGACCTCACTGTCGCCTGGCTTCTCAGGCAAAGCTGATGAAGTGGCCTCTTCTGTGCTTCTGCCAGAGGACATAGGCAGGGAGGGAGTAGTTGCTGAACTCAGGAGGCTACCGAATGACAATGTGGGGAATGATGTTGGAAGGGGAGTGGCAGCTGTAGTTGGTGGTGGGGCAGATGGGGGCACTGTGCTATTGGTCTGTTGGCTTCCAAATGAAAAACTAGTCTTGCCACCACTTAGAGATGTCCCACCAAAACTGATGACTCCAGAGGATCCTGCACTGGTGACTGGCAGACTGCCAAAAACGCCAGTTGAGGAAGTGCTGGTGGCTGCTGCTGGTGCTACTGTGGTGGTGGTTGCAGAGGAGGTCACAGGGGGTTCCGTGTGCTTCCCTAACACTGAGGGGGCAGTAAAATTAAACCCTGAGGGCACGCCTGACGTCTTGGTTGGCTGGGTACTAGTTAGGCTTGTGGATGAAGCCTTATTGGTTGGCTTTGTAGAATCATCTGCTTGGCCAACCCGCAGTCCTGAAAAACTTCCCAGAGTCTCTCCAGCCAAAGAACTTGGAAACAGAAGCTCTCCCAACTTGGACGGTGGGGTTTCCAGCTTACTAGAGGTGGTGGAAAGAGCAGTTCCAGAAGGTGCCACAGGTCTGCTGCTAGATGCGGCAGGTTCTCCTGGGGTGGTGTTTGATGCGGATGTGATTCCTGAGGGAGGTGAGCTTTCAGGAATGACCTCATAAGAAGGTTTGCTTCCCCCACCAAATGAGAATGCGTCCGGCTGGCTTGACTCTTTAGTGGAGGGTGTTGCCCCTAGCAAGAAAAAGAAATTAGAAAATGGGTTGGATTTAGCAAAGATGACCCATTCCATTTCCATTGATTGTGTTTCTAAGCCAAAGTTTCTCTCCTTCCTCTACAGAGTCAGGGTGCCTTGTTCTCACAGCAGCTTTCTCTAAGGAGGTGGAATGCATGCTTCTCCACACAAACATCAGCTCTGAGTTGTCTGAGGTGAAAAGGAAAAAATATCTTTTTATGACCATTAAATCACAACAAATACAAAATATCTAGAATATGTGAAATTAACATATTATCCCAAAGAGAAATAAAAAGGCCTCTTCCCTTAATTTACCCTAGCTGTGTGCTTTCCTTAACAACATCCTCGGCACAGCACTAGCCTGTGGACCTCCTGATAGACCAGGACTTGATTTGAAGTGGAAGTTCTTCCTTCATTTTTATGGGCAAATAAAGTGTCAGTCCATAGAAAATAATTTTTATGTACAATTAATGGCTACTTATTAGTGCTCTACTAAGTCAGCTATCTGACAGAGGCAGCACAGGCTAGTGGTCAAGGACATGGGCTCTGGAGCTACGCACTCTGCCACTTGCTGGTTGTGTGAATCTGGAAAGGTTGCTTTACCTCTCTGAGTCTCAATTCCCCCATTTGGAAAATCCAGATCATTACAGTACCTACCCTCAGAGAGCTGTTACAAAGATCGCATGAAATATGGGTAAAGCACCCATAAGGCCTGGTCAAACAACAGTGGTTAATAAATAAAAGAGTAACGATGCCAGGAGTGGTGGCTCACACCTGTAATCCCAGCACTTTGGGAGGCCAAGGCAGGTGGATCACAAGGTCAGGAGTTCGAGACCAGCCTGATCAACATGGTGAAACCCTGTCTCTACTAAAAATACAAAAATTAGCCGTGTGTGGTGGTGGGCACCTGTAATCCCAGCTACTCGGGAGGCTGAGGCAGGAGAATAGCTGGAACCTGGGAGGTGGAGGTGGCAGTGAACTGCGATCGCGGCATTACACTCCAGCCTGGATGACAAGAGTGAAACTCCATCTCAAAATACATAAATAAAATAAAAGACTTAATTATAAATGGATAACTGAAAGGCATTTAACAAATAGATCTGGTTTCTTTACAGGTCTTCAAATTCTTTTAAATGTTAAAAACATGCTATTGATGGAATTTTTTTTTTTTTTTTTTTGGGATAGAGTTTCACTCTTGTTGCCCAGACTGGAGTGCAATGGCACAATCTTGGCTCACTGCAACCTCGCCTCTCTCAAGTGATTCTCCTGTCTCAGCCTCCTGAGTAGCTGGGATTATAGGTATGCGCCACCACGGCCAGCTAATTTTGTATTTTTAGTAGAGATGGAGTCTCTCCATGTTGGTCAGGCTGGTCTTGAACTCCTGACCTCAGGTGATCCGCTCGCCTCGGTCTCCCCAAATGTTGGGGTTACAGGCGTGAGCCACCGTGCCCAGCCTATTGACAGATTTTTAACAACATGCATGGGATCAGTGCATTTGCTGGTATGTTATCAAGGAAAAAAATGAGTTTGGTCTTTCATTTCTACAGTCTATCTATTACTATGTCTATCTTGCCCTACAGAATCACCCTATAAATTGATGAAATTTTAAATTACAGATAAAAAAAATGGAGAAATTTTAATTCACATATTAGCGTTTAAATGCTAAAGTACAGACCTGATTTTCCAGAAGCAAATCCTTTCCTTGTCATTAATTATAAAAATAGAAATCGTTCACATCAGTTTCTTAAATTAAGCATATTTCTAATGCACATTAGCAACACTGAACTTATTGCAGATACTGTAAATAAGACTCAGGAACAAGTCAAATACTAACATCTGGGCAAAAATAACCTGTACTTGTTTAGAGAAAACACATGAGTAATGCTACTGAACACAGTCTGTACCTTGTGCAGCAGTGAAATTAGAAGACGGTGTTGGTGTGATTATCCCAAAATTAAAGCCAGTCCTAACAAGTAGAAAAAGAGAAATTAAAAAGGAACAAACCAAGGCACAATATTACCCTCTTAATATTCCATTTTATCATTCATTCATACAAACCGCCCTCAGGAATTTACAATCTAGAAGATAAACGACAACAGAGTCAAAGCACCTATCTTAGAAGCAGTAAGGCAACTCTATGATCTCTAAGCAGAGAGAAGCAGTTTGTGGGTGAGATACGATACGGATAGCAGTTGAGAGCCCGTTGGGGGATGGCTGGGCTTTCTGTAGCAGAAGTTTGTGTGGGGACTTCTCGCAAGATGAGCAAAGCTGCAGCACATGACAAATGTGCACGTGGGAATGGTGGCCAGAGCAGATGGTCTGTTAAGTGAGAGGACAGAGGGAAGGTCTGGCGAGACAAAAACACTTAGACTAGGAAGAGCCTCTCAGAACCCCTCCAAAACCAACAAGCATGTCAGAGAGTCCCACACTGCTAGGGAAAACAACGGATACAATGAAACAGAAGCCCTATCTCAGTCATTTTGACAGAACTGAGTTTTAGGGCTAGGAAAATCTGGTTCAAAAACTTGCTGACTCCTTTCACCATTTCCTCTCTCCTTCTGTACGTTTTCTTTACACTGTAAGTGAAGACACCATAGATAAGGAAGAACATCCCACGCCAGTGTGAATCAGAACAGATTATTCACTGTGATAAAATCTCAGGCCAGGCATGGTGGCTCACATCTGTAATCCCAGCATTTTGAGAGGCTGAGGCAGGTGAATCCTTTGAGCCCAGGAGTTTGAGACCAGCCTGGGCAACATGGTGAAACCCTGTTTCTCCAAAAAAAAAAAAAAAAAAAAAAAAACCCAAAAAAAAAAAAAAAAAAAAAAAAAAAAAAAAACCCCAAAACCAAACAAAACAACAAAACCCCAAAACTAAAACCCAAAATTAAAAAACAAAAATCAGCCAGCTGTGGTCCCAGTAGTCCCAGTTATCAGGGCGGCCAATCAATCCTTGAGGTGGAGGTTGTAGTGAGCCACGATTGTGCCCCCCCCCCTTTTTTTTTGGGGGGGGTGGGGACAGAATCTTGCTCTGTCACACACACACACACATACACACTTCAAATCGCAGATTTTAAACTAGCTTTAAAATGTAAGAGACCAAGCACATCAAATATACTAAATAATGTATTAACTTAGACACTTCTGCCCATCATATTAAAAATAAAACAAAACACAACATTTCTTTGTGAAGAAATTTTATCTAACAGTGTCAAGCCATTGATTCAATGACCCCACCTTTTCTGGGTTATTTTAAAAATGGGAAGAGGGCCAGGCGCAGTGGCTCATGCCTACAATCCCAGCACTTTGGGAGGCTGCGGCGGGTGGATCACTTGAGGCCAGGAGTTCAAGACCAGTCTGGCCAACATGAAAAAACCCCATCTCTACTAAAATACAAAAATTAGCTGGGCGCGGTGGTACACACCTGTAATCCCAGCTACTTGGGAGGGTGGGGCAAGAGAATCACTTGAACCCGGGAGGTGAAGACTGCAGTGAGCCAAGATCTCACCACTGTGCTCCAACTAGGGTGACGGAGTAAGACTCTGCCTCAAAATCAAAAAAAGAAAAAAAGAAAAAAAAAAAGAAGAAGAATATCATTTCACGGAAGACTGATTATTAGCCATCTGTAAAGGATGTAATAATTCTTGGCATTGACCTACTCTTTAAAATTTGTTTCAAATTACCTTTGGGAAATATAAAACATAATGATTTATAATAAAGAAAAAATATACATATTACTTTCCCCCTCAAATAATATTCTAATACCCTCTTTTCTCCTTAGGCTGAAGGACACCCAATATATTAAAATCAGGAAAAAGAGACTGGTTAACATGACCCCAGTTACAAACGCATAAACTGAAGAACTTAAGAGACTTTTCTAATGGAACTGAATGCACAATGCTTCAATGGCAAAAAATCATTTTGACACATTTTGATCTCAGTTCCACAGAGTCTAACCCCGTCACTGCAGGGAAGAGAATGCTTCAGCAGCTCACACAGGTTTCAACATGAGTGCTCGTAGCACAGAGAACAGGCACCTTAACAAAGGCTCATCTTGAGATGAGGTTTAGAAGATTCTTTCATTTTTTAAAAACAATTCAACTTTACAAGTTCAGCCATCATTGTTTTTTTAAAATTAGAAATGGAAACAGATTCCTCCACATCTGTATAAAACCTCAAATTTCAAACGCCTAT
>NW_016814121.1:2574507-2582508 GCF_001698545.2 Rhinopithecus bieti
GGTTTCATCATGTTGGCCAGGCTGGTCTCGAATTCCTGACCTCAGGTGATCCGCCCGCCTTGGCCTCCCAAAGTGCTAGGATTACAGGCATAAGCCAGCAGCACGCCCAGCCTTGCTCCACTTTAAAAGGGGGCAAGGGGAGAGGAAAACTGTATTTTAAAAGCCCAAATCAAATGAAACTAAACCAAACAACAACAAGAAAAAAAAAAAAAACCCTTCTAAAATAAACAAACACAGGGTAGATAGTAGTACAAATATTTTTAAAACTACTGGTATACGATGTAAAGTGTACGGGATGAAAAATCACAATCTAAATCATCAGAGTACTAAATTTAATAAGGTGTAACTACACAGTGAGGTTGTGGACAGCTCTTAAAATGAGTAAGGTGGATCTGTATCATACCTGGAGAGACAAAGACATTTATTGTAAGAGGGGGCAGAGAAGGGGAAATAAGTTACAAAATCAATATATATAGGATATGCAGTATATAGGATATTTTTCTTTAAAAAACAATGAAGTAACCTCAAGAGATATACATGAAATCATGATCTCTGGAATACAGAATCTATAGGGCAGCTTTCACACTCTGCATTATATATCTCTACACCATAGACTTTTCTGGACATGCAATAGTTTTACAACCAGAAAACAATGAAGGCATTTCCATTATTAATTAGTAAGAGAACTATTCTCTAGAGGTTTTAGAAATGATCTTTTCAAAAGAAACTTCTTGCAAACTCTTAAATAGCACCTTTCAGGGAAGTTTTCCTACCACAAGAAAAAAGTTCTTTTCTAAACCTTGATTACCTGGCAAGTGAAAACAGAAGTGAACACTTCATAATGACAGAGAGGACTTCATGATCAGCACTGAATGGTGAATCTTGGAAATTTCCTGCAAGTCACACTACTTGCCTAGACATGCATAAAGCAAAGTTCCTTAGGTTTCTTGGATTCTAACTCCAAGAGTGACAAAAACCTCTCCAATGAAGCCCTTGAAAAAAGAGTATATGATCTTTCAAAACTTTTTTGTAAAATATTCAAGTCTTTGACAATTCCACTATAAAATTTTCCTTTTAACATAAAGCTTTAGGCCCCAGTCGAGAAGTGCTAGATACCTCCTTCTCATGTGAGGTGTACATGATACTAACTGTGGTTCCATATCAATCCAAATTCTAGAATACAACTCTGGCTTATGCAATAATGGCTTTCTTCTGCAAGGAAAATCTACTAAAGATAAATCCAGTATCCAATCAGAAAGTTTGGGATTATAGAGAAAGTCAGAATGATTGTATGACTGAGATTATGAGAGGCAGACTGCTAATGTATGAAGTTCAATTTCTAACAGAATTTGCTTGAAGGCCCACTTAAGAGCATGACTGAAATAAAGGCCAGAATCCATCCAGAGTGTTGTAAAAATTCAGTACTGCAGACAGCACAAGACCCTTGCAGCAGGAAGTAATACATGCCAAATTAGGTAGGCTATAATAAAGGAGCCAACAAAAGGGGACACTGAGGAAGACCCGCATTCTGCATCAAGTTGGTTTGGGCAATGATACTTGGACAAAGTGTCTGGTCAAAACACTCATGCTTACTGTGAAAACCAAATTAAGAATAATTATGCTTGAGTGAGTGTAGGAGAAGTTATGTGAAGCCATAAAATCTCATAATAGGGACTCATTATATACACTGAGATCTTACAAATCTGTTTTACTTTCTCTACCTTACCGGTTTTTGAATTGGCACTGTGGATCAACAGAATTTTTAATTCCTTTGAGTGGAAGAAATAGCGTTTAGCATTCTGATCCATTCCACTCTCAACTGTGATCATCCAGCAAGGAAGAAAAAGATAATACTATTGCTCCATTTTAGGAAAAGAATTTAAAGGGAGGTTTTTCTCCTATTGCTCTATCATCTTTCAAACTAACCTCAAAATTTCAGAAGTCTACGTAGCCACCACTGAAGGGCATACTAATTTTCTAGAAATTCTTCATTAGCTGAATGAAGCCTTTCAAATATGATCTCTTGTCTATAGCCATACTACCCTAAATGCTCCCGATCTCGTCAAATGTGACTCCTGTTTCCTATGGCAACTGTTTCAGTGATTTAGAACAATAACCCCTACTGTGAAGTGCTTCTTTCACCTTTATTTTCAAGAAAACAAAAATGTAAACTGACCTGAAGCTTTGTCACCAGATGATAACTGACCGGATGCTGGTGTAGGCCCAGATGGCTTAAGGGAATTTATTAGAGACCCCTATAACAGAATACAAGCAAAATGTTTATGTTAAACCACTAACCACCCTTTGTAACACAGAAATATGCAAAATGTAAACATAAAAATGTAATTTAAAATAAGCAAGCACAAACACTTTTAGTTAAATTACCAAAAAGAAAAAGAAACAAAAAAAAAAAGGGTCTCAATTTAAGTTAACCATGTGTAAGATCATATTAAAGGATGAAAACAGGCTGGGCGTGGTGGCTCATGCCTGTAATCCCAGCACTTTGGGAAGCCAAGGCAGGCAGATCACAAGGTCAGGAGATTGAGACCATCCTGGCTAACATGGTGAAACAACGTCTCTACTAAAAATACAAAAAATTAGCCGGGAGTGGTGGTGGGCGCCTGTAGTCCCAGCTACTCAGGAGGCTGAGGCAGGAGAATGGCATGAACCGGGGAGGCGGAGCTTGCAGTGAGCCAAGATCATGCCACTGCACTCCAGCCTGGGTGACAGAGCGAGCCTCCGTCTCTAAATAAATAAATAAATAAATAAATAAATAAATAAATAAAGGATGAAAACAGAAATACTCTGCAAGCTCCAAGAAGGCAGTCACACTGGCCTAGCTCACGGCTATCTTCCCAGTGCCTAGCACAGTGCTTAGCACATCAAAAGCACTTGAATATTAGGCAGACAAATTAACAAAGGAGTAAATGAGTAAAATTGTTCTAGCTCTCAAAGCATGTACAATAAGGTTAAAAGCAAAACTGTTTGACTTATCCATCTCCAGTCAATGTTCCTTCGCTCATCATGATTTATGCCTTATCATGTGTTTTCCATGGTGAACACAAATACCTCCAGAAGAAAGATCAAATGCTAAATGCTTAAATGCCATTTTAAGTTATGGTAAACTAAGGAACAGAGGCAAGTTTGAGAACTTACAATAGGCAAGCTCTGATATCCAGTCTCAAACTCTGATCCCTAACACAAACTACTCATCTCAGAGACAGATGTAAGACTAGCAGAGAAACCAGAATTTCCTAGGAAGAGTTTCAACACTAGCCTGACTGACCTTCTAATCATCCTCTATCACTTTTTTCTGGATTGTTTAACTGTTTGCAATATCACCTATTTCTCTAAGGGACAATGTTTATCAGGCAAAAGCTTGAAGCTAGACAAGCTAGACATAATATCACTAAAAATATGTAAACTCTGACAAACAGGGATTGCAGGAGAAAACCAGATAACCTACACCCCAGACACTGATACCGTGTAGTGAAACAAGCAATGGACAGGAGGAAGTCAGAAGCCTTGGGACCCAGCTCTGGTTCCACCATTTACTAATCATGAGAGTTTGCGTTAGTCACTCAATCCTAAGCTGTGTCACCAGTGAGATATATCTAAACACCCATCCTCCCACTGTACATGGTTGTTGTATGGATTAACTGAGATAATGTGAAAGTAAACTGCAAAGCAAAATACCTCATATAAAAATGTATGGTATTAGAATTATGACCCCAAACTACTAGGTGCAGAATGTTAAATGGCCTATGAAGACAATATCAGGTTCTGACTGACCTATTCTGATTAACAGCCATGTTAAGACTGGCATAAATTGTGGGGAAAGGATTATGGGCCTTTATCAGACTTACGGTTCATTTAAACAAAGTCAAGACTTAAAAACAGTACGGTCTTCACTTACAAAGGCAGACGCAGCATGAATGTTAAAAGTAAAACTCAGGCTGAGTACGGTGGCTTACACCTGTAATCCCAGCACTTTGGGAGGCCGAGGCAGATGGATCACCTGAGGTCAGGAGTTAGAGACTAGCCTGGCCAACGTGGTGAAACCCCATCTCTACTAAAAATACAAAAATTGGCTGGGCGTGGTGGTGGGTGCCTGTAATCCCAGCTACTCAGGAGGCTGAGCCACGAGAATCACTTAAGCCAGGGAGGCAGAGGTTGTGGTGAGCCAAGATCACACCACCGCACCCAAGCCTGGGCAACAGAGCGAGACTCTGTCTCAGGGAAAAAAAAAAAAAAAAAAAAAAAAAGGTAAAAATCAGTAAGTTACCTGCTTGGTTTGGTTAGCGGCCACTGGGGTCAACACTGGGTGAGGTGTTTTGGCTGTGGAGTAGGGCACTGAAGAACTGAAAAACACACAAAGCATATACTCAGAGAAAGGCATGACTAGGTAAAAATCACATTCATTCTCAAGCCAACCTTCTGTCCAATATACGATACCAGTTTTGGGTAGGATACAGCTGTGTGGGACGCCAATCCAACTGATTTGACATTTTTTTTGAAGAATAAATTTTAAAATGAACTTTGGATTTTAGCATGAAAGTCAAAGCAGTGGCCTTAAAACTTATTTCCTTTCTGCAATTCTAAGAAAAACATTAGTAACCATTCAGAACCAGATCTTTTCGTTATCCAGAGTATAAGCCCTCCTCCCTGGCCCTTCCCCGTACTGTAGATCACACGAGGAATTCCTGATTCTCCAACCCAAGCAGGCTCTATGGGAAGCATTCTCACTGCCACCTATGCATCCAATTCGCTGCTACCCCAAAGGTGCTATCCAAAGAGATCTTAGCTTCTCACAGCAGCTATCCTCAGGGCTCACCAGGTCAGCATTCAAGGGATTCAAATGTACCACCGTTCCATTCCCAACCTGTGTCTTTGCTACAGCATGAAAAGTATACCCCTATTCACAAAAAGAGCTCTCATCATCTTTTGTTAACTCTGAAGTAGGTGAACACTGTATGTGAGGAACTGTTATTTCAATAACTAGTGTTTGCATATTGGAAAACTACCTGTTAGTGCAAACATACACAAAAGTTCTTGGCTCCTAGGGGTAATTTTTTCAATCAATTTATCTGTTGTCAGCCCAGCGCTACTCTGACTGGTATACATAGTAGTAGTTGCAGGACTTGGTTATTTTTCAGAACGCCCCTAGATTTAGGGAGGATTCATATTTTCCATCAAAAAATTAACTTAGAAGATAAAAGGCCAGTGCCTTACAGAAGAAAATTATCAAACTTAACAAACCTTACAAGCACACTGAGATTCTCCACTGGAATAACACGGGAACCTTCCTAAACAGACTTTGATTTAGAGAGAAGGAAAAAAATGAACTTATGTTCAATGAAACAAAACCCGTTTCAGGCTTCTGCTGAAGCCAGAAGCAGCTATAAATACGCATCTCTCTGGAGAAACACATCCCTGTTCCCCTGAGATAGTTTACCAACCAGGCAACATAGGTGTAGCATTCTCCCCTCACCTCTGCTGAATCTATACCAGAGGAAAAGAATGTGTGAGTGAGACTGCTGGGCCCTGAGCAATACCTGGGCAGACACGGGAGACTTGCCTAGAGAAGAGGTTGGAGCTCACAAGGATCACAAGGGAAAGGAAACTCTTGCATGCTTTCTCAAAGACAAACAAATCAGAAATAAAAATAAAAGCAGCAATTTATCCAAATTTTAGAAATTTTTTTATAGCCAAAATTCAGTTGTGACATGATAGTAAATTATGCACAAATAAGACTGAGTGTAATTATTGTTCTATTTACTTGTGATAATGCTATGTATCTCCTGGGTATCCTAAATCCCCAAATACACAAAATTAGGATTCACAGTACCTACACACCATGTGACACCCCTGCAGAGAAATGCTGTTCAGTGCAATCAGCCAGGAAACCAACTAACAAATCAGATCCAAGAAATCTCTATCAAGATCCAAGACAGCAAACAGAAAAAAACAGTATACTCTCAAACAAATATGTTCAACCGTTTGTGCATGATCATGAAACAAAACAATGGAAATCAATAGCCAGAAATGCTCAAGGGATAGAAAAGCCAAATTCAGAAGTACCCATATTTTAGATGACTTTATTCTACTTTTTAGCAATAGGGAGCTGAAAAATACCAGAAATTCATCTTGATATTCTTTGTTCTACACATGAAAAGCAAAATCAAAGGACCATAAGAAGAAAATGGTGCCGTAACAGAGCCCCAAAGAGACATCTCTTTACTGAGGAGGTCTACAAACACTGACATTTCCCGCAACACTAAAGCTCCTGCTTCAGAAATGAGGGACAGAGGCACAGGTCACTAAGAGTTTGGAAACTTGGGTTCTTGGAGAAAAATAAAACACAGAAGAGTCATTTTTTTCTGATTTTGGCCACATATTACCAGCACTACATGCCAACACAGGCAGACAAATGCACACATGTTCTATGGATGTGTACTCTACACACAATTATAAAGTTGGGTTGTGAAGCATTAAAATGTCACCTAGGACCTTTGCTATTGGTCCCTTCAACTTTAATGAACTTCAACAAGGTAAATACTCATCCCACTGTTGTGAAAAGCCTCAACTCCTTGTAACTTATTTCAGGATTTAAAAAAGCATAAAAAACGAGAGACCTGGTTATGTTTTATTTTGGTAAATCTTAATCACTATCACATGTATCTTTTCATATATACTCATGTATGAGAGAGTGGAACTTATCAAGAGTAACTGAAGAAACAAAGAAATCAACAGGAAAAAAGAATGAAAATGATAGAAGATACTGAAAACAAACACTCCATATTCAATTCTTGGGAGTTTTTGACATCTGTCGATGGAAATATAACTGCCAACTATTTTCTCCATTGGTAAATTTAATGTCTTCATAGACACATTCTTTAAAATAGTATCCAAAAGTTTGTTAAAGCAAATTGTATTTCCTGCATGAATGTTTAGATGCTAAGTAACTTAAATAATGTAAGACGCAACTGCATTAGAGCTTTGAAAAAACCCACATTAAATATGAAAAAACAGGCCAGGCGCAGTGGCTCATGCCTGCAATTCCAGCACTTTGGGTGGCCAAGGTGGGTGGATCACTTGAGGTCAGGAGTTCGAGACCAGGCTGGCCAAAAGGCGAAACTCCATCTCTACTAAAATACAGAAAATTAGCCAGGTGTGGTGGCAGGCACCTGTAGTCCCAGCTACTTGGGAGGCTAAGGCATGAGAATTGCTTGAACCGGGGAGGCAGAGGTTGCAGTGAGCCAAGATTGTGCCACTGCACTCCAGCCTGAGTGATAGAGCGAGACTCCACCTCAAAAAAAAAAAAAAAAAAAAAAGAGGCCGGGTGCTGTGTCTCACACCTGTAATCCCAGCACTTTGGGAAGCGGAGGTGGGTGGATCATCTGAGGTCAGGAATTCGAAACCAGCCAGGCCAACATGGTTAAACCCCGTCTCTACTAAAAATACAAAATTAGCCAGGCGTGGTGGTGCACACCTGTAATCCCAGCTACTCAGGAGGCTGAGGCAGGAGAATCGCTTGAACCCGAGAGGTGGAGTTGCAGTGAGCTGAGATTGCGTCACTGCACTCCAGCCTGGGCGACAGAGCAAGACTCCTGTCTCAAAAAAAAAGTAAGAATAGTGTAAGAAGAATTCTTTATGACATGGAAAATGTAAATAATTAGATTTCATGATTAAGCTAAAAAGGTTACAAATTTATAAAGCAGCATGCATCCAAATTTTTCTCTAACAAGAAACATTTTCATAAAATAAAGATAAAAAATGTGTAAATAACAATCATACATTTGTGGTGGGAATAAAGGTGATTTTAATTTTGTTCTTTTTAACTCTCTTTTTTATATCTATAACAAACATTTGTAATAAGAAAAACAAAAGGATTAAAGTTCCTTTCAAGTTTCTGGTCGATTACTAGAGTTATTATTTTTAAAGTAGAGGACCATCTTTAAATTGGTGAAAGAAAAAAAACTATCCATCTAGAATTCTTTA
>NW_016814121.1:2582899-2635214 GCF_001698545.2 Rhinopithecus bieti
CCTGTGAAAATATCTTTCAAAACAAAGGTGAAATAAAGACTTTTGCAGACACCCAAAAGCTAAAAGAATTCAGATGTGAACCTCAAGAAACATTAAAGGAAGTCCTTTGAGCAGAAGAAAAATTATTCCAGATGGCAAGCTGGGACCAGACACAGGAATGAAGAACCTGGAAATGATAACTATATGTACAAACATGAAAACATTATTCTTCTTATTTAAATGTATTTAAAAGATAGTCGGCCGGCTGCGGTGGCTCACGCCTGTAATCCCAGCACTTTGGGAGGCCGAGGCAGGCGGATCAGATGAGGTCAGGAGTTCCAAGACCAGCCTGGCCAACATGGCGAAACCCTGTCTCTACCAAAAATACAAAAATTGGCTGGGCGTGATGGTGGGCACCTGTAATCCCACTTGAGGCAGGAAAATCACTTGAACCCGGGAGGCAGAGGTTGCAGTGAGCTGAGATTGCACCACTGCACTCCAGCCTTGGTGACAGAACAAGAATCCGTCTGAGGGGCAGAGGGGAGGAAAGATAGTCAACTGTTTATAACAATGTATCATGAGGTTTACAGTACAAGTGGAAGTAAAATGTACAACAGCATAAAGGTGGTGAAGGGAGAAAACAGAATACTGCTGTCAGATTCTTACACTATTCTTTAGTAATGTAACATCACCTGAAGACAGTCTGTGATAAGTTGAGGATGTATACTATAAACCCTAATGTAAGCACTTAAATAACACCAAGTTATAGCCAATAAGTCAACAAAAAAGTTAAAATAGAGTCATAAGGATATTTAACCCAAAAGAAGCCAGAAAAACAAAAACTGAACAATAAACAGATGGGATAAATAGAAACAAATAGCTATATAACAGATTTAAACCCAAACATGTCAATAATTACACTTAAGGTAAATGATCTAATCACTCCAATTAAAAGTCATAGATGGTCAAGGTTAAAAAAAAGCAAGCTAGGGCCACTATATACTGTCTACAACCATGGTCCCCAACCTTTTTGGTACCAGGGACCAGTTTTGTGAAAGACAAATTTTTCCACAGATGGACAGCGGAGGGGGATGGTTTCAGGATGAAACTGTTTCACCTCAGATCATCAGGCTATAATTTTATATTTTATTCAGTTAGATTATCATAAGGAGCATGCAATCTAGATCCTTCGCATGTGCAATTCACAATAGGGTTCATGTTCCTATGAGAATCCAAAGCTGCTGCTGATCTGACAGGAGGTGGAGCTCAGGTGGCAATGCTCGCTCGCCTGCCGCTCACCTTCTGCTGTGTGGCCGGGTTCCTAAGAGGCCACAGACCGGTATTGGTCTGCAGTCCTGGGCTGGGGACCCCTAGTCTATAAGAAATCCATTTTATTTTTTTAAATTATTTTTGTTTATTGTGGTAAAATACACTTAACAAAATTTGCCATCTTAAAAGTAACCATTTTTAAGTGTACATGTAGCTCAGTGGTATTAAGTACATTCACACTGTTGTGCTACAAGAAACCCATTTTAAATATAAAGACAAAATAAATTGAAATAAAAGGATGGAAAAGATACGTGGTAGTGCTGGGACAACTGGATACCACATTCAAAACAATGAAGTTGGATCTCTACCTCACACCATTTACAAAAATTAACTCCAAATGGATCAGAGACCTAGATATAAGAGCTAAAACCACACAACTCTTCAAAGAAAACATCAGTGTAAATCTTTATGACCTTGGATTAGGCAACGGTTTCTTACATCTGACACCTAAAGCACAAGCAACAAGAGAAAAAATAAACTGGACTAAATTTTTGTGTCAAAGGACACATCAAGAAAGTGAAAAACAACTCAAAGAACGGGAGAAGATATTTGCAAATCATATGCCTGATGAGAGACTTGAATACAGATTATATAAAGAAACTTATAGCTCAAAAATAAAAAGACAACCTAATTTTAAAACGGGGCAAAGGAGCTAAATAGATATTTCTCCAAAGAAGATACAACTGGCCAATAAGCACATGAAAAGATGCCATTAGGGAAATGCTGTCTCACACCGAGAGTGTGAGATACCATTTTACACCACTAGGATGGCTATAATAAAAAAGATAGTCAATAATGAGTGTTGGTGAGGATGTGGAGAAACTGCAACCCCCAAACATTACTGTTGGGAATGAAAAATGGTGCGGCACCTCTGTAAACCAGTTTGAGCTATGTGATCCAGCGATTCCACTCCTACATATATACCCAATAGAACTGAAAGCAGGGACTCAAACAGACACTGTCCACCAACAGTCTTCCCTGACCTCCTACCCCAGCAGTCTTCCTCTTGCTTCCTCTACTCTCGTCACCAGAGGTCCCTCCTGGCTCCCTCTTCAACTTGTAGACACGCTCCTGCCACAGGCCCTGTGCTTGGAGTTTTCTTCGGAGATATTAATGAGACCTGCTATCTGGACTTGCTCTCTTCATTCAAAGGTCACCTTCTCGAGGAGGCCTTCCCTGGCCACCCTATTTAAAATTATAACCCATGTTCAGACAATACTCTCTAACCCTTTTCCCTGCTTTAATTTTCTGCATCACACCATATCACCATCTAATATATTATATATTTTACTTATTTATTTTGATTATTGTTTGTCTCTTCAAACAATCATCAGTCTGTTAGTTTTTTCGGTCTATTTTGTTAACAACAAAACAGGTAGTTTATCTCCAGCACCTAAGAATAGTGTGTGGCATACAACAAATGCTCATTAAGTATTTGTTGAAAGAATGAATAAATGAATGAATGCACACAAAATAAGTGTTTGTGTAACTGGCAGTTTCCCGGCTCTCTTCTTGGTTGCTATGTCTTACTCAACTACCCTATTTCTAGTAGCCAGGGCAGTATCATGCTCACAGCAGATGCTGTGTAAGAATCTGCTGAATCAAGCGATGGAGCACTGCAAAGGAATCTGAATAGCTGTGGGTTGGCGCCAGATAAACACTCTTCCAACAAACTGAATGGATGAGGCCAGTGAACATAAAATACACCAACGGCAGAAATATGTTAAGCTCATCCTATGATAAATTTTCTGTAAGATACCATTGAGAAAAAGCTAACTGCAAAATTAAATACTTAAAATACACTTAGGAAACTGTTTAAAAGAATCTGTTCCACGAGAGCTGGTTGAAAATAATTTTAAAAATAAAACATAAAAGAATCTCAAAGCAAGTCATTTTACAATGAACATATTGTCTCAATCTTTCCTGGGGAGGGGTGGCAGTAAATACCAATTTTCACTTTTCAATTTATGTTTGAGTAGAGTTTACCTATTATTGAATAAATGATTATTGAAAAGGAATGCTTCTACATTTCAGGCACCATGCTGGGCACACACATGAAATAATTATACCAGAGTCCAATTCTGTGGAGAATGGAACAGAAAGTTTCTTCAAGATTTCTTAAGTCGTCTGAGATTTTTTCTTGTCAGAAAGAGTAGACTCAAAATTACTCCTTGAACAAAGCCTTCATCAAAGATCAGCCCATATGAACCATTTAGGGAAATGAAGCTTGAGAAAAGGAGAAGTGGAATCTCCAAAAGGTGCTTCTCATACACGGTTAGCACCTAATATATCTCGGAAATACCAGACAATACTTCCTGTACCATATGCTGAATTTTCCCATCTTACGTAACATTCTGCCTTTCAGTGGCTTTTCCTTGCCTTCCCTATGCTGGGAATCTGGCTACAATTCCCAAACGCTAACGCATAGTTCTTTCCCTTGAAAAGTTTGCAACAACCACAAATACCATCTTGGTCTAAACAGCATACCAAGGCTCCGAGGTCACTACAAAATAGTAATAGAGAAGGCTTGTTTTTTAGCTGTTAGTATGGCCCTGAGATAACTAAAAATGCCTCAAACAAGCAGTGTTGATAAACAGAACAACATGGAAAAAAAGAGGCCAGCGGACCAGTGAGACAGGGCCACTTGAGAGAAGGAAAACAAAGCCGTGGACAGATCTGCTCTGTGGGATGGCAGAAGGTGGGCACGCTGTGGTGCTGCTAGATGAATCGTGGGTACCAGACACTAACTCCCTGAAATGTGATACTAGTCAAGATCCCCACGTTCCAAGCGAGGAAATATCCCTCAACTCTTCCCTTTGCCACAGGGGATGGTGGCTGGTCTAAAGGGATCACAGTTACAAAATATGCAGGGCAAAGCAGGGCATAGGCATGTTCTGTGAACCTGCCCAGGGCAGCGGGAGGCAGTCAGCACCCTGAATTCTGAACACAGATGAGGACTAAAGACAAGTGAGCTAGGCTGGGCACAGTGAGCTAGGCTGAGCACAGTGGCTCCTGCCTGTAATCACAGCACTTTGCGAGGATGAGGTGAGAAGATCACTTGAGCCCAGAAGTTTGAGACCAGCCTGGGGTGACACGGCAAAAACTCCATCTCTACAAAAAATAAATTAGCTGGATGTGGTGGCATGTGCCTGTAGTCCCAGCAGCTACTTGGGAGGCAGATATGGGAGCACGGCTTGGGCCCAGGAGGTTAAGGCTATAGCGAGCCATGATCGTACTGCACTCCAGTCTGTGTGACAGAGTGAGATCCTGTCAGAAAAAGAAAAAATAAAAATAAAAAAAACCCCGCCAGCACCACCAAAAAAGCAAGCGAGCTCCACCAGCAACAATCTAGCCCTCAAACATGGCATGATAAAGAAGCTAAAGTCTCCAAACAGAGCTGCTGTCTTTTAAAAGACTACTTTTTCATACAAAAGCAAAAGAAATGGGAAGAACAGAAATGCCCAGAGAAGGGAAGTGAGGGAGAAGAGTATCACCCTTGAGATTACAGTTTCCAGAATCAAGTCTGCATCAGACCCAAAGCATCAACTCTGGAACCCCGAGGGCATTAAAAGAAACAAAAAACAAAAAACCTGCACACCTAATGTATACCACACAGAGACTTACATGTGGCAAACAGAAACTGAGCATACAGTATCAAGACAAACTTTAAAAGTTTGTGAGGCAACTGTCACTGGCCAGTTAAAAAGGACAATCTCCTGAAAATGCATTGTGTAGGCAGCCTTAGCCGTCACCCCCCTTATAACCTAAGGCGGTGCAGGAAAACCAGACTGTGACAGTGGCACTGCTGCTCCCTGCAGGCAGTCCACCGCTACTACAGAAGCAGCCAGGGGCTGAAACACACTGCAATCAGAACATACCCCATGGCTGTAGAAGGGGTTGCAGGGTTATTCTTCAATTCCTGCACATTTACCACTTGAGGGACATTCTTCAACGTTGATTCAGTCAAAGTGCTTACAGCTATTTAAACAGAGAAGAGAGAACACCATATTAATTCCAGTAAAGGATAAAAAGTTCTAGTCATACATAAATGAAAAACCAAGACACGAGCCCAAGCAGAGTAGAGCCTTATCATTTGAAGGAAATCTACTTTAGATAGTTCTGCAGCACTGTGTTCAAAGGAACACCTGGCCTACTCCATTAACACAGGTGATGGAACAAGGCTTCCTGCAACTGAATCAAATGTCCTGGAGTAGGGGGAAAGAATTCTCTGGCCAGCTTTTCTACAATAGAGCTGGAAAAGCGCAGCTTGAGCTAGAGGATTAACAGCATCTGGACTCAGGATTTCTGCCACTCATTCACTCTGTCTTTCTTTAACATGGGCTTATTATGTGCCAGCCTCTGTGTTAGGGGCTGAGAATACAAAATGTATCTGTAGTTTCTTCTCTAAAGAAACTCATGGCCTAGTGAGACAGACAGGCATAATGAATAAAATGTGGAAAATGGAGCTTGGACAATAATGGGGGAAGAGGCTAAGAGGTATATATTTGACACCTACTTATCTTATCAGATTTTACTTTGTCTTATAATTTTAAATTGTATCCAAAAGACTTAATGACATTCTATAATTAGCAATTAAGGAAGCCTGAGCAAAGCTTGTGGATCATTTCTAACTGCATCACTGACCAAGGTGAAAGCGGTACCACAAGCAGAACGATAGACCTGTGGTTTATTCTCTTTTATTCTCTCTTTCAGAGAAGTGACCTGGCGTAGTGGTGCATGCCTATAGTCCTAGCTATCCAGGAGGTGGAGGTGGGAAGGTGACCTGGGTTCGGGAGATCATGGAGGCTGCAGTGAGCCATGATCGCACCACTGCCCTCCAGCCTAGGCAACATAGCTAGACCCTATCTCAAAAGAAAAAAAAAAGCTTCATGCAACATCTTGCCTACGACTGCACATCTTTCATATTTCATATTCAAAGGTGCCTATACCTTAGAAATGTTTGCATCCAACATGATAATGCAGATCACACCACCTCCTGCTAAGTGGAACAATCCTAAATCCTAGCAGATTTTAACTTTTTACAAATCATTGACTCGATCAGCTCGATTTCAGCCCTGTTCAGCACAATGGCAAGATTCTGCCTGGTCCAAGTAATATTTAAAGAGATCAAAGAATTCTATTTTTAGAAAGCTCAAAGGTACCTTAAAAGTTATCTTTGTTTTGTTCTTCAATATATATGTTAGATGCCTTAACAAAGGTTTTAATATTTAAATTTTCTTTACAATTTTTTGACTTATCACTGTTTAATGTTAGTTCTTTTTTCCTAAATCAAACCATTATGTCTTTCTAGTCTTTTAAAAAGAACTATAAGTTGATAAGTGTTCCAAGTAGTGATATATCTAAAAAATAATTCTACTCAGCTAAAACAAAAATATTTGGCTTACATCTGTTTCTTGACCCTGGCACTACTGACATTTGGGGCTAGATAACCCTTTGTCGTGGGGGTGTCTTACGCATTTTAAAGATTTTTTTTTTTTTTTTGCAGCATTCCTGGCCTCTACCCACTAAATGCCAGCAACACTGCCAACTGTTTCAGGGGAGGAGGAGAGGGAAGTGGGGGCAGCCTCTAGTTGAGAACTACTAGCTTATAAAACTGATAACTAGTGATAACTGAAGTCCTTGAGACTAACTACGCAGACTGAAAAATCCTAATGTAGAACGTTTGGGATAATGACAAGTCACTGATGAAATGTTAAGTGCTAACTGGCTTATTAGAGCTTCCATCTGTAAAAGTTAAATTTTATAATGTTAAAAAAAAAAAAAGCTTTGGTCAAGTGCAGTGGCTTATGCCTATAATCCCAGCACTTTGGGAGACAGAGGCGGGTGGATCACTTGAGCCCGGGAGTTTGAGACCAGCTTGGGTAACATGGCAAAATCCCGTCTCTACAAAAATTTTTCCAATATCTGCCTGGTATAGTGGTGCATGCCTCTAGTCCTAGCTATCCAGGAGCCTGAGGTGGGAAGGTGACCTGGGTTCGGGAGATCACAGAGGCTGCAGTGAGCCGTGATCGCACCAAGGTCCTCCAGCCTAGGCAACATAGTTAGACCCCATCTAAAAAGAAAAAAAAAGCTTCATGCAAGATATAGTTGGAGAAGAAAAAATGCTGAACTGAGAAAGAGCAGAGGGTTAGAGTCTGAGTTCTGCTACTTACTGGTGGGATAACCTTCACCTCTCTGAACTTTAGATTACTCAAACACGAAATGGTCATTCTTTTTGTTTGTGTTTGTTTTGTTTTAGAGATGAGGTCTCACTATGTTGCCTAGGGTGGTCTCAAACTCCTGGCCTCAAGTGATCCTCCCACCTCAGCCTCCCAAAGTGCTGGGATTACAGGCATGAGTCACTATGCCCAGTCAAAATAGGTATTTGAATGGCTATTTTGCATTCAATGTAGTTGCAATCTGTAAGATACTAAGAGATGATGCTAATGTTATTAGATTATCAAACTTCAAAGGTTATAATTTTAGGGCTCTAAGCAGACATTATTCAAAAGTAGGATTAGAAACTTTGTTTTTTAAAAAAAAAACCCCACTGATTTCCACCTACTAAATGTGGCAGTTCTAATCCCTCCCCTTAAAAGCAAAGACTTTCAGACCTAGTCTCTGCCTTCTTAGAACTCTCTCCACAAAGGCAAGGGGGCTGTCACGTCAATCTTCTCTTCTGAAGGGCACCAAAGAGAGCCCACTGTTTCTTGCCACCTGCTGTCCTGGCCTGTGACTCAGACATGTCATAATCAGCCTCTGTACAGGTATGGGGCTACAGCTTTTACCTGGTGCCTGACTGGCCATCTGCCGTCTGAGTGCTGCTGCGGCAGCTGCCTGTGGGGCTGAGATGGGGTGGGAAGGACTAGGTGCACCATGTTTCACGGTTTTCGTGGCAAGCATTGTGCTGTCAGCCCCTTGAGGAATAATTTTGTTAGCAGATGTAGCCACTAAGAGAAAAAGAAAAATTAAGTGTGAGTGGGTGAGAGAACAGGAACATACAAAAGGTTAAATTGGTAAATTCTTTACATTCGACTGCAGGGAAAATGCTAAAATCAGCGTTAACATAGAAAAGAACCAGCAAATTAACAGGCTGGCATCTGTGTCTTTTAGTTACCGCATGCAATTTGCCTACCCACCTCTACTAAGATACTTTACATTATCATTTCCTGATACTGATTGAGATATAACTTTTATACCAATATAGACCAATTCCCTGATCCCCTCTCACAAATTCTCTTCATTCTAGTACCTAACACTGGTATTTTTCTCTGCTGGAAGTCACTTTGATGCAAAGCCCTGACACCGCACTGAAAGTGTGGGGGCACAACACCAGTCAGTACAGTGAGCCAATACTGACCACAAGCATCGGAGCTGGTGAGTTCTGAGGCAGAATATGCCACAAGTCAGGCTGAAATGAGCCAGGATTTGAAAGACATGAGAGAGGATGTTGCTTTATAACTGAAGCAAACAGCCCCCTTTTACTTACTTCTGAAAAAGACCGTTTTAAAAAACAACCTGGCTCAGCAGAAAAGCTGTTACAGTGCATAACCTTGGAGAGCCATCTCCTTCCTCACAATGGCCTAGCAACCGCTTTCAAGGGGAACACACATCTTTTCAATTAGTCTTCTAATTTCTAGAATATTAGCAGAAGTGAGTTGAGCAGCCAGGTGCAGTGGCTCATGCCTGTAATCCTAGCACTTTGGGAGGCCAAGGCAGGTGGATCACCTGAGGTCAGGAATTTAACAGCCTAGCCAACACAACATGGTGAAACCTTGTCTCCACTAAGAGACATGCCTTGGGAGGGTGAGGCAGGAGAATCGTTTGAACCAGGAGGTGGAGGCTGCAGTGAGCCAAGATCGCGCCATTGCACTCCAGCATTGCACTCCAGCCTGGGCAACAGAGCGAGACTCCATCTCAAAAAAAAAAAAAAAAAAAGTGGGCTGGAGGCAACCACCATTTTGGTGTGACAGTACAAAACCCAGTTATAATTCCTTCATTAGTTAGAAACATCACAGGGAAAAGGGAAAAAACAGGTTTGCGGCGGCGCGCGGTGCGCCTCAACGCCTCGTAATCCCAGCACCTGGAGGCCCGAGGCGGTCGCGATCCACAAGGCCGTCAGGAGGTCGAGACCATCCTGGCTAACACAGTGAAGGACCCCGTTCCACTTAAAAAATGGGCAGGGCGGAGGAGGAGAGAACGCGTAGCCGGCGATGGTGGGGCGCGCCTGCTAGTCCCCAGCTACTCGGGAGGCTGAGGCAGGAGAATGGCGTGGACCACCGGCGCGAGCGGAGCCTCTGCAGTGGAGACTGAGAATCCCAGCCACTGCACTCCAGCCTGGGTGACAGACGAACTCTGTCTAAAAAACAAAAAAAAAAAAAAAGAAAAAACAGTTTGCTTTCCCACTGTTTACTTACCTGAAGTTCCCATCACACCAGATGAAGAACCATGAACCAGGTGAGATTTAGCAAAAGGTGCTGCATGAGGCAAGAGACTGGGCTGGATGGAAGGAGTGCGAACCACGGGGGCATGCCGAGGGGCCTGAACCGCCGCCTCCTCATCTTTACAAGACGTCCGTGCATCTTCACTCTCCAGAGACTGGGAGACAGATGATGTTGAGCTGACTTCATCCAAGTCTTCATAATATCTCTGAGACAGAAAGGCTGATCGAGACAGGCTGGCTACAAAAGCCCCAAACAAAACACAATTTAGACAACTCAAAGCAAGCCCAAAAGCTAAGTAATTTTCACTGTTGATAAAACAAAACTTCAACTTGTAAAATGATTTAATTATTACTTATTTTAAGTGGAAGCAGGTATTGTCAAATGTGAACAAAATGGTTTTGGTTTTGCTCAGACGGGAATTTGAGAAACTGAGCTGTGTGAACAAGAACATCTTGGGGCTGTTAAATAAAAGAATGTGAAAACATAAGAGACAGAATTAATGCTGGTGTCAAAGTAGAAGACCTGGAGCCCTCACTAGTATAATAAGCTTATACTAGAAATGTAACAGGCAAGTTTCCACGGTGGGGTGAACAATCACACCATTACTGTCACCTTCCAATAAGCTGCTAAAAACAGGTCCAAAGCATAATGGAATAGACAGAATGTCCTCAGTCTTGAGTGTCTCGAACATTTCCAAATAAATCTAATGATTCTTCTGATTTAGACAATTAGATTTTTAAAAAATATACAAGAGATTTGGTGCAGTGGCTCAGGCCTATAATCGCAGCACTTTGGGAGACTGAGGTAGGAGGACTGCTTGAAGCCAGGAGTTCAAGACTAGCTTAAGCAACATAATGAGACCCTGTCTCTACAAAAAATAGGGCAACAGAGTGAAACCCTGTCTCAAAAAAAAAAAAAAAAAGAAAGAAAGAAAGAAAATGGCTGGACATAGTGGCTCACGCCTGTAATCCCAGCAATTCGGGAGGCCAAGGTAGGCAGATTACCAGGTCAGGAGTTCGAGACCAGCCTGGCAAATATGGTGAAACCCCATCTCTACTTTTTTTTTTTTTTTTGAGACGGAGTCTCGCTCTGTCACCCAGGCTGGAGTGCAGTGGCCAGATCTCGGCTCACTGCAAGCTCCGCCTCCCAGGTTTACGCCATTCTCCCGCCTCAGCCTCCCGAGTAGCTGGGACTACAGGCGCTCGCCACCTCGCCCGGCTAGTTTTTTGTATTTTTTTAGTAGAGACAGGGTTTCACTGTGTTCGCCAGGATGGTCTCCATCTCCTGACTTCGTGATCCGCCCGTCTCGGCCTCCCAAAGTGCTGGGATTACAGGCTTGAGCCACTGCGCCCGGCCCCCATCTCTACTTAAAAATACAAAAATCAGCAGGGTGTGGTGGCGCACACCTGTACTCCCAGCTACTCAGGAGGCTGAGGTAGGAGAATCGCTTGAACCTGGGAGCAAAGGTTGTAGTGAGCCCAGATTGTGCCACTGCACTGCAGCCTGGGTGACTGAGTGAGACCCCTTCTCAAACAACAACAACAACAAAAACCCAAAAGAGAAAACAGAATTGAACTGAACTGAATCCTGGCCTTCTGTTTAGATTATGAAGAGTAAGGCTTTATGTCATGTTAATTTCTATCATAAATTTCAGAATGCAAGTGAATACTTCCTGTATATTGGAAAAAACAAAAACCAAACAAAATAATCTAGCCCTTTTTCTTCCCTCCCCAAGTTATTTAAAATGGCTCTGCAAATATTATTGACTTTGTGTCCTATGTGCACATGGCTCTGCAAGATTTTATTGTCATAATGTAAGTATAACATAACAAACACCACTAAAAACCAACGCTATAAAAAAAAAAATAAAAAATAAAAAATAAAAAAATAAAAACCAACGCTATGTGCTACGGCTGTCTTATCCAATTTGGTAGTCAGTAGCCATATGTGGTTATTTAAATTTAAACTAATTAAAAGCAAATTAATGAAAAATCAGTTCCTCAATTGCACTAGCCACATTTCATGTACTCTATAGCCACATGTGGCTAGTAGCTACCCTGCTGGACAGCAAAGATACAGAACATTTCCATCATCACAGAAAATCTTCCTGTGAGATAACAACTAGGTACCGTTTTAAGCCACTAAGTTTGTGATAATTTGTTATGGCATCCATAGGAAACTAATACAAACCCATGTTCTCTTGGGCCTAATTGCTCTCCGTAATGTCTCTAAAATCCTATTGCAGTTCCTGATAGTAACAATAAAAGATGACTCAAATAATCACATCACCTTCAAGAATTAGACAGAAAGAGACACTGGATTAACTATGTAACCTCCAAGGTCCTATGTAACATGGGGGTACTCTTAGTTCCTTCCTTCACCTTTCTGAGGCCATTTACCTGCCTTTGGTGGAGGGAGCCCATCCAACTGAAGGATGCAGTGGGCATGCTCGCTCACAGAAGCGTGGAGCATGGACTGCTCACTATGCCAACGGTGCTGCCTCCACTGTGATCAAGGATGCAGCTAACTGCCTGCATTAGAAAGAGGGTCCCACTGAAATTTAAAGAATCTTATTCTGTTTACACTCTAGTTCAGGTAAGGAAAGACAGAAAGCTACATGACGGGGGGCAGGGAGGGTGGGGAGACAAAAGGATAGAAGTCATATGATCATCTCAGTAGATGCAGCAAACCTCACATCTTAAGGTGAACTATAGAAAGTGCTCCTTTTGAGATCAAGGATAGCTACACGACACTTTTATGCTGCACTGGAGGTTCTAGCCAGTAAAGTAAGGTAAAACAGTAATAATAATAATAATAATAATAATAGGACTGGAAAGGCAGAAACATCACCATTAGTATCCATGGAGGGTATCATTGTTCCCATAGTTACAAAGCCAAGAAACAGCTACAGACATGTTAGAATAAATGAGTTCTGCCAGGTTGTTGGGTGTAAGTAAATATACATAAATCAACTGTATTTCTCTATACTACTACATCCAACATAAACCATAAAATTTAAGGGAAAAAAAATCTACCATTATAAGAGCATCAAATTTTTAGCAATCTAACAAAAGATGTGCACGTCTCTCATGCAGAAAACATTAAGAGAAATTAAAGAATACCCGAATACACAAATATGTACCCAGTTCAGAAACTAAGAGTTCACTGCTGCACATATGTCAATTCTCATGTAGATCTAGAAACTCAATACAATTCCAGTCAAAATCTCAACTTTCCTTTGAAGGCTGAGGAAGGCAAAATTCCTCCCCCGAAACTTTTTTTCTTTTTTGAGATGGAGTTTTGCTCTTGTTGCCCAAGCTGGAGTGCAATGACGTGATCTCGGCTCACTGCGACCTCTGCCTCCCGGGTTCAAGTGATTCTCCAGCCTCCTCTCTCTTTTTTTTTTTTTTATTGTGATAAAATATAACATAAAATGACACCACAGTCACCATTTTAAAGTGTACAGTTCCATGGTATAAATACATTTCTAATGTTGTATAACCGTGACTACCACCTATCTCCAGAATGTTTTCATCTTCCCAAACTGAAACTTCATCCCCATGAAACACAAACTCCCCATCCTCCCTCTTCCAGCTTCTGGCAGTTTCTAGTTCTGTCTCCACGGTTTTGACTACTCTAGGTACAGGGAGGTAGAATTTAACAAGACAATTTTAATGTTAATACAAAAATGTAAAACACCAAGAATGCCAAAACATTCTAGAGCAGGGGTCAGAAAACTACAACCACAGGCCAGCTGTCTCTTTGTAGAAATACAAAGTTTTGCTGAAACACAGACATGCCCCTCTCATCACATGGTCTGTGGCTGCTTTCCCATTACAACAGCAGAGTTAGGTAGGTACAGTGGAAACCACAGCGCCTGCAAACCTCAACTATTCTCCAGCTGGCCCCTTGTGGAAAAATCTACCAACCCCTACTCTGAATTGTAGAACTTTCTGCAATGATGAAATGTTCTTTATATGTTTTTGCCATTACAGTAGCCATTAGTCACATGTGCCTA
Organism: Rhinopithecus bieti; assembly: GCF_001698545.2. NCBI lineage: Eukaryota > Metazoa > Chordata > Mammalia > Primates > Cercopithecidae > Rhinopithecus > Rhinopithecus bieti. The sequence goes on from NW_016814121.1 coordinate 2,596,670, forward strand.
CTGAGCACCTGAAATGTGGCTACTAGGATTGCAAAACTAAATTTTAAATGTTACTTTTATTTTTAAAATTTATATATTTATTTGAGACAAGGTCTCACTGCTCCTTTCCCAGGCTGGTCTCGAACTCCTGGGCTCAAGTGATCCTCCTGCCTCAGCCTCCTCAAGCAGCTGGGGTTACAGGCATGCACCACCTTGCCTTGCAATTTCATTTAATTTAAATGTAAGCAGAGGCCGGGCGTGGTGGCTCACACCTGTAATCTGAGCACTTTGGGATTTTTTTTGTGTGACAGTCTCACTCTGTCGCCAGGCTGGAGTGCAGTAGCGTGATCTCGGCTCACTGCAACCTCCACCTCCCGGGTTCAAGCGATTCTCCTGCCTCAGCCTCCTAAGTAGCTGGGACTACAGCTGCGTGCCACCATGCCCAGCTAATTTTTTTGTATTTTTAGTAGAGATGGGTTTTCACCATGTTGACCCAGATGGTCTTGAACTCCTGAGCTCATGATCTGCCTGCAGATCCAATTGTGAAAGGCAAACTTTAATGTTTCCGAAAGATAATAAAGGTACATACCTACTTTCATTACCTAGAGATAGAAGATTTCTTAAACAGAACACAAAAAGTACTAACTATGAAAGAAAAGGCTGGCCGGGCGCGGCGGCTCAAGCCTGTAATCCCAGCACTTTGGGAGGCCGAGACGGGCGGATCACGAGGTCAGGAGATCGAGTCCATCCTGGCTAACACGGTGAAACCCCGTCTCTACTAAAAAATACGAAAAAACTAGCCAGGCGATGTGGCGGGCGCCTGTAGTCCCAGCTACGTGGGAGGCTGAGGCAGGAGAATGGCGTGAACCCAGGAGGTGGAGCTTGCAGTAAGCTGAGATCCGGCCACTGCACTCCAGCCTGGGCGGCAGAGCGAGACTCCGTCTCAAAAAAAAAAAAAAAAAAAAAAAAAAAAAGGCTGATAAATCTCACTTTCACAATTAAGAACCTCTGACCAACAGGCTGGGCACAGTTGCTCACACCTGTAATCCCAGCGCTTTGGGAAGCTGAGGCAGGAAGATCACGTAAGGCCAGATGTTCCAGATCAGCCTGAGCAACATAGCGAGATAATGTCTCTACAAAAAAATAAAAAACTAGCTGGGCATGGTGGCCTGGCCTGTGCCTATAGTCCCAGCAACTCAGGAGGCTGAGGCAGGAGGATTGCTTCAGCCAGGGAGGTTGGGGCTGCAGTGAGCTATGACTGCACCACTGCACTCCAGCCTGGGCAACAGAGCAAGACTCTGTTTCTAAAAACGAAAACAAAAAAGAACTTCTGTTCACCCAGACATAAGAGGGCAAAAAGGCAAAGTGAGTATCTAAAACTCATAAAACCAACAAAGACTGGTCTCCAGAATTTATAAAAACATTTACAAATCAATAACAAAGAGTATTTAATAATAAATGAATGAACGAAAGATTTAACTCGGTACTCCACGAAAGAAAGTATCTGAACAGTTAAAACATTTTACAAGAGTTCTACCAGAATAGTTAAAAGAAAAAAGACTGACACTATCAGGCTTGGCAAAGATGTGGAACAACTGTAACACTCATCTACTGATGATAAAGTACAACCACTTGGTAAAACTGCTTGGCAGAATCTATGAAAGCTGGGCATATGGACAGACTATGAGCCAACAATGCCACTCCTAGCTATGTAACCAAATGAAGAGTACATATGTGCTCTGAGAGACACACACAGGAATATTCAGAACCACCTTTTCTGTAATAGCTATAAACTGAAAGCAGCACATGTTCAACAGGAGAATGACTAAACAAATGCAGCATACTCATACAATAGAATCCTATATAGAGCAACTAAAATAACAGCTAGAGGCAACAACACGGATGGATCTTATAAGCCTGATGTGGAACAAGAGAAGCCCATTTAGAGACTAAGTGAATGGATTTATGTGGTATGCAAAACCAAAACACAGGCAAAACCAAATTATAGTGTTTTGGGAGGTAATGCTTACATAGTAAAGCTCTGAAGGAAAACAAAGAAAAGGAGACTAAAGAGAATGACAACTTATGCAATGCAGAATCCTGCATTGGATCCTAGATCCAATCAACATGTAGGGAGTGGACAGCTGGCAAAATTTGAGTACCAACTATATATGAGATAACTATATATGTTAAATTTCCTGAACCTGCGAACTGTATTATGACGTGTAAGAGAGCACCTTTGTTCTTGGAGGACACATGTTGAAATATTTAGGAGTAAGGGGCGTTGTCTTTAACTTATTCTCAGATAGTTCAGCAATAATTGTAGCAAACATATGAGTGAGGGGTAAGCGGGTGCTTACTGTACTCGCAATTGGAAATTTGAATTTTTTCAAAATAATAAATTTAAAATAACAAAAAATGTCAAAAAAAAAAAAAAAAAAAGGCAAAGGGAAAACTCTCACATAAGCCCATATAATGGTGCCTTAGGGGAGGAAGGAAAACCAGGGTATACAAGAGGGCTTCTAAGAAATGGCAATATTCTGTTTCTTGACCTGAGTAGAGGCTACAGGGATATACGTTTTAGTTTCGCGCCCTTTGTGTGTGTTGTTTTTCCCAATTTAAAAAATTGTTTACATGCTGAGTTACTCTTCCTAGCATGCACACTAATATTAAATGAGTAAGTATCATGTGCGGTTATCTACTTAATGTCTGAATTCCTCCTCTTAAATGAAAAGCTTCATGTGGGCAGAGACAATGTTTCTCTTACCACTGACTGGAACAAACTAGGCAGTCATATTTATTGAATGAATGAATAAGTAAATTCCATAAATCTCAGGACTTACTCTAAGGACTCTTATCTAAATATATAATCTGATGTGGGTTAAAGATTTGTGAATAAAGACGTTCTGAGTAAAATTTTGGCAACAAGATTAGTAATAGGCATATGGTCTTCTAATACAAGGAAATATTGTAATGTCTTTATAAGGCACGTGTTCAAAGAACATTTAAACACAGAAGGCAGAGGAAAAGCTTACGATTTTAACTTTAAATTTTTTTCCAAGTTTTAAAATTTGGTAAAATATAACATAAAATTTACCATCTTCAGTGTTTTAAAGTGCACAGTTCATAGGTATTAAGTACATTCACATTGTTGTGTAATCATCACCACCATCCACCTCCAGAAGTATTTTCACTGTGCAAAACTGAAACTCTATACCCATTAAACAATAACTCCCCATGATCCCCACCTCAGTCAGGGCAACCCCTATTCTCGTTTCCATCTCTATGAATTTGATATCTCTAGATATTTCATATAAGTGGAATCACATAGTATTTGTCTATTTGTGGCTTATTACACTTAGCACCATGTCCTCAAGGTTCATTTACATTGTAGCATGTGTCAAAAATTCCTTTTTACGGTGGCTCAAGCCTGTAATCCCAGCACTTTGGGAGGCCGAGACGGGCGGATCACGAGGTCAGGAGATCGAGACCATCCTGGCCAACACGGTGAAACCCCGTCTCTACTAAAAAATACAAAAAAACTAGCCGGGCGAGGTGGCGGGCACCTGTAGTCCCAGCTACTTGGGAGGCTGAGGCAGGAGAATGGCGTAAACCCGGGAGGTGGAGCTTGCAGTGAGCCGAGATCTGGCCATTGCACTCCAGCCTGGGCGACAGAGTGAGACTCCGTCTCAAAAAACAAACCAACAAAAAAACCTCCTTTTTAAAGGTTGAATAATATTGCTTTGTATAGACAGACATTTTGTTTATCTATTCATTCATTAACAGACACATTGTTTCCACCTATTGGCTATTATCAATAATGCTGTCATGAGCATGGATACAAAGGTATCTCTTTGAAACCTTGTTTTCAATTATTTGGGGTATATACCCAGGAGTGAAATTGCTGGATCATCCAGTAATTACATTTTTAATTTTTTGAGGAACCACGAAACTGTTTTCTACAGTGGCTTTACCATTTCACATTCCCACCAATAGTGCACAAAGGTTCCACTTTTTCCATATCTTCACCAGCACTTATTTTCTTTCTTCTTTTTTTTTAAATATGTGCTAATGAATTTTAAATCAGAAAAAAATCAAGACACAAAACTGTTATAATCTCAATTTCATTTTAAAATAAATCAGATTTACATATGCAAAGAAAAAAGTTTGGAACTAAACCAAAATAACTAAGTGAGGCCATATCTGGGTTGAGAGAGTGATTTTTTAACTTTTTAATTTTTTTTAAAGATTCTGTTGCTCAGGCTGGAGTGCAGTGGCATGACCATAGCTCACTGCAGCCACAGGCTCAAGCAATCCTCCTACCTCAGCCACCCAAAGAGCTAAGATTACAGGTGCATCCCACCACACTCAGCTAATATCTTTTATTCTCCTTTACACTTTCCATATTTTTCCCAATTACCTACCAAGAGAATGTATTCTTTAGATAAAAAAAAATTATTTAAAAATTCACTTGTGGCTGGGCGCGGTGGCTCAAGCCTGTAATCGCAGCACTTTGGGAGGCCGAGACGGGCGGATCATGAGGTCAGGAGATCGAGACCATCCTGGCTAACCCAGTGAAATCCTGTCTCTACTAAAAAATCCAAAAAACTAGCCGGGCGAGGTGGCGGGCGCCTGTAGTCCCAGCTACTCGGGAGGCTGAGGCAGGAGAATGGCATAAACCCGGGAGGCGGAGCTTGCAGTGAGCTGAGATCCGGCCACTGCACTCCAGCCTGGGCGACAGAGCGAGACTCCGTCTCAAAAAAAAAAAAAAAAAAATTCACTTGTCTGTGAGTACAAAAAAAAAATCAGTAAGATTAAATTTGTTTCAGTTATTCTGATTACAAAAGCATTTGTTATTGGCATTAAAAAATTAACTGAAAACAGAATCTCAAAGAAAAATTTGGATACAGGTACTAAAACAAAGCAGTTATGCCTAAAGTTGTTTGTCACAAATTTTTCTTTAAATTCAAGTTATTATCTAGATAACGTAATGGGAAAAAAATCTTATTTCATCAGCTATATGGCTTCTTTACAGCAAGTATTTTTTGAGATGGAGTCTGGCTCTGTAGCCCAGGATGGAGTGCAGTGGCGCCATCTCGGCTCACTGCAAGCTCCGCCTCCCGGGTTCACGCCATTCTCCTGCCTCAGCCTCCCGAGTACCTGGGACTACAGGTGCCAGCCACCACGCCTGGCTAATTTTTTTTGTATTTTTAGTAGAGACGGGATTTCACCGTGTTAGCCAGGATGGTCTCGATCTCCTGACCCCGTGATCCGCCCGTCTCGGCCTCCCAAAGTGCTGGGATTACGAGCCTACCATGCCCGGCCTACAGCAAGTATTTTTAACCAACATTGCTTAATTATAGTTTTTTCTTCTTTTTTCATAAAAGAATCCTTTTTCAGCAAGGCACAGTGGCTCACACCTGTAATCCCAGCACTCTGGGAGGCTGAGGTAGGAGGATAACTTGAACTTAGGAGTCTGAAAACAGCCTGGGCAATATGGGGAGACTGTCTTTTTTTTTTTTTCTATTATTTATTTTCTATTCTATTTATTTATTTTCTATTATTTGTTTTTTAAAAAGCTTTTTTCCCAAATGCAAACTTACTCAAAACCCAAAATCAGAAAAGTAAACCTTCTCTGGCTAAAGCAGAGGCTAGAATCTAGCTCAGGCTACCTCAAACCCTTAGGAATCAGTGCCATATAACTTGAGGACTGCAGAAAACAGTGTAAAAGCCAAAACAACTACCTTGCTGCTTCATCAAGTATATATAAGCTGCTTTTTATTCCAATATTCAGATTAACAACAGATTCTGGGGACATCTTCTCTATCCCCTATTAAGAACCAACACACACACACTTACACACACATACACAGCACCCTAGCTCGCTCTCTCTCTCTCACACACACACATACACACACACACCCCACTGCACCCTATCAGTATGTACAGGCCCAGTTACCAGTTCTCTTTACCTGGAGCAGTGGATCTCACTGGTGGGGTCTTCCTCTTGGCTAAGAAGTTTCTCAATTGTGCCTGTTTCATGGGGGACAGTTTAGCTGCAAGAAACCCATAAACCCATAAATGATTAAAACTCAGTTTTTAAGATATCAGTAGCTAGAAGAGAACAAAGGGAGTTAAAACACTGGGAAGGATGCAATTACCTGGTACTTTGGGCAAGGATTTGGTGTGCGATTCTATGGTGGTTTTTAACAAAGCATTGCGCAGGCTTTCAAGGTCACTGTCAAAACTGAAACAGGACAGTGTTACATACAGACCAACTAGGAGCAGAAAGATCTGAGGCTGTCGGGTGTACACTATCCTCCTAAATATAAATGCAAGACATAAGAATATCCCCTATATATAAACATGCCATCTGACCAACTGATAGAATTAATCTAAAAGAAGTGAGATCACAACCATATTATATACCATCTCCACCCCAAACACAACATGATGGTGCCTCAGTAGAAAAAGTAGGCCAGGCGCGGTGGCTCAAGCCTGTAATCCCAGCACTTTGGGAGGCCGAGACGGGCGGATCACGAGGTCAGGAGATCAAGACCATCCTGGCTAACACAGTGAAACCCCGTCTCTACTAAAAAATACAAAAAACTAGCCGGGCGAGGTGGCGGGCGCCTGTAGTCCCAGCTACTCGGGAGGCTGAGGCAGGAGAATGGCGAGAACCCAGGAGACAGAGCTTGCAGTGAGCCGAGATGGTGCCACTGCACTCCAGCCCGGGCAACACAGCGAGACTCAGTCTCAAAACAACAACAACAACAACAAAACCATTTTGGTAAACTCAAGGTAAACTGTCCATCTGCCAGGGTCTGAAAGTCCCCACATTCAAGCAGAATGACAAATCCGGGCTTCAGAAACAAGTCAGTCAACTTAATCCTATCAGCTGACTTTCAATCAACCATGACACTATTACTATGGTGTATCACTTGCTGTGATACATTCAACACCCATTTCATCAGTGTAATACTTTACAGACTTAATTTAACTCCCAAACAATCCCATGAACCAGGTTTGTCATCCCCATTTTTTAAGCAAAGAAACAAAGGATCAGAGAGGGTGGGACCCTGACCAGGATCACAAAGGTGAGAGACAACAGAGTCACCTGCACACCCACATCTGAACCACTCTAAGACTACCCCACATTACTCCCTAAATGTTTGTTCATGCATTCATTCACCCATATTTATTGAGTACAAGTCCTCTCTACACCTGTGAATGCTGCTCTGGGAAGGAACAGCCGAGGGCAGGCTCCATGGGGAAGTCTGGTTGTAAAGGCGGAGCTGCTGAAGACTGTCCACCAGGTGATTCAGCCTCTTCCTCTGTTGGTTGATGATTTCCCGGTTATTGGCTAGGGTGTTAAACAGTGTCTCTCGCTCTGGCACAAGCAGGTGCCTGTTGACAACAATGAGAAAATAATTTATGAATGGTTCAAGTAAAGGAATCTCCCAGTAAAAAACAAACAAATAAGACTACAATGGTAACAGTAAAAACGATAAAATGGAGAACCAGCACTGGACAAGAACCATCAAGAAATTACTAGAAAATAAAAAGGAGATGAAAGCCTAACGAAAATAACATGGTATGTGGAGAAAACAGCTAGAAACAGGCAGGCCAGGCCTGTAGCAAAGGATAGCATAAATTAGGTTGACACCTGAGAGAGGCCCTAGGAAGAAAAGGGCAGGAGTGAGGTGCGAGTCAGGAACAGGGTCAGCTTTCTACTTAGAATTTATCTGTTTTTCTGAATGTAAATTATATCCAATTAAAAACAAAAACAAAAAACAGGTTCACTGGAAGTCTATGGGAGTCAGTTAATTCTTCAGACTATCGTCAAAAAATAGTGGGAGAGCATAAGGTTTAGTATCAGGGAGGTAACCTGCCCAAAGAACTAAAACAAAACAGGGACAACAGTAGCTGCCTCTGGGAAGTAGGTCTGACTGCAGAGGGGGACAGGTCTATTTGCTTCTGCTTTTCAGTAGAACTCTTTAAGTTGCTCTGAAATTTTTTTCTGACTGCTTTAATTTGCAGAGGGAATAGGAAAAACCATACAAAGAAAAACAAAAGGAATAATCCCACATCAGTTACAAACCAAATTTTCTTTGCTATGGTATGTCAATATAGTCACGTGCCACATAATGATGTTTTGGTCAATGATGGACAGCATATACAACGATGATCCAGTAAGATTACAGTAGAGCTGAATTCCTATTGCCTAGTGATTTGTGTTACAATTGTCTATAGTACAATTGTACAAAACCATGCTATACAGCAGGGGTGTCTAATCTTTTGCTTCCCTGGGCCACACTGGAGGAAGAATTGTCTTGGGCCACACATAAAATATACTAATGCTAGCTGATAAGCTTAAAAAAAAATAAAATAAAAATCTCATAATGTTTTAAGAAAGTTTATGAATTTGTGTTGAGCTACATTCAAAGCTGTCCTGGGCCACATGAAGCCTGCAGGCCAAGGGTTGGTACAAGCTTGCTGTATGGTACTGTAGTCTAGGAGCAACAGGCTATACACCATAAGAGCCTAGGTATGTAATAAGCTATGTCATCTAGGTAATAAGTACACACAGTGTAAGTACATTCTATGATGATCATACAATGACAAAATGGCCTAACAATGAACTTCTCAGAACACGTTAAGCAACAAGTGACTCTATGTATATTTTGCCTCTTAACACAAATCACGGAATGAAAAATGGTTGCTAAACAGAAACCTCTGGATTTATTTCCTCTTTTCCCATGATCTCTTTGAGTTCAGGGCTGACTGAACGACTGCCTCTGGTAACAAGGTAGTTCAACACACAATTTTTAAAAGGCATTTCAGGCCAGGCACGGTGGTTCATGCCTGTAATCACAGCACCTTCGGAGGACAAGGTGGGCAGATCACGAGGTCAGGAGTTGGAGACCGGCCTAACCAACATGGTGAAACCCCATCTCTATTAAAATACAAAATTAGCCGGGTGTGGTGGTACACGCCTATAATCCCAGCTACTCAAGGAGGCTGAGGCAGGAGAATTGCTTGAACCCCGGAGGCAGGGGTTGCAATGAGCTGAGATCAGGCCACTGCACTCCAGTGTGGGCGACAGAGCAAGACTTGGTCTCAAAAAATAAAATATAAAATAAAATAAAAAAGGCATTTCAATAGGGTACATACAAGGTAACATTCAGGGATGGCCCTAAAACAGAGAAGTGCTATCAAAATAGAAAATTTAAGAATTTGAACTCTGCAGAAAGAGAACTCAGAAAAGCATAAGTAGTAAATCCACAGAATTGGTATAAAGGGAAAAAAAAGCCTGGCTTCTCTTTAAGCATCATGCACTTTCTTACAAGGCTAACTTGTTAATTACCAAAGAGAAATAAAACCATTGAACAGAGCAGAATGTACCCACTGCCAGGTTACACCATTGTTTCCCTTGTGGGAAAGCAAACCATATGGCTGAACATGAATCAGAACCAGGCGTGTGCGCTGGCTCTCTGATGGGACCCCACTGCCCATGGAGACAAGTGCTCCAGTCCATGGGCCACAGGAATCCTTCACGTAGACAGTGGGGTAGGAGAGCTTCTCACTTCTATCTCCCTATACCTACAAATGCTGCAAGCTGAGGGTTCTCCAGTTGGGATTTTTAGCCTTTCTCCACATAACACAATGTAATTTATTGAATTCTGCTTACTAAATTATAAGTGTATTATAGTCCTGTCCCTGATATCACACCCAGGTTGTCCCACTGAAAAGTACATCAAATAGACCATTTCTTGGTTTGTTTTCATACAGGGCTAGCTAATCTATTAATCAAGTGTAGGTGTTTCAGAAATCTAACATTTCAGGGCTGATTTGTTTTTCAAATTTCTAATGGGCCCTTCACGCTCTCATTCTATTCCTTGTGGAAAATATGTGGCTTAAAACCAAATATCTAAGGATAAAAAACTACGCTAAAAGGTTTTCCCATTACTTTGCTATCATTCCTCTCATCCTTTTAATTATCCACACTAATTACAAATGTTTTCTCAAAAGAAAATTTGAAATATGCAGAAGAGTATTAAGGAAAATTCTCCTTAATCCTGTTTTGCAGATATAACTATGAATATTTTGATACATCTATATACTTTTGTACCTCCACATTGTTATTAGCCAATATGCTTTTGTCTTTTACTTATTAAATTTTATATCACATTTAATAATTATAGCAAAAGTTATATATTCTATACATTTTGTAGAACATAGAATACATATTCAATATATTAAATAATTTATTGGAGAACACACTAGTCAATGGTTGCAGGGTATTCTGTAGTTAAGAAAAAAAGTGACCATATTTATTAAGCTACTCCTGTACCTTTAGATAATTAGGTTGAATACAATTTTTCACTATCATAAATTATATTGCAATATAAACTGTTTTATGTAAATTATTGTATCGTTTCTGTAGAAAAACATTTCAAGTAGAATGACTGTTAAAAGAATGAACATTTTGTAGAGATTTTCTTTTCCTTTCTTTTTTTTTTTTTTTTTTGAGACACAGCTTTGCTCTTGTTGCCCAGGCTGGAGTGCAGTGGTACACAATCTCAGCTCACTGCAACCTCTGCCTCCTGGGTTCAAGCAATTCTCCTGCCTCAGGCTCCCGAGTAGCTGGGATTACAGGCATGTGCCACCATGCATGGTTAATTTTGTATTTTTAGTAGAGACAGGGTTTCTCCATGTTGGTCAGGCTGGTCTCCAACTCCTAACCTCAGGTGATCCACCTGCCTCAGCCTCCCAAAGTGCTGGGATTACAGGCATGAGCCACTGTACCTGGCTGGGGATTTTCATAGGTTCCTAAATCACCTTTTTAAAACGGCAATAGCAATATCTATTCCAACACATTGCAGATGAGAGATCTCACTCACCTTTGTTTTTTCTTTTGTTCCAGATGCCGATCCCACTCCAAGTCTAGAACATCATTCACATCTTGGACAGCAAATTTCACATACTGATGAAGGCGCCGAATTTCCTATAAGAAAAAAATTAAAAGGCAAACGACTTGTTTTCTGATAGTTTGGGGAAAATGTATCAAAACAGTCAAAAGAATTCTAAAATACTTCTATATTAAGAACCATAATGAACAAGGAAATCAGAATAGGTTTTAATACGATTATTAAAATTATATAATTAAAATGAGGCCAGGTGCAGTGGCTCAGGCCTACAATCCCAACACTCTGGGAGGCCAAGGCAGGAGGACTGCTTGAAGCCAGGAGTTAAAGATCAGCCTGGGCAGCAAAGCGAGAATCTGTCTCTAATAATGCATAAAAATAAAAAAAATTACATAAAAAAACTTTATAATTAAAAACAAAATCGGCTGGGCGTGGTGGCTCTCCACTTTGGGAGGCCGAGGCGGGAGGATCACTTGATGTCAGGAGTTCGAGACCAGCCTGGCCAACATGGTGAAACCCCGTCTCTACTAAAAAGACAAAAGTTAGCCAGGCAGGGTGGCAGGTGCCTATAATCCCAGCTACTCAGGAGGCTGAGGCAGGAGAATCGCTTGAACCCAGGAGGCAGAGGTGGCAGAGATCTGGTACAATGAAAAGGGAAACAGAATGGGTGTGTCTGCCTAGGCCCCCGGGGAACAAATGTTCTTAATTCTCATTTCTCAGTTCCATGGTCTGGGAATTTTCCATTCCATTCTGGTACTCAGACAGAGCATCCATTTAGATTTTGCTCCCCCACCCATAAAATTAACTGTAATGGAGACAAACAGTGCTGAAAATAATTCTAAGCCTATCTATTCACAGCATAGAACCTGTAAGTCATCTTCCCAGTTGAGAAATACTCATTTGTTCACAAAAGCAAAGAACAGTATTGGCACTAAAAACTGAACAACCTGCTATTATTTAAAATTTTAGCTATTTAACTTATTATAGGCCTGCAATAATTTTATTTAAATTTTGGGCGACTGTTAACCTTCATGGCTATGCAACTTGATTCTCAAAAATTAAAAACAGGCCACGTGGCTGGGTGCTGTGGCTCACACCTGTAATCCCAGCACTTTGGGAAGCTGAAGTGGGCGGATCACCTGAGGTCAGGAGTTCCAGACCAGCCTGGCCAACATGGTGAAACCCCGCTTTGACTAAAAATACAAAAATTAGCTGGGCATGGTGATGCACGCCTATAATCCCAAGTACTTAGGAGGCTGAGGCACAAGAACCACTTGAACACAGGAGGCAGAGGCTGCAGTGAGCTGAGATCGCGCCACTGCACTCCAGCCTGGGTAACAGAGCAAGACTCTGTCTCTCAACAAAAAAACAGGCCGGGCATGGTGGCTTATGCGTGTAATCTCAGCACTTTGGGAGGCCAGAATGGGTGGATCACTCGAGGTCAGGAGCTTGAGACCAGCCTGGCCAACATGTTGAAACCCTGTCTCTACTAAAAATACAGAAATTAGAGCTGGGTGCAGTGGCTCATGCCTGTAATCCCAGTACTTTGGGAGGCCAAGGCAGGTGGAGCACTTGAGGCCAGGAGTTCGAAACTAGCCTGGTCAACACGGTGAAACCCCATCTCTACTAAAAATACAAAAAATACACCACACCCGGGTGTGGTGGTGCACACCTGTAATCCCAGCTACTCCAGAGGCTGAGACAGGAGAATCACTTGAACCTGGAAGGTGGAGGTTGCAGTGAGCTGAGATCACGCCACTGCACTCCAACCTGGGCGACAGAGTGAGACCTTGTCTCCAAAACAAAACAGAAAAAACAAAAATTAGCTGGGCGTGGTGGTGCACGCCTGTAATCCCAGCTACTCAGGAGGCTGAGGCAGGAGAACCGCATGAACCCAGGAGGCAGAGGTTGCAGTGAGCTGAGATCGCACCACTGCACTCCAGCCTGGGCAACAGAGTGAGACTGTTTCAAAAAAACAGAAGGCCAGACATAGTGGCTCACACTTGTAATCTCAGCACTTTGGAAGGCCAAACCAGGAGAAGTGCTAGGGCCCAGGAGTTCAAGACCTGCCTGGGCAACAGAGCAAGGCCCCATCTCTACAAAAATTTTAAAAATTAGCCAGGCAAGTCCGGGTGCGGTGGCTTACGCCTATAATCCCAGCACTTTGGGAGGCCGAGGTGGGCGGATCACGAGGTCAGGAGATTGAGACCATTCTGGCCAATACAGTGAAACCCCGTCTCTACTAAAAACACAAAAAAATTAGCCGGACATGGTGGTGGGTGCCTGTAGTCCCAGCTGCTCGGGAGGCTGAGGCAGGAGAATGGCGTGAACCCGGGAAGCAGAGCTTGCAGTGAGCCAAGATCGTGCCACCGTGCCACTGCACTCCGGCCTGGGCCACAGAGAGAGACTTCGACTCAAAAAAAATAAATAAATAAAATAAAATAAAATAAAATAAAATAAAAAATTAGCCAGGCATGGTGGTGTGTGCCTGTAGTCCTGGCTACTTGGGAAGTTGAAGCAGGAGGATCACTTGAGCCCGAGTTTGAGACTGCAGTGAGCTAGGATCAAGCCACCACACCACACACCCTGGCCCAAGCAACAGAGAAAGACCCTGTCTAAAATAAAAAACAAAAATAAAAACAAAACAGAGCTAGACATGGTGAGGTACACCTAGAGTCCCAGCTACTCAGGAGGTTGAATTAGGAGGATCCTGGGTCCAGGAATTCAAGGCTTTTGTATACCATAATCACGCCTGTGAATAGTCACTGCACTCCTGGGCTACACAGTAAAACTCTGTCTCTTAAAAAAAACAAATAAATAAAACTGAAGCAATCAATTAAGTATGTCTACAAATGGAGATAATGTGCTATATACTAGGAAAAGCAGTTTACATCTATAGAGAGATCTTATTATGTTTAAATGTATTTTCAAAATTATTTGTGTAGCCAGAGAAATCAGACAAGAGAAAAAATAAAGGGTATCCAAATTGGTAAAGAGAAAGTCAAACTGTTGCTGTTTGACAATGTTATGATCGTGTACTAAAAAACCCTAAAGACTCATCCAAAAAGGTCCTAGATCTGACAAATGAATTCGGTAAACTTTCAGGATACAAAATCAATGTACACAAATCAGTAGCACTGCTATACAATAAGAGCAACCAAGCTGAGACTCAAATAAACAACAACCCCTTTTACAGCAGCTGCAAAAAATAAAAACCAAAAACCAAAAACAAACACAAAACCCCAAACTTAGGAATATACCTAACCAAGGAGGCAAAAGACCTCTACAAGGAACACTACAAAACACTGCTGAAAGAAATCACAGACGACACAAACAAATGGAAACAACACAAACAAATAGAAATACATCCTATGCTCATGGATGGGTAGAATCAATATTGTGAAAATGACCATACTACCAAAAACAATTTACAAATTCAAGGCAATTCTCATCAAAATACCATCATCATTCTTCACAGAACTAGAAAAAAAAATCCTAAAATTCATATAAAACTAAAAAGAGCCCACACAGTCAAAGCAAGAATAAGCAAAAAGAACAAAATCTGGAGTTATCACACTGTCTGACTTCAAACTATACTACAAGGCTATAGTCACCAAAACACCATGGTACTGGTACAAAAATACGCAGACAGACCAACGGAAAAGAATAGAGAACCCAGAAATAAAGCCGAATTCTTAGAGGCAACTGATCTTCAACAAAGCAAACAAAAAACATACAGTGGGGGAAGGACACCCTATTCAACAAATAGTGCTGGGATAATTGGCAAGCCACATGTAAAAGAATGAAACTGGATCCTCATCTCTCACCTTATACAAAAATCAACTCAAGATGGATCAAAGACTTAAATCTAAGACTTGAAACCATAAAATTCTAGAAGATAACATCAGAAAAACTCTTATAGAGGTTGACTTAGGCAAGGAGTTCATGAACAAGAATCCAAAAGCGAATGCAACAAAAAGGTAAATAGATGGGACTTAATTAAGCTTCTGCACAGCAAAAGAAATAATCAGCAGAGTAAACAGACAACTCACAGATAGGGAGAAAATTTTCACAAACTATGCATCTGACAATGGACTAATATCCAGAATCTATAAGGAACTCAAATGTATCAGCAAGAACAAAACAAACAATTCCATCAAAAAGTGGGCTATGGACATGAACAATTCTTAAAAGATACACAAATGGCTGACAAACATACGAAAAAACGCTCAACATCACTATCAGGGAAAAGCAAATCAAAACCACAATGCAATACCATCTTACTTCTGCAAGAATGGCCATCATTAAAAAATAAAAAAATAACAGATGTTGGCGTGCATGTGGTAAAAAGGGAATACTTTTACACTGCTGGTGGGAATGTAAACTAGTACAACCACTACAGAAAACAGTATGGAGATTCCTTAAACAACTAAAAGTATCTACCATTTGATCCAGCAGTCCTACTACTGTGTACCTACCAAGAGAAAAAGAAGTCATTACATGAAAAAGACACTTGCACATGCATGTTTACAGCAGCACAATTCGCAATTGCAAAAATATGGAACCAATCCAAATGCCCATCAATCAACGAGTGGATAAAGAAAATGTGACACACATATATAGACTACTACTCAGTCATAAAAAGGAATGAAATAATGGCATTTGCAGCAACCTGGGAGGAGCTGGAGACCATTATTCTAAGTGAAGTAACTCAGGAATTGAAAACCAAACACCATTTGTTCTCATTCATAAGCAGGAGCTAAACTATGAGGATGCAAAGGGATAAGAATGATACAATGGAATGGGTGCAGTGGCTCACACCTATAATCCTAGCATTCCGGGAGACCAAGACGGGCAGATCACTTGAAGTCAGGAGTTCAAGACCAGCCTGACCAAAACAGTGAAAGAGGATGCAGTGAGCCAAGATCACATCACTGCACTCCAGCCTAGGTGACAGAATGAGACTGTCTCTAAATAAATAAATAAACAAACAGAATGATATAATGGACTCTGGAGACTTGGGGGGAAGGGGGGGCAGTAAGGGCTAAAAGACTACACACTGGGTACAGTGTACACTGCTTGGGTGACGGGAGATCAAAATCTCAGAAATCACCACTAAAGAACTTATCCAAGTAACCAAACACCACTTGTTCTCCAAAAATTATTGAAATTTTTAAAAATTTAAAAAAAAACCTAATTGTGGATAAGGGTCTATGTCCCATCTGAAAAAGAGAAAATGTAATTTAAAAAGAGCCAAGCTGATTCAAGAGAAGTAGAAATAACCTTAGTAGCAAATGTAACTTTCAACTCAATACCTGATGACTACAGAAGGCTCTTTCCTTTGATCTCTTCAGATATAACCACACCTCTGTGTTAGCTGCTGCTGTTTCTTTGGAATGCCTTCCCAATTGTGTCCACCAAGCAAAAACAATTATTCTTTTAAAGCCTAACACAAATACTTCTTTTCTCTGGCTCAGCTGCTCCCTCACCTGTGGTCCCATAGCAACATATCCCACACTACATTTACATGTTCATCTTTCTGTCACTTACCCGACTGCAAGAATTGTAAACCTGCATGAACTGTAAACCAGACTCTTGAGTACAAGCAGAGGCTCTTGAGTCAGACTGCCCAGGTTCAAGGTTTCAAGGTTTATTAGTGGTAAAACCTGGGCAGTTTCAGTTATCTTGGTTTCATCATCTGTGCATTGCCCACAGTAAACACTCAATACATGCTAACTAGTATTACCTACTTAGCACCATGAAAAAAGAAAATTATTCCCTTCTGAATAAGCATCCCCCTAAAGCTGTATGCTTTCCTCTTAGTTTGTTAATAGAGAAATAGGTGGAAAGGCACGTAGGAAGAACATGTAGCTAGGACGCAGAGTGGATGCCTGTAATTTGATGAGCAGTAGACAGGCAGCACTCTCTCGCTGAGAGGTAATAGGTAGAAGGAGGATGCATCAGGAATACCAGAGGGCTGCAGACCACAGTAAGGGCTCTGCAATCTTCGTTGAAGAAGGAACCTTTTTTTTTTTTTAATTTTCAGTAAGTTGACCAGGTGTGGGACAGAAACACTGAGGAACAATAAAGCTTGCGGCCTCAAATTATCTGAGGCAAGAATGATTCATCACACCCGCAAACCCCACAGATGTCATGAGGAAGACCAGAAATGCCAGTGAACCCTTCCCGCTGGAATTTCAGACAAATGTGAGATACCAGAAGAGAAACCCCACACTAAGGCCACTGACACAATGATTCGGTGTAAACTAAAAGATGGAAAGCAAAATCCAATTACCGAAAGCAGAGATTAAGAATAATTAAGAATGGTGGCTCACACCTGTAACCCCAGAACTTTGGGATTACAAAGGCAGGAGGATGACTTGAGCTTAGGAGTTTGAGACCAGCCTGGATAAGCTAGTGAGACCCGATTTCTACAAAAAATTTAAAAATCAGCTGGGTGTGGTGGCACACATCTGTAGTCCCAACTATGTGGGAGGCTGAGGTGGGAGGATCACTTGAGCCCAGGAGGCTGAGGCTGCAGTGAGCTGTGATGGTGCCACTGCACTTCAGCCTGGGCAACAGTGCGAGACTCCATCTCAAAAAAAAAAAAAAGAATTCAAGAGAAAAGCTAAAGTGTGGCATACAGAAAAGAGCTCAGGCAAATGGAGGTTTCAATTCTGGTTCCCCTTTTCCTAGCCAACATGACCTTGGACAACCTACTTAGCCTATGAAATTTAATTTCCAGTTAGCTGTATAAGGGGGCTACAGGAACCAGTAACTCTTACCTTGCAGAGCAGCTGGCTTTGAAGGTTAGAAATAATGCGTAAGAAACACCTAGCAGATTAAATGGCACTCAAGAAATAGTTGCCACTTTAATAACTACTATCTATAATTCAACGTATAAATATATGTTTCAACAGAGTACTCTATATTAAGCTTAAGGTTTAATAAAGAATTTTGGCCAATCACACCTATAATTCCAGCACTTTGGGAGGCCAAGGCAGGAGGACTGCTTGAACCCAGGAGTTCCAAGATCAGCCTGGGCTGGGCAGCATAGTAACACCTTGTCTCTCCAAATAAAATATTAAAAATTAGCCAAGTGCGGTGGCACATGCCTGTGGTCCTGGTACTCAGGAGGCTGAGGCAGGAGGATCACGTAAGCCCAGGAGGTCAAGGCTGTAGGGAGCTGTGATCACACCATTGCACACTAGCCTGGGCAACAGAGTGAGTAGACCCTGCCTCAAGAAAAAAAAAAATTTAAAAATCTATTTTTTAAATGAAAAAATTATATAATTACATGAAGTGCACTGTTTTTTTTTTTTTTTCTTTTTTTTGCCACAGTTAAGGAAGTTTATGGGAAGTATGATAAATTATAAGCAGAAAATCAACAACTTCAAAAGAGCCATCATCCAAATCTATATGCAAAAGAGGTAGCAATTGTTACATGAGTTTTTAAATCTTTTAAATGGATTTACACAGATCTCCTACCTGAAGCTGAGCTTCACTCTTGGGATCCAGTGGTCTTCTATAAAGCAAATGCAGATAACCAGAGTCACGATTTCTTTCATTTTGTTCTCTGGCTTCCTCAACACCAGCAAAGCCCTCAAGTAAAGTTGTTTTCAGGCTACTTATATCTCCATGAAGCGACTAGAAAAGTACAATAATGTGTTGATACAAAAGTTGTTAAGCCCAAACCTTTTTGTTTGGATCAAGGAAGGTGGTGTTTCTCAAACACTGAACACAATGAACATATGAATATACTTAACTCATGTAAAAAAAAGAATTTAACTGTTTAGAAAGACACTAATGTTCTTTTTTGACATTTATTTTTCATCTCCATTAAAAAAATACATTCTAACGATTGAAAATGCAGAAAATACAAAAAGCATGGGCAGCAGCTCTAATACTACTATGTGAAGATAATTACTGCTAACACTCTAAAGAACTTTCCTCTTTCCAAACATGCTATTTAAGACCCGAACTCTGGAATCAGACAGTCTAAAGCAGAATCCTGGCACCACGACTTGATAAGTGGGTGACTTTTGACAAATTTACCTAAGCCTCAGTTTCCTGACTTGCAAAATAGAGACAGTAACAGTATGTATGACACAGCGAAGTTGTGGAGGATTCAGTGAGATAATACAAGTGATGTGTTTGGCACTAGTTCCTGGCACACAGTAATAAGTAGTAATAACAGTAATAATAATTAACACTATTAACACCAAACATTTAATATTTTCATACTGCATATGTCCTAAAATATCCTTTTTAAAAAATCTAACACTTTAAGACAGTAAAATTTCAAATATACCTAAATTAAATTAACAACTATAATAAACTTTATGGAGTGCATAGCATGTGTCAAAGGGGTAGAAACTCACTCCACCTTATGGATGAGAAAACCAAAAAAATAGAGTAACTAGGTTAACTTGCCCAAAGTCACATAATTTATTAAGTGCTGAAGGTAGGATCTGAACTCAGGGATTCTAGGCAAGCTACTTAGTCATGTTAAAAAAAACAACAACATTGGTGGTCCTTGAAGAAATAAAGTAAATACACCCATGGAGTATTAGGAGAAAAAAAAATTGTTAAATGCAGTTCAACTCAGGAAAAGTATCCATAAACACACACCTCTGTGGTCTCTTTAATCTCCAAAAGAAAGGTATGCAAGTCATCTGATTCTGTTCGCAGCATCTTCATTTCCTCAGAAGTGCCCACTTGGAAACAGGCTTTGGAAGTTCGGGCTTTTAACTCTTCCAACTCCTTCTGAAAGTGTGCAATCTGCAGAAGCCACAAGTGAGGAACTACTCAGTCTGAAGGACAAACAGTAATGTCACTGCTACTGTGCTTACTAACTGCTCAGACTGCTGGGATGGGTCATGCTTCAGTGCTAGAATGAACTAGTCATATAGGGGTTGGCACTCTGACCCATTCAAGTCTGTCAGCTACTTCCAGAAAAACATCCTCAGGAAGCAAATTTACCTCCTCCCCAATTCCAGCCATCACAGGATCTGAATCTTTCCACTGATGTCCCTGCTTTTCTGCAACAGCAGGCTGAAGTGACTTTGCCTGAAATGGAAGGCAAAAGGTTTAAAAATTGATCCTATACAAGCCATAGCTGCTTTTTTTTTTTTTTTTTTTGGCGGAGTCTGGCTCTGTCGCCCAGGCTGGAGTGCAGTGGCGCAATCTCGGCTCACTGCAAGCTCCGCCTCCTGGGTTCACACCATTCTCCTGCCTCAGCCTCCCAAGTAGCTGGGACTACAGGCACCCGCCACCATGCCCGGCTTTTTGTATTTTTTTTTTTTTTTTTAGTAGAGATGGGGTTTCACCGCGTTGGCCAGGATGGTCTCAATCTCCTGACCTCGTGATCCACCAGCCTCGGCCTCCCAAAGTGCTGGGATTACAGGCGTGAGCCCCCGCGCCCGGCCCAAGCCATAGCTTCTATACGCAATTATATCAGTGCCTATTATAGGGAGTGGTGCTCCTGTAACACAGCATTGTTTCTTCACTCATTCTAACGAACCCTTATTTATAGGATCTCTACTTTGTGTAAGGCAGGTTCTAGACAGCACAGATAGAGGTGAACAAGTAGATGAGGGCCCAATTCTCATGGAACTTACCTCCTACTGGGACACGCTAAATAATAAAATATAAACACATCTGATAATTTCAGTTGGAGAACAAACAGGAAAACATAAAGAGAATAAAAGAGGGCACTACTTCAGATGAGATGGCCAAGAAAGCCCTCACTGCGGGCTGCCATCTGAACTGAGGCTGCAAGCAGAAAGCAAGCTATGGGATCTGCAGGAAGCACCTGCCAGGCAGCAAGAAAGGGAAGTGCAGAGGTCTCAAGGCAGGAGAAACCTTGGCAAAGAAAAAAAGTAAACATGGGCTCTGTGAAGTCAGGGCAGACGCTGGAGAGGGCAGGGGTGGGGTCAGGAAGGCAGGCCAGGATAGGTCATGTAAGGTCACTACAGGGAGTCTGGGTTCTATTCTAAAGGTGCTGGAAAGCTACTACTGGTGTTTTAGGAGAGTTTAAATCTCCTTTATGATTTAAAAGATCTCTCTTGCTGCTATCTAGAGTGGGGATAGCAGAGACAGTAGTCGAGAGGTTAACAAGGTGAGAAGTGGCAACAGCTTGACACAGGATGCTAGCGGGGGACAGAGCTGTGGCCTTATGACATGTGACACAGCAGAGGGTGGAGCTGACAAGACCTCCTGCCAGCCTGGACTGGGGACAGGTACCGTTAAAGAGAGGGATCTAGGATGCTTTGGGGCTTGGGGCTTGTGCAAACATCTGGTTTGTTAGTGCTACTTATTCATTGGAAAAGGACTAGCCTCTACAGGAGACAGAAATCAAGAGTTCTGCTTTAAAGATGCTATAATTTGAAATGCCCTTTAGATTATTTGATACTTACAACGATTAACACTAAAGAGGTCTTAGACTGCATCAGCATTCATTAACAGCAAACATTTATCTGACAAACACTGTGTGTCATGCATCATGCCACAAGCGTGAACTGTGACCTGGGCACTTACTATGTACCCAGTACAGGTGTGTGTTAGGGTAGGAGAAGGGTTGGTTAGGGGGACACAGAAAGGAAAAGACATAACTCTTGTTCTCAGGGCACTCAAGTAATCACGTGGGAAACAGACATACAATTCTCTTTACATTACACCATAAAAATAAACTGAGATGACGGACTACAAATCTAAATATGAAAGATAAAATAATAAAGCTTTTAGAAAAACATCTTTTGACCTTGAAATAGAAAATGATTTCTAAAATAAAACATGAAAAACATTAATCATAAAAGAAGAAAAAACTGATATACTCGCCGGGCACGGAGGCTCACGCCTGTAATCCTAGCACTTTGGGAGGCCGAGGCAGGTGGATCACGAGGTCAGGAGATGGAGATCATCCTGGCTAACACCGTGAAGCCCCGTCTCTACTAAAAATACAAAAAATATTAGCCAGGCGTGGTAGCGGGCGCCTGTAGTCCCAGCTGCTCGGGAGGCTGAGGCAGGAGAATGGCATGAACCTGGGAGGCAGAGCTTGCAGTGAGCCGAGATGGCGCCACTGCACTCCAGCCTGGGCAACACAGCCAGACTCCATCTCAAAAATAAAAAATAAAATAAAATAAAATGATATACTCAACTGTATTAAAATGAAGAACGTGTATTCATCGAAGAGACCAAAAAGACAATGAATAGACAATTCACAGTGAGAACATATTTGCATTGTATGTGCATGTATGCGTGTGTATTCAAGGAACTAATTCTTAAAAATCAGAAGGAAAAAGCCAGGCAATCCAACAGAAAAATAGAATAAAGACATGAACAGATACAACATAAAAGAAAATATTCAAATGGCCAATAATCATATTTCAAAAAGCTCAATTTTGCTCATCATTAGAGAAATACAAATTAAAACCACAAAACAATACAACAAAAGATGAAAAATACCAAGAGTGGCAAGTATGTGGAGCAGCCAGAAATCTCATACACCCTAGGTGGGAATCTACTAATGAGGAATACATGCAGAGTCTATGATACAGCAATCTCACTCATAGGGATACACCCAAAAGAAACCTGTACATGTGTTCACTGAAGACATCACTGGAACAGTCAGAGCAGTACTACATACAATGGCTTAAACCTGGAAACTACTCAAGTGCCCATCAGAGTGGAACAAATACTTGTAATATAATCACACAATAAATTCCATACAACAATGACATGGATAAATCTCACAAACATAATGTTGAACAAAGCAGCCAGATATAAGAATACATAATGTACAATTCCACGTGATAGGAGGTACAGGCAGGCTAACCTCATCTATGCTATTGGAAATCAGGAAACCAGCTACTCTGGCAAGAGTAGTGATTAGAAGGGGACAGGTGAAAAAGAACTCTGGGGTTCTGGCCTCCGCCTCCCGGGTTCAAGTGATTCTCATGCCTCAGCCTCCCCAGGAGCTGGGACTACAAGTGCGCCCCACCCCGCCCAGCTAATTTTTGCATTTTTAGTAGAAACGGGGTTTCACCATGTTGACCAGGCTGGTCTCGAACTCCTGGCCTTAGGTGATCTGCCCGCCTTGGCCTCCCAAAGTGCTGGGATTACAATCGTGAGCCACCGTGCCTAGCCAGGTTCTTGTAAAATTCTCTTTCTTGATCTGGATGCTCGTTACCAAGGTATGTTCAGTTGGTGACAATTCACTGAGCTGTACAAGTATCATGTGTACTTTTTTCTATGTGTATTGTACACGAATAAAAAATTAAAATAGCTAAATGGCTTTTATGACTATACAAGTATTCAAACCTCGCACTTTGGTATTTACTATCACATAGTCCCAACTACTATGTCCAAGGTCTGAATTCTAAAACATGAAAATTTATTTTGTTCAAATGTATGCTTGGAGCAGTAAATTAATAAACACAAACATCACAAGCTGAATTTAAACACACCTGGGGAGAACCTGGCTTTGCTGCTGGAGGGGTTATCCTGGGCGACTTCTGTACCATTGAGGGCATAGGGCTTGGACTGCCCTGAGCAGGTCGTCCTGCTTGAAGAAGAAGTCAGTTAAAATATACAGCATTTATTACCTTTATTTCTCCTATCACAAATGTCCTTTCTCCAAATCTAAGAAATCAAGTTACACATTGCCCCTGGGCCCACTTTCATGATTTACTTTAAAGAGTGATGACCACCAGCTGCGCTAGCCTTTGTTCTAAGACAATGAAAAAAAAATTAAAATTTTAGGAGCCAGGTATGGTGGCTCAAACCTGTCATCCTAGCCTTTTGGGAGACTGAGGCAGGAGGACTGCTTGAGCCCAGGAGTTTGAGACCAGCCTGAGCAAGATGGCAAGACCCTGTCTCTATAAAAAATTTTAAATATTAGCCGATGGTGGTGGTACATGCCTGAGTTACTCGGGAGGCTGAGGTGGGAAGATCACTTGAGCCCAGGAGGTAGAGGCTGCAGTGATGTGCCTGGGTGACAGAGTGAGAGTGTCTCAATACAAATACAGTCACTGCAGGTACTCTCCTGTGCTTCTTTTTTTTTTTTTTTTCTCGCGACAGAGTCTCGCTCTGTAGCCCAAGCTGGAATGCAGTGGCACGATCTCAGCTCACTGCAATCTCCGCCTCCTAGTTTCAAGTGATTCTCCTGTCTCAGCCTCCCGAGTAGCTGGGATTATAGGCACCTGCCACCACACCTGGCTAATTTTTGTATTTTTAGTAGAGATGGGGTTTTGCCATGTTGGCCAGGCTGGTCTTGAACTCCTAACCTCTGGTGAGTCACCTGCCTCGGCCTCCCAAAGTGCTGGTATTACAGGCGTGAGCCACTGCACCCCACCAAACAATTATTTTGCCTGTGTTTCTTAAAGAACTGTTCTGTAACTGCTCTTCATGGAGGGCAGACTCCACATGAAAATAAATGCCCAAGAGCAAGACATGTTCTTTGAATCATTAAGTACACTTAGCTCCATAAGAAGTGTCAGAGAAAAGCATGGCAGCATTTAAGCCAGAGCAAATCTCCCAATTTAGAGTATGAAAATCACAGCACATTAATCATTAATGCATGATACAGGAAGCAAGAAAAAATAACCTTGTCCAACTATGTTAGTAGGACTCTTAACACTTAAAACTGTTAATCTGAGAAGGCAGGGCTGAGGTCTAAAGTTGTCTGCTTAAAATCATACCTGATGGTGAGGGCAAGACTGAGGACTTCAATGGCACGGAATTAGGTGATGCTGAGAGAGGCGTGGGATGGCTGAGTGGTCCAGAAGCAGCTGGCTTGGAGGCAGAAGAGAATGGCGGCATCGAGGGTGCGCTCTGGGAGCTACTAACAGGAGCAGAGGTAGCCGTGACAGTAAACCTGAAAAATGGCAGCCCCAAGGTCTCAGAAGAGCCTGCTAGAAGATTCTTTTACACTAGCATGAACAATGTCATAAAA
Source organism: Rhinopithecus bieti (assembly GCF_001698545.2). Taxonomy (NCBI): domain Eukaryota; kingdom Metazoa; phylum Chordata; class Mammalia; order Primates; family Cercopithecidae; genus Rhinopithecus; species Rhinopithecus bieti. The sequence continues at coordinate 2,621,531 of NW_016814121.1, forward strand.
AGATAACTTATAATCTTTTATGTTAACTTACAAAGATAACATACATTCTGCCTTCAGGAAACATAAATGTTTAGCTATTTCTTATAAAAGGTGAAAGCTGCAAGGAAATATTTCTCTTATTGTCTGTTTATTTAGGAATTAATTATTCAGGGGAAATATCAAGTACTTAACTTGAAGACAAAACTAAGTTTATCACAATATGAAATACCAAGTTGATCATGATATGCAATGCTATTGTTTCCAGCTGAGTTTTAAACATGAGGTGGGACACAATTATGCTCAGGACAGTTAGTACTTTCTCTTACCAAGGAAATTACTGAGAACTCCTTTTGAAAGTGAGCACCTTCTCTGGGGAGTGAAAAAGGAAGAGGAATGCAGGTCACTGTCTTTGGGATACTTATGGCCTAAAAGAAATATAAAGTCGGCTCCACCTAAAGAGCAAAAGTCTGTAGACAATCTAAACATCCAGCATTAGACGACTGGTCAGACAAACCGTGGTGCAGCCAGCAAAATGGAACACTATGTAACCCTTAGCATGAAGTGGATATGTGCCAGTTCAGTACTAACAGTAACTGTGGCGGCGGCACCACCACTACAGCAAAAACAGATAGGACAGGCAAGCAGGGAAAAAGCTGGTAGTACTTATATTTGGTGGTTATCTTGGGAGGGGTTACGAGATATAAGGGACTGCTTCCCTCAAAAAGCTTACATTCTAGTGGGGAGAAAAGAACAAGCAGATAAAAAAGTAAATAAATAAGAAATGAGTGAGCTGCAGGACCCAGATCTGGAGGAAACTGGATACCAACCTAAGAATTAGCAGTGAGCAGCCATGGGACTTCATAGGGACTGTCAAGCAGAAGAATCACCTAACGATTTACAGTGTCACAAGATGACTTTGTGGCTGTGTAGACAGCAGTTCAGAGTGAGTTAAGGGTAGACACGGGAGGAAAAAAGACAACAAGGGATTCATTTCCCTTCCAGGATGCATATTCTGGATTGCTTCTTTTTTTAAAATAATATTTCCAACATTTGTAATGTAAAAAAGCAAAACAAATTACCTGAATATAAATCCCTAGTAGTCAAAAAAATAAAATAAAATAAAATGCTAGCTAAGAGACACTTCTGGACTCTATCCACTGATGAAATGTCAGCTTTTTATGTTGGCTGAATTTCTGTCATTTGCAAGTATTACTCTGGGTAAAAAATTCTACTCAGTAACTCCTCTCACAGCGACTCTACTTCTAGCAAATAACATCTAATATTTCTACTCAACCCACAGAAGAATCAAACTTTAGAAGTGACTTACTTTTCACTCAGGTTGACTTTGACACCAGAGGTTGAGGGTGGGAAGGAGGGCTTCACTGCTATGTTTGGAGCAGACACACTTGGCACTGGTGTACTTTCCAGGGTAGGCTTAAAACCAGATGATCCAAAGGAGAATGAGGCAGCTGATGGACCTGTGGGAGACGCTGCAGGGGTGAGGGCTAGGGAGGCTTTAGAAGGGGGAACAAAAGAGAAGGTTGATGGGCCAGGGCTCGGGGCTGCTTTGGAGCTGTCAGAGCCACTGGAATATGAAGACAGCTCCCCAGTGACAGTAGCAGATGACTTCAAGGATGAAGAACCAAAGGAGAACACAGTGGGGGCTCCACCAGCAGGAAGCAAAGAAAAAGTGGCAATGGGAGCAGCAGGTGACGAAGGTGGCAGAGAGGCAGGGGCTGCAGCTGCAGAAGAATCCAGTTTCTGTGGGGCTTGAGAGGAGGTCGGGGTAGTGGGAGTACTTCCTGCAGTGACAAAAAAGGAAGGAAAATGTTAATACCGTAACAGTGAGGTTGACATAATAGAAAGAAAGTGGAAAAGAATTTGTGGTAGAATGAAGTCAGGAATGTTACCAGTTTAAGAAGCAAAAAGAACAGATAGGAACACAGTTAATATTGGAGTTTTCAGGTGGCATGAGATAAATGAAACTGAAGGAAAACTAAGAAAAGACATTAGAATAATTGGACTTCATGGACTTCTCAGTGCTACCACGGCACACAAAACAATTTAGTCACTGCAACATTTCATTAACAACTGGGAAAAAGTTTTAATTCAGACTTCCACCTTATTTCACTAAAAGTAATTCCAGATAAATACACATAGAAAGTCACACAAATACATGTATCTCAAAACAAAGGAGACAAATTGACAGATGTTAGGTCTCAGAATCTGACACCTTGATAAATTTAGAAGTGACCAAAAAAAAAAAAAAAAAAAAAAAAATCAAAGGGAGAAGGTTAAGATTTGTGTAAAAAATAGCTACTCAGGTATCATAACTAAATGGTAATGAACTAAAAAGATCCACAGCAAATGACAAATAAGATGTTTTCTATTTTTTAAAAGCTCATACAAATTGAGATTTTAAAATTTCAGAACTAATAAACAGGGAATCTAATTCACATAAACACATTTAATCTCTCTCATCAAAGACATATAAACAAGGTACATTTCTAATTTGTCCTCTAAATTATAAGAATGTAAATACATATAACCCCTTATGTTTGGATGGGTAAAACAAGCCTGAACCTTTTTATCACTGGTAGGTGACTAGTAAGTTTTTTAAAGAAAACATTTTGGCATTGTACAAAAAACCATAAAAAACAGACCCAGTAATTCCTCTTCTAAGAATAAAGCTTACAATAATAATGCAAAAAATGAAAAAGATATTTAATGCAATCCAAATGGTTAGGGGGGAAAAAAAAAAAGTCAATGGAAGGCTGGGTGCAATGGCTCATGCCTGTAATCCCAGAGCTTTGGGAGGGCAAAGCAGGAAGACCCTTTGAGTCCAGGAGTTTGAGCCCAGCCTGGGGAACAAAGTGAGACCCTGTTGCTACAAAAAATACAAAAAATCAGCCAGGTGTGATGGCTTGTGCCTATAGTCCCAGCTATCTGGGAGGCTGAGGTGGGAGGATCACTTGGACTTGGGAGGCAGAGGCTGCAGTGAGCCAAGATCCTGCCACTACACTCCAGCCTGTGCAACAGAGTGAGACCCCCGTCTCAAAAATGAATAAATTTTTTTTCTATTTTCAAAACTTTCCATAAGGTAAAAATATTAATCTTTAAATTAACCAACTAAATAAATAACAAAGGAATACTTTGTGTCAATATTTTCTATTTACATTAATAGTTAATAGAGCTTGGCTGTTCCAAATTAGCTAAGATGGCAATTTATCTTCATGGAAGACACTATGTCTAAAGCAATGTAATAATACTTAGGATACAAGTATGAAAATACCACTTTCTGAAAACAAAAATCCAAGTAAACTGTCACTTTGATGAAAGTATAATAATGCAAGCAAATCTATTCTGTTAATACTTCTTTATACAACAGATATGGAACCAGCAACAACTAACTTCTGTAAAGACACACATAGATGTTAAACACTTCCATGCATATTAGGTAAACTGACATGAAAAATATATACCAGACCCTAAAGAAATCATTAGCATTTTTTCCACTGAAAACGAACTGATTATTGGAAAACCATCATGCTACTACTACTTCTGATCAATACCGCATTCTTGGAACTGCAGTGTAGAAACAGGTGGAACCATAATGTCTTCTGAACCCATGGAGTAGGTGTTAGCTACACTTAGCTGACAGGACAGACACTCCCCCTGCAGGGGCTCTATTACACTCATCTGAACACAACTACTACCTCTGGACAAACTGTGAAGGAAGAGGGGAGTTTCTCTAGGAAAGGCTAACAGTAAAACTGGCCTCTGATTGTGCTCCAGTGTTGAATGCGCTAGTAGCAAACGCTCAGAAACAAACCTCGTCCCACAGGCTCCTAATCTCACAGGCTGCTCTGCTTATTACAGACACACCAGGCAGCTGGGTATAGGTAGTTCATGGTACCCTTATTCATGGCTGAATAAAGAGGAAAAAAAAACCCAACACAAAGAGTACACACTATGAATAACGGACTACCCTGATACAACACTCTGTAAGCCATCTGGTGTATCACTTGGGGTAGTGCTGCCAGTTGTTAGGGCCTAAGTATCTGAGTGGCTCTATTTGGGATATACAACTCACTGTGCACTGCGATGCAGTGAGAGAATATACCCCTAAGTATTGTTAACCTTATCCAAACCAACTGGTCATACATTTTTGCTTAGATAGGAAACTGGTCATCATAGAAGAAAAAAAATGTATTAGTTATGTACTCACAGAATTAAAAAAGAGAAATATTAGTCAAATTTGAATATATGAAACAATGATCTTTTTAAAAGTTTTATATTTTCTGGTCAGGCACAGTGTATCATGTCTATAATCCCAGCACTTTGGGAGGCTGAGGCAGGAGGAACACTTGAGTCCAGGTGTTTGAGACCAGCCTGGGCAACATAGTAAGATCCTATCTCTATAAAACATTTAGGAAGGCCGGGCGCGGTGGCTCAAGCCTGTAATCCCAGCACTTTGGGAGGCTGAGACGGGCGGATCACGAGGTCAGGAGATCGAGACCATCCTGGCTAACACGGTGAAACCCCGTCTCTACTAAAAATACAAAAAACTAGCCGGGCGAGGTGGCGGGCGCCTGCTGTAGTCCCAGCTACTCCGGAGGCTGAGGCAGGAGAATGGCGTAAAATCCGGGAGGCGGAGCTCGCAGTGAGCTGAGATCCGGCCACTGCACTCCAGCCCGGGCGAAAGAGCGAGACTCCGTCTCAAAAAAAAAATAAACAAAAATAAATAAAAAAATAAAACATTGAAAAAACAGCGGCATATGGTGGCACATGCTTGTAGTTCCAGCTGCTTGGGAGGCTTAGGTGGGACTGCCTGAGCCTGGGAGAGCAAGGCTACAGTGAGCTGTCATCATGCCACTGCACTGCAACCTAGGCAACAGAGTAAGACCCTGTCTCCACACACAAAAAAGTTTCTTTTCACAAGTGATACAAATGTCACTGTAAACATTTTTAAAATACAGACTAGTATTTATATGTGTGCACTCATTTTCATGGAGGACAGGTACCAAAGTGTTGACTGTGGCCATTGCTTGATGACTGATGGGCTTTAAGTGATTACGATTTTGTATGCTCTCATTTTCCTCCAATAAACATCTATTACTTAAATAATGTTTCCAAAAGGAGAAAAAAAACCTCAAGAAAATATAAACAACAAAAATACCCATGTTCCCTTCACCTAGAAATAACCACCATTTAGATTTTAAATTCATCTTCAAGTTTTTTTTCTATGTATGTTTTTTTCTCATACAAAAAGGAACACAGAATATAGGGTTTTTTTTTTCTTTTTGTGATGTATTCCACTCACTCCTTCCCAGTCAATAAATATAACATTTATAATTGTTACATGGCATTTCACTGTAAGACTATACAATCATTTCTTTAACCAACCCCCATGATTAAGCACAATGTCTTTTGGATGCACATCACATAACACAGAGTCTTAGAATACTATTGGTAAACGACTGGATGCAAACCATCTGGTTGACCTTCCTTCATCTCTGAAGTAAAGTAATGGCTGCAGAATAAAGCTTGAGGGTAGGGAAAGGCAAACATGTGCATGCACGTTCAAAAAAGATTAGCGTGTGCCTTCCTAAGACAGCCGAGCCTGGTAAAGATAATCACTATGTGTCTTCACACCATGTTGGTTCTTGGAAATACTCTTGTGCAAGTCCCATGGTATTCCCTTATTGATAAAGCACGCAGAGGCACATACCTGGTGACTTGGGCTGTCGCTCTCCTTCCAGTGAAAGTCGCTCCGGTGTTTTGATGAGAGACTTAACCCCAGGATTTTGATTAATCATATAAAATGGACAAAGCACACCATCTGTTGAAAGTAACATGAGAACTGGAGTAGGAGGAAGAGTCTTTTCATCATCTGTTAAAAAAGAAAACAAAAGCAATAAAAGAACCAAGTCAATTTAAGGGCCTGAGGCCGGAAGGCAAAGACTGCCCTCAACATGAAGAGGGTTTAAGGGACTCATCTGAATAGCAGCTCAAGTTAGTTTGTTCTGATTTTAGACCTGAACAGTCTTCCATGCACCAGCTAAAGAGAGCTCCTGCCGCTATCAGATCACCACCATCCTGCTGGGCCCTGCCTAGAAGCTCCATCAGTCCCCCAGTAGCTCTGACTCTCCCAAAGGTCCCTCAGTTTTTACAAGTGTCTCAGTGTTCAGGAAGTAGGCTTGGCATTCCCCTGACCAAGACAAGAGTATCTAGGAAGTACTTGGGTCATTAGAAAAATGAGACTAGACTCTTTGGAATGGACAGGACACAGAAAGATGAGTCAAACTACTTAATCCTCATTCACAGTTGAATGACAAGTATGTATTTTATCAATTAAGGTTTCAAGAGAATCAGAGCAAATGAGCTAATCAGAACAAATACTCCTGCCTAACCAGGGAAAGAACAAGCAACTTAATGGTGCCTGATGGGGACACCTCTCTAAACTTAAGTACCAGATGGCAAAGACTGTTTCTTTTGTGGCACTTTTACATTTCAATGACTACAGCATAGCCAAGCTACTGCGGGGAAGATCTATTCAAAACACATATCCGGGCCCTGTTTGGAAACCATGGGCCTGAGGTCTCTATTTTCTAATCCTTGCCTTCAAACCAAGTACTTTGGTATGTGCAGTACCAGATTCGGGTATTGCTTCTTTGGGAGGTCACCAGGGAATTGGACTGGACAAAGAAACCAAGCCATAAAATCCTGGCTTGTTCTATATTTCAACCAGATTCTAAGTATACCCAGACACGTGCAAGTGTGCAAACATACACCCACACACACACACAGTGTCTGGCCTTGGTCTCATCAATGAATATCCATTCAAATCAGTTCAGTGTTGTCACAATACAGCCTGTATCACTCTTCAGGTAGAAATGTGCTGCCAGAAGCTACAAGTGCCCAGCAGAGTAGACTCTGTCAGTAACATTTAACTGGTGTTTCAATATTAACCCTAACTAGAAAGAAGACTATTTCTGCACTAATTACCAGGCTACACTTACTGATGGTGATTTCCACTTGGTTCGTATAGTCTACGGCAACTCCCATGGGCAAGGAGTCATCACTCTTGTCTGTCACGGGCAATTCGGCTCGACTAGAATCCTCCAGTAGCCAAGATTCCCAATTAATCTAAAAAAAAAAAAAAACAAAAGAAGAAAATGCCACGGTGGTTAGAGCTTTGCATTGGGTCCTCCTAGCATTGTTCAAATAGGAGAGAACAGAGATGCCTCACTTGGTTTAGATGTATGTGTTGACTAGGAAGGAGGCTCTGAAATCTGGGAAGATGGTCTAAAAGCCAGAAGTACCCCCAACAAATGGGAAGTTAATTTTCCAAATCGAACCCCTCTCTATCTGTTCCTGGTGTACCAAGCCCCTGCCTTGTGAATAATCACTATCATGAACACTTTCTGAGGTGTGTTCTATGACAACTAGGTAGACTGCTGACCATGAGGGATAAATCCAACCGCTGCAGTCAGCCAGTCAATACCTGCTCCTAGACATTTTGGATTGGGACCAGGAACTCCAGTCATCTCTACTGGAGTCTTTCACAGAGACGCATGTAAGGCTGGCCTGTGCTCAGATGCCCTGTGCGCAATCGTCTACAGAGATAGAGATAACCTTAGTTCTTCTCTTTCCAGTTCTTGGTGCCAGTTCCTCAGACTGGTCAGCTTTCCTGTCCCTACAGTCCTTGAGAAACTACTAAGTCTTTCTAGTAAACTCCCTTTTTGCTTAAGTTTGCTTGGATAGGCTCTGTCCCTTCCAACAAATGACTCTTGGTTTTTAAAATCACTAACAGTTTGCCTAACTTTCAGTGTTGACCAGACTGGGAAGCATGAATCACAGGGGAAGAGTGCTTAATGACTAACAAAGAAAAACAGGCTGGATGCAGTGGCTCACGCCTGTAATCCCAGCACTTTGGGAGGCTGAGGCAGGTGGATCACCTGGGGTCAGGAGTTTGATTTTTTGTTTTGTTTTGTTTTGTTTTTGGAGGGGGGACGGAGTCTCGCTCTGTCACCCAGACTGGAGTGCACTGGCGCAATCTCGGCTAACTGCAAGCTCCGCCTCCTGGGTTCACGCCATTCTCCTGCCTCAGCCTCCCGAGTAGCTGGGACTACAGGCACCCGCCACCATGCCCGGCTAATTTTTTGTATTTCTAGTAGAGACGGGGTTTCACCGTGTTAGCCAGGGTGGTCTCGATCTCCTGACCTCATGATCCGCCCGCCTCGGCCTCCCAAAGTGCTGGGATTACAGGCGTGAGCCACTGCGCCCGGCCTGGGTCAGGGGTTTGAAACCAGCCTGGCCAACATGGTGAAACTCCATCTCTAGTAAAAACACAAAATTAGCTGGGCGTGGTGGTGCGCAATTGTGGTCCTAGCTACTTGGGAGGCTGAGGCAGAAGAATCACTTGAACCCGGGAAGCAGAGGTTGCAGTGGGCTGAGATCACACCACTGCACTCCAGCCTGGGTTACAGAGTGAGAAAAGAGAAGAAAAGAGAAGAGAAGAGAAGAGAGGAGAGGAGAGAGGAGAGAGGAGACAGGAGAGAGGAGAGAGGGGAGGAGAAGAGAGGAGAGGAGAAGAGAGGAAAAGAGAGGAGAGGAGAGGAGAGGAGAGAGAAAGGAAAAGGAAGGAAAGAGAAAGAAGAGAGAGTGAAAGCAAAAAAGAAAGAGAAAGAAAGAAAGGGAAAGCAAGCAAGCAGTTCAGGAAAGAGAATGAAATCACACTACATGACTTAGCTATGGAGCAGGTAACAGACACATTCACATTAAACAAAACAATCTCAACTTTTAAAAACAATCTACAGTTAAGATAAAGACGACTTAATCATTGTAGGGCAGAATGCAGTTTTACAAAAGAGAAGACACAGATGACAACTGGAAGGATACCAAGGGAAAGGGTGGGAGCGCTAAGACATTCCTCTCACAAAGTGGAATATCAAGAGTTACCACCAGGCCGGGTGCCGTGGCTCACGCCTGTAATCCCAGCACTTTGGGAGGCCAAGACGGGCAGATCACTTGAGGTCAGGAGCTTGAGACCAGCCTGGCCAAAAAAGCAAAATTCCATCTCTACTAAAAAATACAAAAATTAGCCAGGCATGTTGACGCAGGCCTGCAGTCCCAGCAACTTAGGAGGCTGAGGCATGAGAATCACTTGAACCAGGGAGGAGGAGGTTGCAGTGGCACCACTGCACTGGATGACAAAGTGAGACTTGGCCTCAAAAAATAAAAATAAATAAATAAATAAATAAATAAATAAATAAATAATGATACCACCAGAAAGAAAGGTAAAAAACACCAATTAAAGTTACAAAGGTTCACCAAGATAAGAAATTAAAACAATGCTGTAACTCTTGAGAGGAAGGAGGGGACTGGGGGCCATATGTGAGCTAGATCATCATTTGCCATACAGCCAGTAAGGTCTAAAACTAATAACCAATTACTAGTCATAAAGCAGATTCTTCTTTAGGGGTGAGGTGGCAGCATTATAAGAAAATGTTTACAAACTAAAAACGGTCCCCTCCAGAAAGCAAACAGGTAGGGCAGGGGTGATTCTTTTCTTATAAGCCCTTTTCCACAATTTACTTTTAAAAAACATGAACATAAATTATTTTGATAGAAAGTAAAAATAAAACTGTATTTTTAATATGTGAACATATGAAATACTTGTGCTAACAGGAAATTCTTACTGAAGTCAATCTAAGACAGTTCTAGAGCAGCAAATCAGACGGCTGAACTCTGGCCTCATCCAAAGGCAGCCACCCCTAGACAATGAGAGCCATGCCCCTCCTAATGGGCCACCTGGCCACCCAGAAAGTGACAGATAAATACCAATGGTTGAAGAGGCACAAAGTGCCTATGCATGGGTGGAGCACAAAGTCATATGGGGAGGAGAAGCACTTGTTTCTTATTTACAAGGGTGCACTAAAGATTTTTAAGCTCAAGGCAGTTTTAAAAAGAAGATTCCCCTTCTTTTGTTGTGCCCTTTCTGTAGTCAGTCATTCTGCATAATCTACAAGTGGATAGCGCACCACCACTACCTGGGCCCACCGTGTCCCTGCAAGAAAGACAACGTGAAAGAAGGTTCTTTTTTTTTTTTTTTTTTTTTTTGAGACCAGGTCTCGCTTTATCGCCAGGCTGGAGTGCAGGGGCCGGATCTCAGCTTTCACTGCTAGCTCTGCCTTCGCGTTTACGCCATTCTCCGGCCTCAGCCTCCGGAGTAGCTGGGACTACAGGCGCCCCGCCACCACGCCCGGCTAGTTTTTTTTGTTTTTTTTTTTTTTTTAGTAGAGATGGGGTTTCACCGTGTTAGCAGGATGGTCTCGATCTCCTGACCTCGGATCCACCCGTCTGCCTCCCAAAGTGCTGGGATTACAGGCTTGAGCCACCGCGCCTGGCCAAAAGAAGGTTCTTATATGCAAAGGTGCTTTGCGCTTTCTGACAGTTTTTCAAAGTCAAACAGAAGGTATTTCTGGTGAGTCATCTGCATGTTTTTCTTTCATAATTGAGGATGGATTATTGTTAAATTGTATAGAAGGAGTAGGTTCAAGTAACAGGAAGAAAACAAAAATGACAAAACAGGACAAGGCAGAAAAAGCCTCCTATGCATCGGGCATACTCCAGTTGGAGGTTAACTGCATAGCATGTTTTCACAGACCAGGGATGGATCCTAAAAGAACAGAAGTGAAAGAAGTATTAAGTGTGACACCCGTGTTTCTCCATGCAATAGCCAAGCCATTTGGCCAAGGCACTCAGTCACTGAAGCTTTGCTGTCATGCAGAAACTTGATAAAACAGATGAGACAATGTACACCTTAACCACACACAAAAAAGAAAGTACCACAAAAATGACAAAAAAGATTTACCTGATCACTTTGTCGAGCAAGGATACTAACTTCTGTTGAAGCCGCAGATGCTGCCAGCACTAAATCCCTTAAAGAATAAAACCAGAGACCATTACATTCAAATATAGCAATAGTTCTCTAACTTGGGTCTGCAGGTAACATCTGTGAGGGCTGCCTCCACATGTCGAGGAGAGAGTAAGGTTTTCTATCTAGTTGAATAAAGGTGGGAAGATTCTAGATATAAAGCTGAACTTTCTAGTTTCTGTGAGAAAGCCCTGTGGAATCAGCTCACTGCCTACCTACAGGAAGACAAAGGAAAGACACAACAGAATCAAGTCAGAGTTCACAATCAATATGCCACCCAAAGGCAGAATAATGTAGCTAGAGGGATGGAAGCTTTGCTTTGAGTAATCTCCATTCCAATGGGCAACTCTGCTCTCAGAAGGAAACTTTTAATATATTCCTTGAGTATCAGTATTTTCATAAATCATCACTAGGGGTTAATGAGAAAATTAGATTTTTGAAATTAGTATGTATTTAATATAAATAACTCTAGATTGGGGAAAAAGAAATAATAGACATTATCAAGAATAAGCTGAAAATACGTTCAAGGTATCTCAGCCTCCATTTTCCTCTATAATAGAAAAGATTTCAGGCTGGGTGCTGTAGCTCACACCTGTAATCTCAGTACTTTAGGAAGCCAGCCTGAGTAACATAACAAGATCCCATCTCTACCAAAAAACAAACAAACAAACAAACAAACAAAAACTTTAAAACTAAGTCAGGTGTGGTGGCATGTGCCTGTAGTCCCATCTGGGAGGCTGAGGTGAAAGGATCACTTGAGCCTGGGAGTTCCAGGCTTCTGTGAGCTACAATCGTGCCACTGTACTCCAGCCTGGGTAATGGAGTGAGACCCTGCCAATCCATCAATCCTTCAATCAATCAATCAATCAATCAGAAAAGATTTCAGGGCCGGGCGCGGTGGCTCAAGCCTGTAATCCCAGCACTTTGGGAGGCCGAGANAAAAAAAAAAAGAAAAGAAAAGATTTCAACACGGGACAAGGTGACTCAGGTGTGATCTTCCAGTGAGAGCAGGAATGCCCTGTCCAGACTCTCTGCTCACCATTCCTCAATGTAACTGAGGTAGTAATGATGCTGTCTCTCCGTGCAGCTGCCGTAACAGGGCTCCATAAAGTTCACAAATATCTCTGGGTGTTTTTCTTCTTTTTTCTACAATGAACAAAGCAAGAAAAAAATTATGTGCAATTTTTCTCGGATCCTACAGTAAAAGAATCTCAAATGATAAATCATTTAAAGTTGTATGAGAATATTCACTCAAAGTCTAAGTCCAGATATACGGACATGGTATAAAGTCTAAGCCCAGATATACAGCACTTAGTACAAGGAGTACAAACATTGGCCATCAAGCGAACTGCATTTAAACTCTGTTCTGCAACTTTCTGTCCATGACAGATGCAGATTTTTCAACATTCCTGATACTTAGTGTTCTCATGCGTATACTAGATCTCCTAAGCCTACTTCAGAGGCTACTGTAAGTGTAAAATGAAATGATACATATAAAACTTCCAGCCCAGTACGTGAAACATAAGTAGAAGTTAATAAATACTAGTGTTAATATTATCCCCTAGAATAGAAAAAACCTCTAATCTTAAAAGAAGGCATCTAGACAAACATTTTAAAATTCAACCTTATTAGAAACCCAAGAGTTAAAACAAGACATCTTTTTCAAATTATCAAATTGGCCTCCCTTGACACCCAATCTCAAACACATACCAGTCATCATCTATCCCTAACACAGCTTTATTTTCTCCATCACTCTTATCAGTCCTTGATCTCACACTTAGTATTGACTATCCCATTAGAATGTAAGACCAGCCAGGTGTAGTGGCTCAGACCTATAATCCTAGCGCTTTGAGAGATCGAGGTGGGAGAACTGCTGAAAGCCAGGAGTTTGAGACCAGTGTGGGCAACAAAGCAAGACCCCACCTCTACGAAAAATTTAAAAACAGCTGAGTGTGTTGGTGCATGCCTGTGGTCCCAGCTACTCGGGAGGCTGAGGCAGGAGGATGAGTTAAGCCCAAGAATTTGAGGCTGTAGTGAGCTGTGATCCCACCACCACACTCCAGCCTGGGCAACAGAGTGAGACTCTGTCTCTAAAAAGTAAGTAAAAATTATCAACAACAACAAATTTAAAACCATTAAAAGCAAGGCCATCACCTTGATCACTGCTATATACTCAGCTTTAAAGCAGTGCCTAGCATACTGTTGGCATTAAAAATTCGAGAGCAAATGAAATAATTTTAAAATCAAGATACTGTCCTGCTCTTCTAAAATTTCTTTATCGAGTTAACAAAGACCCATAGTTTATAACTTAAGCAAAATCATTTTTTTTTTAACTTCATACCAAAACAATAGAACACGCTGTGGACACTCCAATTTTGGACTCCAGGCCCATGGTACAGCATGGAAACCTTATACCTGAAGTTGCATAATCACCGCCAGTAAGTAAAAGAACCTGAAATCAGGCCAGGTGCGGTGATGCACACCTGTAATCCCAGCACTTTGGGAGGCCTGGGTGGGCAGAACACTTGAGCTTAGGAGTTCAAGACCAGCCTGGGCAACATGGCGAAACCCCATCTCCACCAAAAAAAAAAAAAAAAAAATACAAAAATTAGCCAGGCATAGTGGTGTGCACCTGTAGTACCAGCTACTCAGAAGGCTAAGGTGGGAGGATCACCTGAGTCCAGGAGGTCCAGGCTTCAGTGCGGTGAGATCACATCACTGCACTCCAGTCTGGGTGACACAGTGAGATCTTGTCTCAAAAAA
>NW_016814121.1:2635430-2652634 GCF_001698545.2 Rhinopithecus bieti
AAAAAAAAAAAAAAAAAAAAAAAAAAAAAAGCAGTTTCTTCAGATTGTGGTGTATTTTATTGTGCTCCTATGTAAGATGAAGAATTAACTATTAAAATTACATTTTCAACATACAAAAAAAAACCAAAACACCCACAAACACAAAAAAAACCTTGAAATCAAAGCCTCCAGCTTTATTAGAAGACTTCTCTAATTCTCAAAGAATGAAATTTCTTTCACATGCATACCGGCAGGAGAGCCATCACCACATCCGGAGACGTTTCCAGGGTCCCATCTGCAGCAGCATACACTATTGTGAAGACATATGTACCGATCCACAGCACATCCAGAACTGAAAGACACATCTTAATCAGTAGGTCATAAAAGTGACAGCAACCAGATACAACCAAAAGTAGCTTATGTTTGGATTAGCCACTGCATGCTATAATACACACTATGGATAAAAAAAAATCAAAGGCCCAGATTTCATTGACTAAATATAATTCACAGGTACAAAGATCCAAGAAGCCCAAACTCACCCCAAATGATAATTTTTCTGCTGGATTATAATCAGGGCAAATTATGAAGAATTGTAATAAAAACTCGGGATCCATTTCTTGTCATTTACCATGAAACACAGATGTCACCCAGAGGGCCATAATTTACACTGACTTAATTAGCTGTTTGAAATAGTGACATTATTCATAAAGCAAACACCAACACCTCACTGAGCAGGTACATTATATGATTTCGAATTTCTGTAATATACATAACATGTCATTAGAGGTCAGCCCAATAAGAAAAGCAGTTGTTACCTCTGACAGGATGATCTGACTCATAAAACGGAGGACAAGGAATGACTTTTTTTTCCTGCAAAGTCTGAAAGAGATTTAGAGGGGACAATAAAGTATCAAACGAAACAATCCCTAAACCAATCAAACTATCAAATCTAATCTATTCCTTAGATGCCACCTGTTCCATCTCCTTGGCCAGGTGAGACTGAAGACACAGAACAGTGCTATCTACTTCCAGGACTTCATCCTACAGAAATGCACGAACGTGGCCGGGTGTGGTGACTCACACCTGTAATCCCAACACTTTGGGAGGCCGAGGCAGGTGGATCACCTGAGGTCAGAAGTTCGAGAATAGCCTGGCCAACATGGCAAAACCTTGTCTCTACTAAAAATACATAGCCAGGCATTGTGGTGGGCACCTGCAATCCCAGCTACTGGGGAGGCTGAGGCAGAACTGCTTGAACCCGGAAGGCATAGGTTGCAGTGAGCTGAGATCGTGCCACTGCACTCCAGCCTGGGCAACAAGAGCAAAACTCAGTCTCAAAAAACAAAAACAAAAAACGCATGAACATGTTCAGATATAGGTAATGAGAGTAGTCAGTGCAACACCATTCGCAGCAGCAACAGCACTAGCACTGATGCAGATAATCATCAATAGTGGAATAAGGCTGGGCGAGGTGGCTCATGTCTGTAATCTCAGCACTTTGGAAGGCCAAGGTGGGCACACTGCTTGAGCCCAGGAGTTTGAGACTAACCTGGGAAACATGGCAAAACCCTGTCTCTACAAAAAATACAAAAATTAGCTGTGCATGGTGGCAAGCGCCTGTAGTCCCAGCCACCTAGGAGGCTGAGACGGAAGAATCACCTGAGTCCACAAGGCTGAGGCTGCAGTGAGCCATTACCTTATCACACCATTGCACCCCAGCCTGGGCACAGAGCAAGACCATCTCTCAAAAAAAAAAAAAAAAAAAAAAAAAAAAAAAAAAAAAAAATTTAAGGCAAACAGCAAAGCAAGAAAATTAAATAAATCGCATTATCTTTTTACAGGTTAGTGCCCTAAAAGATTATGTACCAAATTTCATGTAACTTTTGGTAATAACAAATAAGAAACATAACCTTAAACCTACACCGCCTACATTCAGCACTCTGCTCCCCTCCTCGCAAGAGAACAGTCTTGAGGAAGAAGGCACAACAAAGGCCTTAGCACCACCTGTGAATCCCTCCTTCGTGTCCAGGTTCAATAGATACATGTGGGTTCCTTGCAACTCAATTGATATTGAAGGATATTTGTGAACATTATCTCAAGAAATTCACAGGGAGGATGACAGAGTGCATATGCAACAACAAGTGTACCCATTTTCTTTGGTGCCCATAGTTAAGAGAAACAGACCATCAAAGACGGGCTCAGTGAAAAGACAAATACTGTGCTTTAACCCAGAGTGATTCTGTATTATCAACATAGCTTTTTCACTAACTCTTTTCCCTTAAGCTCTGTTTTCACGGAATGGACTGAAAAAGTTGGGGAACAGTGCATAGCGTATTATCACATTTTACATGAAAACAAAACAAAACAAAATGCAGCTACACATAGACTATTTGTATAACATCCAGAAAGTCTGGAAGGCTACCTACTCAACACAACACAGTGGGTGCCTCTGGAAGGAGGACTATGGGAAGGAAGGGAAGAGCTCCACTCTTCACTCACTGATGGATTGGTTACAATGAGTATAAATTACTTTTTAATAGGAAAAACAAGAAAGATACTCCCAAACCACCCCCCAAAAAAGCAAGCAACTTAAAAATTCTGAAGTTCAAGATAAGAACTTACAGGAAGATACTGGACCACAGTTCCATTCTGTTTTCCCACTGCCAGCTGCTTTCCTTTGGGGCTCCAGCACACTGAGCAAAGACAATATTACCAAATAAAAACAAGAAAACGGAGCAAACCAATGAGATCTGTCACACACAGCTAATTATCAATTCTCCTTCCTCTGTCAGTCCCTGGAAGATTGTAGGATCATCCCTATCCGGCAAAGTGGAAAAAAGTAAAATCATTTTAACGACATAAGCCAATTGATTTATCACTGGGCTTATTGAATTGAAAGCTAAAAATGCTTTTTCAATAGATTACTGTCCAGAAAGCTGCAAAATACAGAAAACTGCAGTCTTTAGATAAGACAAGCAGAAGAGAGAAGGTTTCCAAATACCAAGAAATCACTGGCTGGGCGCGGTGGCTCATGCCTATAATCCCAACACTTCGGGAGGTCAAGGTAGACAGATCACTTGAGGTCAGAAGTTTGAGACCAGCCTAGCCAACATGATGAAACCCCGTCTCTACTAAAACATACAAAAATTAGCTGGGCATGGTGGCACGCGCCTGTAACCCTAGCTACTCTGGAGTCTGAGGCAAGAGAACTGCTTGAACCCAGAAGGTGGAGGTTGCAGTGAGCCGAGATCACATCACTGCACTCCAGCCCGGGTGACAGAGCAAGACTCCGTCTCAAAAAAAAAAAAAAAGAAATCATTCTCCTGCTCCCATTTAACATTTCAAATGCTTTTCCCCATGAAGGTACAAGTGACTTTCAGAGTACCACCATTACAGATTCAGAAACAATTATTCTCAAAAAACTCTTCTAAATCAGCTGTACCAAAATATTTCTCCAGAAAACCCAAGTACATTCAGGTTAAATTATGTATGCTGCTTAGCTTCAAGGACATTAACTATGGGTATAAAGAATACTCTCAGGCCGGGCACAGTGGCTCAAGCCTGTAATCCCAGCACTTTGGGAGGCCGAGGCGGGCGGATCACGAGGTCAGGAGATCGAGACCATCCTGGCCAACACGGTGAAACCCCGTCTCTACTAAAAAAATACAAAAAACTAGCCGGGCGAGGTGGCGGGCGCCTGTAGTCCCAGCTACTCGGGAGGCTGAGGCAGGAGAATGGCATAAACCTGGGAGGCGGAGCTTGCAGTGAGCCTGCAATCCGGCCACTGCACTCCAGCTGGGAGACAGAGCGAGACTCCGTCTCAAAAAAAAAAAGAAAAAAAAAAAAAAGAATACTCTCAGCCGGGCACAGTGACCCACACCTGTAATCCTAGCATATGTGGGTGGAGGAGGGCAGATCACTTGAGGTCAGGAGTTCAAGACCAGCCTGGTCAACATGTAGAAACCTTGTCTCTACAAAAAATACAAAAATTAGCTGGACAAGGTGTGCATGCCTATAATCCCAGCTATTTAGATGGCCGAGGCACGAGAATTGTTTGAACCCAGGAGGTAGAGGTTGTAGTGAGCTGAGATGATGCCACTGTACTCCAGTGTGGGTGACAAGAGTGAGACTGTCTCAAAAAAAAAAAAAAAAATGAACTCTTCCATTCTTAACCTCCCTCACCATGTTAAAAAACAAAACAAAACAAAACAAAACAAAACCAGCTATCCGCTTTTACTTCTAGAAATCAATTCTTAAGTAGATGACCATGATTGTATGTTACAGTGTGAAAGCCTTTATTACTCACCAGAGGTTACTGCTACAGTGGAAGGAAGAGTTGCACATACTTTCACTGTTTCCGTGACTTGCAGGACAGCAATACTACCATCAGCCAGACAAACCGCCACCATGGAGGGGACAGTGGGGTTCCACTTCATATCAATCACCATGCCTCCTGCATCTTTCAAAAGCTTATGATAGGCAAATGGACGTTTTTGCTGTTTAGCCTTTCAAAACAAATATGCAAAAGTGAAATAAGTTAAAAAATTAGTAAATGCACAAACATTTAATATTCAATGGAAATTACTGAATATACAAGTTATCTCAAATCAGTTTATTTTTCTCCATAACCATAAAAAAAGATTTAGCTTTATACATCAATCTATTTGCTATAGACAATTTCAACACAACTTTGAAAATGGCAATCAATCATTCTAACATGCTTAGGGGGACTCTCAGCAGGGGAATGCACAATTGCAAAATAACCAATAAATAGCAGACACTAGATTAAAATCTTGGCTCTGCTTCTTAATAGTGCTGGGACCTTGGACAGTTAAACTCTGAGCCTGTTTCTCTACCTATAAAATGAAGATAACAGTACCTACTACATAAGGCTGTGGTAGGCATGAACGAGGCACAAGGCATATAAAGCACTTAGTACAGAGTCTGACACACAGTCAGTATAAACACTTGCTATTATTATCATCTTTCTTAAACTGCTTGAAATGGAAGAACATTGCATTACGAGGCGGAAGACCCAAAATGCAGGAACTTTTGACATTGTCTATTAATCTATCACTTTGGGCAAGTCACCTAAGCCTCCTGATAACAACTTAGGGCAGATGACGTTATGAAAGAATTTTTTTTTTTGTTTGTTTTTTTTTTTTTTTTTTGAGGCGAGCTCTCGCTCTGTCGCCCGGGACCTGGAGTGCCGTGGCCGGATCGCTCCAAGGCTCACTGCAAGCTCCGCCTCCCGGCGGTTTACGCCATTCTCCTGCCTCAGGCCTCCCAAGGTAGTTGGGACTACAGGCCGCCGGACGCTCGCGGTCCGGCTAGTTTTTTTTTGTATTTCTTAGTAGAGACGGGGTTTCACCGTGTTAGCCAGGATGTCTCGATCTCCTGGACCTCGTGATCCGCCCGTCTTCGGCCTGCCCAAAGTGCTGGGATTACAGGCTTGAGCCACCGCGCCCGGCCATGAAAGAATTTCTTGAAGTCCCTTCTGTCTCAAAGATCTATGGTTCTATAATTAAGGATTTTTTTTTTAACCCACATTTTAATCTAGAGAGAGACTTCAAGGGTTAACCTATGAAGCTTCCGAGTTACAGTTCAACACAAGGAAATCTGCTTAGGGTTCTCATGTTGACATCACAGTGTAACAGTAGCTTACCTCATTTGAGAATGTGCGAACATCAAAAAAAGCAATAATGGAACCATATTCACTGGACATCATGCACACAGAGAGTGTGAGATTATCACAGCTCAAGGCCAGGTGATGGATTGGGAATTTCATAGGAACTAGTAAGCCTTGGACTTTATCAACTATGAAAACAAAGAAATACAAAGCAGAAAACAGTATGTTCTAAGCATAAAGCCACAACGTCTACCCAGTTCAACGTGAAAAAAATTTTTGCATCTACATAAACACACATACACCCCAATACCTAGTTATACAGATAATCTTTACTTTCTTAAGATATATAATCATGCATTAAGTATCCCAGGAATTCTTCCTCATACTATCTGGGGAAACTAACTGTGGCTGTTGCCCTTGCTGAAAATATTTTTGCAACAATGCTCTAAATAGTACACATTACCAATAGTTTGGATCGTACTGTTGTGCCAACTGAAAACCCATGCCAATAAAACCCTTCACCCAGAGAGCCAGAGCCCAAGTTCAACTGAGCAAAAATAAAAGCATGGCATAATGGTTAAGTGCTTCCCTCTTGAGCTGAGAAGAACAACTCATGTAAGGAAAAGTACAAAGGACCAAGGAGAAAACCTAGAAAGGCTTCCATTAATCTTCTTGGGAGTCAACCTTCAAACTCACAGCAGTGTTCATTTTAGTATTAGAATGACTTCTTGGGAAGGAAACACAAGAGCATGCCACCACACTCCTCTCTCTACTTTGCAACATAAACCAGGGAACTTACCTATTTTATTGGGATCATCTCCGGGTTTATTTTGAATAAGAAGATTTTTAGTAGGAAAAATCTGCAAGCCACTGGCTCCACCAGCAAAGACCAGACCATATTTGTTGGACACAGCAAGCAGACTCGAGCGTTCCTTGGGCAGCTCCTCAGGGGAGTCAAAGATTCTCACCTTCTTTAGCGCCCTAAACTGAAAATCCTGTTGTGAAGAATCAAAACAAGATCAATTCAATAAATAAAGAAATTAAAACAAGTTATATTCAGTAGACGCAATTTCAGTACAACAAAAATATATATTACTGAGAACAAGGTCTGTCTCAGTTGCCTTTTTTTCTTTTTTGAGACGGAGTCTCGCTTTGTCGCCCAGGCTGGAGTGCAGTGGGCGATCTTGGTTCACTGCAACCTCTGCCTTCCAGGTTCAAGCAATTCTCCTGCCTCAGCCTCCCAAGTAGCTGGGACTACAGACGCCCACCACCATGCCTGGCTAATTTTTGTATTTTTAGTAGAGACAGGGTTTCATTATGTTGGCCAAGCTGGTCTCGAACTCCGGACCTCAAGTCATCCATCCGCCTCAGCCTCCCAAAGTGCAGGCTCACAGGCGTGAGCCACTCCGCTCGGCCCTCAATGTTTTCTGACATGGAACACTTCACGAATTTGTGTGTCATCCATGTACAGGGGCCATGCTAGTTTTCTCTGCATGATCCCAATTTTATATGTGCTGCTAAAGGGAGTGTGAGATTACCATCTTCTAAGTCTGTGATTCTATTAATAAACCCTTTTTTTCTTCTACCCCAGCATATCTGAGGAATAGGACACAATCTCATTAGGTGGCTCACCACAGGTGGTGATTCTCAAAAAATAATCACTATTCTAGACCGGCACGGTGGCTCACACCTGTAATCCCAGCACTTTGGGAGCCAGAGGAGGGCAGATCACTTGAGGTCAGGAGTTCGAGACCAGCCTGGCCAACATGGTGAAACCCCCGTCTCTACCAAAGAATATAAAAAATTAGTCAGGCGTGGTGGCAGGTGCCTGTAATCCCAGTTACTCGGGAGGCTGAGGCAGGTGAATTGCTTGAGCTGGGGAGGTGGAGGTTGTAGTGAGCCGAGATCATGCCACTGCACTCCAGCTTGGGTGACAGAGCGAGACTATGCCTTTAAAAAAAAAAAAAAAAAATCACTATTCTAAACATGGCACGTATTACTATACCCTACATGCATGTTAGTGATTTACTGTTCACACAGATGACTAAAATCTTCCTGCATCTTACTTCCTTTCACTATTTAAAACAGATGTAGCCCGTCTGCTGCACCCTCATTCTGTCAGAACACATATAAGAACTGTTAAACACACCATGCTGAAGTTATCCCTGGGGGACTCCCACGTTCCCATCACTGGAAACACTTGGCCCTCCCTTTAGGTTCCTGGCTTGAGGCTGATCCACCGATGTCAAAACAGCCTTCCTAGTCCAGTCAACTAAAGGTTCTGCAGGATGGATGACCTCCCCTGACTCTACGTTAGGCAAGCCCATACCACCTTACAGAAGTACAGGGAGAGCAAAGGTCTTCAATGATGCTGACTTTCAGCCCCGCTGTCAAATGTGACTTTAGGGAAATCACTTTCCGAGCCTCGACTTACTCCTCTACGTTAATAACCACTTCGTAGGGCTGTTGCGATGACTACACAGCGACTGGCACACAGTCAACGCTCAATAAGCAGCAGTTATTGGCACTATTGTGACCGCCACATGAAAGTAGCTAGGGTAACTCAAGAGCCGTGCACGAGACCAGGATGGGACTGGGAAACTGCATTCGGTGGGGCTATCATGCCAGCGGCGCGGCAGACGCGCAGCTGAGAGCGGTGAACGCGGTAGTCTGTTCAAGCAGGAGGCGGGACAGCCGGCACCGCGCTTAGCCTTTCAGCTGGGCTCCAAGGCAATGCCAGGACTAAAGAAGTGAGGGAGGCCCCAGTTAGTCTCTGACCTTCATCTCCCGCTCGGGAATCATGGCATCCATTTCGTCTCCCATCGCGCCGCCCTCGGTGCGTCGAAGCAGCCACCGCTGCCTCCCACGGCCTTGCCGACAGAACCCAGGCCGCTCGACTGCAAACTTCCTTCCCTCAGCGCCAGCGGCGCGCAGTTGATCCCGCATTTCCGGCGCGCGTTGGTGACGTCAAGCTTGGCCAGGGAGGCCGCGGAACCCAGAGAAGCCGCGCGTTCTCCCGGCCGCCGCTCCCCATTGGCCAGCTCGTGCTGAATAGGGGCGTAGCCGTGGGGCCCCTGCGCCTGCGCCCTGGATCGTCCTGGTGCCGCTCCCGCCTTCGCAGCCAGCGCGGGTTCGTTTAGTGTCAATCTCTCTTCTTGGGTGGCCCACGCCTAAGCGACCTATGCTCCTTGTTCCTCTGACACCTTACAGTTCCTCTTAGATGTAGGTTGGCTATTAGTAGCTTCCGATTCAGATAAGTTAGGAATTTGACAGATGTTTTCGGTGGGCTACTTTAGAGAGAGGCTTTGGGCTATGCAAGGGGAGGGAGAAAGGGAGGTTCAGAAAAACGGGGTCGGGGGGTTGCCAGTGTGGAAGGTGGAAGGCTGGGAGGGGAGATTAAAGGGCACCGAAGACCAGCTTTGTTTGCTCCTATCAAGGTGATCATTTCCAGAGCAAGAGCCATATGCACCTCTAGCTGCACGAGTTTGTGCCATGTCCTTTGCGAAAACCTTCAGATGTGGGATCTCATGTAATCTTGAAGACTTCTAGTCATCCTTGGGGTTATTATTTAATTGATGAGGTAGGCCAGGCGCCGGTGGCTCACGCCTATAATCCCAGCACTTGGGAGGCCGAGACAGGAGGATTGCTTGAGCCCAGGAGTTTGAGACCAGCCTGGGCTACATGGCGAGACCCCGTCTCTACAAAAAACAAAACAACCACAAAAATTAACCAGCAGTGATGGCATGGGCATGTAGTCTCAGCACACTCAGGAGGCTGAGGTGGGAGGATTGCTTGAGCCCAGGAGGTCGAGGCTGCAGTAAGCTGTGATTGTACCGCTGCACTCCAGCCTGGGTAACAGAGCCACACCCCGCCTTGAAAAATAAAAATGGGCTGGGTGCGGTGGCTCACGCCTGTACGCAGCACTTTGGGAGGCTGAGGTGGGTGGAACACCTGTCAGGAGCTGGACAGCCTGGCCAACATAGTGAAACCCCACCTCTCCTAAAAATACAATTAGCTGGGCGTGGTGGCGGACGCCTGTGGTCCCAGCTACACAGGAGGCTGAGGCAGGAGAAGGGCATGAACCCGAGAGGTGGCGGTTGCAGTGAGCTAAGATTGCGCCACTGCACTCCAGCCTGGGTGACAGAGTGAGACTGTCTCAGGAAAAAAAAAAAAAAAAAGGATATATATGTATATATACACATAAACATACATAATAATAATTGTTGAGGTAAGGGAAGTACAGGGGAAGTTGAGAAATTTCTCCGGTGGCCCTCAGTCAGAAAGTGGTAATGACAGGATTAGAACTGAGATTGTCTGGATAAGGCTGACTGATGATATTACAGTCCTTCATACAATAAATTTCTGTAGTGAATTACAAATGCTCTAGGACGGAGGTTCTTAACTTGGATCTCACGGGTTGGCTCCAGTGGGGTCGGATCATGCCATTTACTGTTTGGCTTTCAGCACGTTGCTTATCCAAGCCTGCTTTTCGGTTGTGAAACAAGGATGACATAATAGAACCTGTCTCTTGCAGGGAGGTAGTTAGGATAAATGAACTTCAGCTGTCTCAGACCAAATGCACAGGATGCGCTCATTTAATCTCTTACTGTATTAGCTAGTTCGCAATTTGCTGAGCCCAGAACCATCCCCAAAATACACCAATCAAGACGTTGGTAAGTTTGTCTGGTTTATTTGCAATCTGTAGAGATGATATCCCACGCACACTCCCATGCACACGCACACACATACTTCATCCACCTGAATTTGCCCGACAAACTCTCCTCTGAGTCATAGGGACAAAGCCATACTTGGCAGTCCTCACGTTACTGGTTACATTAGATTTGGTCTTTCAGAAGGAAGACAGTTGAAGTCCCAAGAAGCTGAGCCCTTAGCCAGAGAAGTAAGAGTCCTAGAACCAAGAGCCACAACCTGAAATATGTGCAGACAGCCCCCTCCCTCCTTCCAGGGACCCCTCTTGAGACCCTCTCCTCCCAGGAGTTGAGTTCTAAGAAATGAAGGGACTGATGGGGTTTCCCAGGACACACGAGCCCCCACCCCCATTCAATGAGAAAACCCTCTCTTCAGCCATTTCCAGAAGCTGGGGCCGAATCTCCTTGCTCTCCTCCCTTAAGGAGACTTCCTGCAGTCTTGTAGAATTGTGGAACTTACTGAAATAAGCCTGATTGGTTCTGCCTTCCTCTCTGAATGAGGAACAGGAACACTGAATATGATGGGTAGTCAAGGAAGGCTTTATCTTCCTCAAAGGTCCCAGCCTGTCCCAGAGAGGAGAGGCGGTGAGGACAGGCAGTTGCTAATCTAATGATCTTGTGGGGGGAAAAAAAAACAGGGCAGGGGAGGGGGTAGCAGTAGGATTTTCCATTTACAGGGAGGAATGTTTTGCTGGGGTTTAAACTTCAACTAGGCCCGTGTGCATTTGAAGCAGATCCTTGAGCTCAAGATCAGCCAGTCGTGGCCAAATAACCTCATTCCTGAACTGGTTGAAACCAGTGGGTTAACCCAACCTGGCCATTTCCTCATGCCTTACCTGCTTTCCTCACTCAATCTGCTATCAGAGGTGACTAAGGAGCCGCAGGGAACCCACGTTGGTTCCAATCACCAAGAGCTCCCAGTCCTGTCCACTTAAGGTATTGCAAAGGCTCTGCCAAGACTCTCACCCAGTCCTGGGCCCAGCTAGGCCACCCAGGACTGCAGGGAAGTCACCCCATACCTCCCCCTCCCTAACATTTATCTCATTGTCATTGTCTGGGTCTCACTTTCCTGTTGGACTCTAAGTTCCATGAATCTGTCCATTTCATTATTGGATTCTTAACTGTTGGCCTACAGCAAGTGCTTAATAAATATGGTCAGTGAATAACTGTGTCTAAGTCCTGAGCAGGTAGGGTAAGAGACTTCAGAACACAGGTGGGGTTAAGGCTGAACTCCCTGATCAGCCAGGATGGGCCTGACTTTGACACCTTCCTGCATGAATTACAAGAGGCAGATTCAGAGGTCTGGTCTTTGCCAAAGCTTGATGCTGACTTGGAGGTACGGGGGAGGGCGAATCCTGGACCAGGGTCTTCAGAGCAAGTGAAACCCTCTCCAAGTGCTGACCTAGGAGGTTGCCCCTTCCCAGCCCTTCCCTGTTCTCATAACTAGGCAGCCCACACTGGAGACGAGGTGTAGGCAGGGTCCCTGAACATCTGGGCCCCAGTCCAGGGCACCTCCCTCTGGAGATAAGCCTGACCTTGGGCAAGGCACTTAATCCTGTGGGGCACCAGTCTCCTCACCTGTGAAGTGAGAAGACTGGCCCAGCTACCCTCCAGGGTGCATTAGGCCTGTAAAATCCTGTGAGTCCATAAGAAAGGACACCGATGACCCCATTCCAGTTCCCAAACTCAAGGTTCTGAGAGGTCTGGGGAGAGATGAATCAGACAGTGGATACTGCACATGTCAGGACAACATGGGAGGACGTAAAGCTTATACTAGGAGGTCAATAAATATCTGGTGAATGAGTAAATGAATGAATGATGTGAGTGGGGTAGGAAGAGAAATGAAGGAAGTAGAGTCAGGTTTCAAGCAGATTGGGGTCAGAAAAGCAACCTTGTATTGCTCAGTCTTGGCTTACCAGTGCTATTGACTTTGCCGTGACCATTTTACTCCTCGTTCTCCCATCCTGGTCCCCTCAGTATCCTCCCTAAAAGGTGGAACGGCACTGAGCTGATCTTTCCCCCCAAAACCCCTGGCCTCACTTCTACCTCCGAAGCCCTTTGCTGCCCCAGTAAGGGACAGTAGGGCTGCACACTGCTTCTCAGCCACCTGCAAAGGTGTGGCCAGACAGCAAGACCAGAGGGTTCCTTCTGGTACCTTCTTGAAGGGCTCACATTGCCAAGCTCCCTTCCTTCCCACCTTCTGTCACATCATTAAGGATGAGAAGAGGTATGAAATGAGTGGGGATCAGCTGGGGCAGCTGGGCCATGAGTGGCTGTGTCCTGGGTGACCCCAGAGCCCTGGAACCATGGCACTGTCCAAGGAAACCCGAAAGAGGCCCTGCAATCTTGTCCCTACTCCAAGATCTTCTCAAAGTGGCCTGGGGTCCTCATCAGATCCAGGTCAGTGAGCCTGAACTTGGCTTGGAGACTTCCTGGAAGGATGGACAGTGCCGGTTCCAAGAGTGGGGAACACAGGCTAGCAGGCTCCCTGCCCCCTCTAGTTTTTGGTTTAATGTCAGCCCTTCTGCACAGGGCGTGGGGAAGGAGGGAAGAAGAGAGGGAGGGGACCCAAGGCTCAGGATTTCCTGACCCAGAGCCCCTTTAAGGCAGACAATTTGTGCTTTACAAAGACATCGATGAAAACACAAACAAACCCTCAATGACCAAACAAATGAGAGAGAGAGAGAGATCACAGTGTGTCAAGAAGGGCAGCAAGATCAGGAGGGAGGAGTGGGGCGGGAAGGCTGGGGGGTCCAGGCGGGGTCCTCAGGGCAGGCTAGCAATGTCTCTCTCTGGAGGGGGGCCAACTGGCTTGGGGCTGCTCTCGTTGGCTTTTCCTTCAAACATCATGACTCTGGTTTGGAGATGGAGAAAATAAAAAAAGAAAGAAAAACAAGATTAGGATCCTTCCCTCATCCAGGGAAAGATCATCCCAGCCTCATGTCAGCAGAGTCCTCGACAGAATTTAAATCTGTTCTCCGGTGGGATCCTTGCAGAAGCCCAAGACAGCAGCTCCAAGGAAGGGGCTGCTAGTCCCATTTTACAGAGGAGAAAATGGAGGCGCAAAGTGGTGATGTGACTCCTCAGAACCACACAGGCAGTCCAGGACGGAGGCTGGGTGCAACTCCAGGCTTCTGACTTCTAGGCCATGTCCTTCCCTTAACCACACTGCCTGGAGAAGGCTGAGCCAGGCTGGGCCACGCCACTGTGCAAAGATCTTCCAAAACCTGCCCACTGCTCTGAGAGTGGTGTCTGGGGAGTAGAGGGTAGGGGCTCAGAGTATAACCTCCAGGGCAACCGCCTGGATTCAAATGCCAGCCCTATTTCCCAGCTGGGTGGTTCAACCAAGACACTTGACCTCTCTGATCCTCGGCGTTTCTCCCTGGAAGTGGGGGTGCTAGAAGATCTGGCCAGATTGGACCGTGGGCTCATGGGCCAGGTACTCAGTCTCCTTGGGCCTCAACAAGCTCCTTTGTAAAATGAGACAGGTATATTTTACATTAGTACTTTTAAAAAAGTGAATCTTATTTCATAAAAGCCAAGTGAGTGTTATTTTCTGTTTTCTTTTCTTTTTTTTTTTTTTTTGAGACAGTTTCGCTCTTGTCGCTCAGGCTGGAGTGCAATGGTGTGATCTCTGCTCACTGCAACCTCCGCCTCCTAGGTTCAAGAGATTCTCCTGCCTCAGCCTCCTGAGTAGCTGGGATTACAGGCGTGTGCCACCACACCCAGCTAATTTTTGTATTTTCAGTAGAGACAGGGTTTCACCATGTTGACCAGGCTGGTCTCGAACTCCTGACCTCATGTGATCCACCTGCCTCAGCCTCCCAAAGTGTTGGGATTAAAGGCGTGAGAAACCACGCACGGCGGAGTGTTATTTTCAGCTGTGACAAATGACGATGAGACTGTGCAAGGCAATGCTCTAACGCTCTTCGTTGGGGCAACACCCACAGTGTGCTACCATGTAGTAGGTGTTTGCCATCAGCCACACACTAGGCTGGACTCTTCATAAGTGTCATTTCATTAGCCCTTGGGACATCACAGAAGACATGATTATCACCCCTATTTTATAGACGAAGAAACTGAGACTTGTAGACCCAAGGTAACTTGCCCAGGGTCATTTTGGTAGCAAGTAATAGCATCAAGATGCAAACCCTACCTCCCTTTGGGGCCAATTTTTGACTCTATTTTATGCTTACAACAACTCTGTGGGGTAGTGGAGGTGCTTTACCAATGGGGAAACTGCCAGGCGTGGTGGCTCACACCTGTAATCCTGGCACTTTGGGAGGCCAAGGCGGGGCTGATCACTTGAAGTCAGGAGTTTGAGACCAACCTGGCCAACATGGTGAAACCCCATTTCTACTAAAAATACAAAAATTAGTTGGGTGTGGTGGAGCACACCTGTAATCCCAGACACTCGGGAGGCTGAGGCGGAAGAATCGCTTGAGCCCAGGAGGCGGAGGTTGCAGTGAGCTGAGATCATATCACTGCACTCCAGCCTGGGTGACAGAGCGAGATCTGAAAAAAAAAAAAAAAAAAAAAGAGGAAACTGAGACTCAGAAAGTTTCGACAGATTTATCACCATTATCACCATCACCACCACCACCATCATCATTATCATCATCATCACAGTTGCCACTTACTGAGTGCTGATTCTGCCTGACTCTGCTACAACCTAATTTCCCCTGCAGGGTACATATTAATATGACCATTTGGGCCGGGCGTGGTGGCTCATGCCTATAATCCTAACATTTTGGGAGGCTGAGACTGGCAGATCACCTGAGGTCAGGGGTTCGAGACCAGCCTGGCCAACATGGCAAAACGCTGTCTCTACTAAAAATACAAAAATTAGCCAAGCATAGCTTGGCTGTAATCTCAGCCAAGATTGCATGCCTGTAATCTCAGCTACTAGAGAGGCTGAGGGAGAAGAATAGCTTGAACCCAGGAGGCGGAGGTTGTAGTGAGCCAAGATCACGCCACTACACTCCAACCTGGGCGATAGAGTGAGACTCCATCTCAAAAAAAAAAAAAAAAAAAAAAAAAAAATTGACAGATAAGGAAATAAGGATCAGGGAAAGTATGTACCTTGTCCAGCAGGTCACATAATGAGTCACCTACTAGCTGGGGAATGGCCGGGGTGCCCAAAGCCACAGGCCTCTCTGCACAGAATGATTTTACCTTCAGAGGTCCCGGGGAAGGATGAGGTACTCACAGCTTGAGGACAGCCGACCGTTTCCCCAGCATCATGTTCACAAAGTCTCGGTAGGAGATGGTGTCACTGACCCCTCCTGTCACCTCCGAGATCATCTTCTTCATCTCCAGGTGGGTCTTGGGGACACCAAGCTTCTCCATCATCCTCTTTAAAGACATCAGGTCTGCCAGAAGAAAAGCATATCTGTTAAGTGGAGATGGGCCTCTGGGGCTTAGCGGGGAAGCTGGGAAAGCTCCACCAGGTACCCCATGCCTAGAAGCTTGGTGTCTGCACTCCTCCTCTAGGGAGGAGGAGCCCATCACACCCTCCCTGCTCTCTTCCGAGGCAGTATAGACTAGTGGTTAGTGACCTGGGCCTCTAGAGTCAGATGGGCTTACATTGGAATTGAGCTCTGCTATTCCTGTCTCTGGGATCTGGGGCACGCTACTTAACCTCTCTGAACTCCTGCTCCCACCAATGGTGGAACGGGTGGATGCCATCATTCAGGGATAGCCGTGAGGGAAGCACCGGCCCAGAGCACTTTCTTCACACCATGACTGTAGGCTTGCTATTTCCTGCAGTTAGGGCAGGCTGGGTGCCCACTCTCCTGCTGCCTGGGGAGTTACGCCCAGTGTGGCAGGGTCAGGGAGTCAGGCATTGAAAGTCACTCTGCTGGGTGCTGAGTGGCAGGTGGCTTCTCCCCCCCTGCCACTCCTGTCCTGCTGTCCTAGGGCTCCGCCCCAGCTGGAAGGGAGAGGACGCCGAAAATATCCCACAGAGCAGGAAAACCAACAAAAAGAACAAAATTCAAGAAAAACAAGGGAGGCCCCAGAATGTCACTCCAGTCCAAGGCGGTGCTGTCTCTGACCGCCCAGCTCCCACCAAAATCTGAGGCAATTTCCTTTGGATTGTTCTTCGGTGAACAATGGGTCAGCAAAGGCTGGCAGGAGAGGGCTGTGGTGGGGGCCGTGGGCCGTGGTGCAGCCAGTGCTCCTCCTGGCAGGGCGGGCGGGACTGGGGCCAGGCCCAAAGGTGCCAGGATGTCCAGGCATTCAGCGATCCGGACAGCCTTCTCCAGGAAAGGGGAAAGGGGCTGCACACGCACTGTCAGACTCTGAAGTTGGCAGGGCCTTTCTCGAGCAGTTCGGCAAGATGCTTCAAAAGCCTTTGACCCAGTGTCCCCTTCCTGAGATTTCCTCTACAGAAATAACCAGGGAGGTGAACAAGCACTCATGTACAAAGAGGTTCTTTACAGGATTATCAATCATAGTTAAAATTGGAAGGCATCCAAATGGTCCACACAAAGGCATCGGCTAAACAAATTAGAATCCATTCCTACAATGCAGCCATTAACTATATTTCAAAAGAAAATCAGCTGGCGCCGTGGCTCACGCCTGTAATCCCAGCACTTTGGGAGGCCAAGGCGGGCAGATCACTTGATGCCAGGAGTATGAGACCAGCTTGGCCAGCATGGTGAAACCCCGTCTCTACTAAAAATGCAAAAATTAGCTGGGTGTGGTGGCGCGTGCCTGTAATCTCAGCTACTTGGGAGGCTGAGGCAGGAGAATCACTTGAACCTGGGAGGCAGAGGTTGCAGTGAGCCAAGATTGCGCCACTGCACTCCAGCCTGGACAACAGAATGAGACTGCCTCAAAAAAAAAAAAAAAAAAAAAAAAAAAAAAAGACAAAAAAAAAAAAA
>NW_016814121.1:2653437-2683070 GCF_001698545.2 Rhinopithecus bieti
AAAGTGCTGGGATTATAGGCACGAGTCACCGTGCCCAGCCAAATTTTCTTTCTAAAGAAAAAAAAAAAGATCAACATATTCCAAAGGGAGAAGGAAAGAGAGAGGACAGAGGAAGAGGAATAGAAATGCCAGTGGCAGCATCAATCCGAGGTGCAGGGTGAAATGGAAAAGGGGGAAACTGTTCAGAAACCAAAGGCTGGGCCCTGGTTCACTGCCAGTGTCCCACGCAAGCAAGTCATTTCACCCCTTTTTTTTTTTTTGAGATGGAGTCTCACTCTGTCACCCAGGCTGGAGTGCAGTGGCACGATCTTGGCTCATTGCAACCTCTACCTCCTGGGTTCAAGCAATTCTCCTGCCTCAGCCTCCCGAGTAGCTGGGATTACAGGCACCCGCCACCACGCCCAGATTATTTCTGTATTTGTAGTAGAAATGGGGTTTCATCACATTGGCCAGGCTGGTCTCGAACTCCTGACCTCAGGCGATCCCCATGCCTCGGCCTCCCAAAGTGCTGGGATCACAGGCGTGAGCCACCGTGTCTGGCCCATTTCACCCGAGTCTTGCTTTCCTCATCTGTAAAATGGGGATAATTAAACCAGCCTTAACCACTTCTTTGCTGGTAAGGGCCAGGTATGGTCTCCTACCAGAACGTAAGTGCCAGTACCTGCACAGCAGGATGCAATAAGGAGAGAATCAACGTGTATAAAAGCACCTTGCCAACTGCCGAATGACATACAATGGAAGGACAGACTTCGGGGCCACCGAAAGGCCAGCCAGGGGGCCCAGGGCCTGTCCACCCTGAGTGTCTCCAGGCCTGGGCAGGTGTGGCACCCTCTGTCCTGAGTCCCCACAGCACCTGGGGTGGGAGGCTGAGGTGTGGGTGGGGAGGGAAGCAGTAGGGGATGAAAGGGTCTGCAGGAGTCTGAGGGCGGCGGCAACAGGGCAGAAGGCAAGGGGCTGGGGCTGGCTCAGCTGCAGCATATTCACCAGCCTTCCGGACTGCCCCGTGCCTCTTACCCGCATAGAGGGTCCCTCAAGCCCTCTACCCACCTAACGCCCTCCTCCCTAAACACACTCAAGGCCTCACTCACCAATCTCGCCTTCATTATTCAGGTCAAACTCCATGTACTTCTCTGGAAATCACAGAGCAAAAACTAGCATTAGTTTGGAAGCAGCATCTCCCTGCGGGGACCCAGTAGCTCCCTTGTGGGCAAATGACCGTGTCCTCAGGAGTCCAAACCACCTCCCGCACCCTACCAAGGGTCTTGACCTGAGTTCCCCATCTGCTGAGCCATGGCCTCTGGAGAAAGAGCTCATCCTGCCTGGACCACTCTCCTAGAGGTGCCACAAGGGAAAGATGGCTGGGAGCCACTCTGACCCTCTTACCAGGAGGGCAGCTACTTCCTCCCAGGTCCCCAGTAGCGTGGACCAGCTACATCTGAGTTAGTAGCAAAGTGACTAGATCTGATTCCCTGCCGGGATTCTGGCTCATGGGTGTGGAAGGACAGGGTGAGGGCAGGCATGGGTGTGCTTTTCAGTGTCCCAGGCAGTTCTGATGGGCAACCAGGTGCGGGAACCAGTGATTCAGGGGTCCTGTGCTTCTGAAACCAGAAGAAAGGCCTGCCCTAGCCCACAAAGTAGACATATGGTTTCCTGGGGTACAGAGACCATCACCCCAAACCTCATGCACAGACTGAGTTATGCTTCCCTGATCAAGGAGTCCAGGAAAACTTCCGGCAGTGAGGGAGGATGCGCGGAGCAGTGGGCTTGGTATGTTCTGACGGGGGCAGTGCGCCAAACGAGCGTGGGGCCTCTGCGGGTCACCCCGGCCCCGGCAGAGTGGGGCCCTCACGGTCCATCCTGCCTCACAATCAGCCAACCGAGAAAGCAGAGGCTCCTCCGCAGGCTGTGCTGCCCCCACCCACTCCCTGCCTGCTCCAGCCCGCTATCCCTCTGCCTGGAATGTTCTCCCAAGTATTCTCACCACCCTCCCTCATGGCTTCAGGGCTCCCCACCCTTTCTTTTTCTTCTTTCTTTATTTTTTTATTTATTTATTTTTGAGAAGGAGTCTTGCTCCGTCTCATTTCCTCACCCAAGGTGAAGTGCAGTGGCATGATCTCAGGGGGGATACACAGCTACACAGCTCACCTAGAGCAGAGTTGGGACTTGAACCCATGTTAGTCTGGCTCTAAAGCCCCTGTTCTTAACCATTCTGTTCTTAACCATTATGCCCTTTTTTTTTTTTTTTTTTGAGATGGAGTCTCACTCTGTCACCAAGGCTGGAGGGCAGTGGCTCAATCTCAGCTCACTGCAACCTCCGCCTCTCGGGTTCAAGCAATCCTCCTGCTTCAGCCTCCCGAGTAGCTGGGATTACAGGCACCCACCACCACACACAGTTAATTTTTGTATTTTTTTTTTTAATTTTTGTATTTTTAATAGAGATATGGTTTCACCGTGCTGGCCAGGCTGGTCTTGGACCCCTGACCTCAGGTGATCCACCCACCTCAGCCTCCCAAAGTGCTGGGATTACAGGTGTGAGCCAGCGTGCTTGGCCTCCCCACCCTTTCTAAATTGTACTCCCTCCCCACCTCTTAGCACTCCTGTCCTCCCTCACTCATTTCTCACCAAAGCACCTACCACAATCTGCCCACCTTGTATTTCCCAGCTCTCTGTTTAGCCTCCCACCACCTCTCTCACACCGCCCCCTGGCTAGAACACAGGCTCCCGGGGTGCGGGCTGCCTTGTACATTCACCATGGTGCCCCCAGCCTGGAATGGTCCTGGCACATGTACAGGTGCTCATTTGGAGAGCAAATGAGTGAATGATGTAACTTCCTGTCTGGCCCAACATCCCAGTGAAGACAAGTAGAAAGGACGCCAGAGCCCTGAGATCCCTCCCTCCTCCCAGAGCCACCCCTGGGGGTGGCCACACTGGTATGCAGAGAAGGGACTAGACTGCTCTCTTTTCACAGCTCTGCTACAGGTGGCTGGGACGGGGTGGGGTCAGGAGTGTCTTTTACTATTTCCCTTTTCTCTTCTTAATGTAAAAAGCATCATGGCATAACGGTTAAGGGCAGGGGCTTTAGAGCCAGACCGACCTGAGTTCAAGTCCCAACTCTGCCCTAGGCGAGCTGTGTGTTCCCATGCCAACAACCCCGCCCTCTGAGCCCAAGTTTCTCCATCTGTACATTAACAAGCGAACCATCTCCCTCCAAGTTGATTGGGGTGATGTCGGGGGGCTCGCCACGCCGCATGAGAAGTGCTTCACACAGGCCGACATCCAACAAATGCCAGCTGTTATTAATATGATGAGCCCTAGACGCCTAGCCTAAGGACAACTGGAAGCGATTTGAGGAGCACTTGACCAAGTTCTTTGCCCCGGAGCCGGGAGGATGCTCACACTGCAAACACTTTGGAGGGGAATGCAACCTCCAGGATATTTTCCACGACAGCCCAGGGCTCCTGTGCCTAAGTGCCTCCCCTGGCAGGGAAGGTGGGTCTGTGCCACCCCCTATGTGCCCGGCTCCTCTCCTTTTGAGGTGCTGGCTGGAAACCAAACGCCAGGGCCCCAAACAGAGGGACCTTTATGCTGCCCCTCTCCCTGCACCGGCTCCCAGGCCCTGCTTTCTTTTCATCCCGTGCTGCCGGGTTTCAATGGGCAGAAACTCTGCCCCCCTGCCCCACTGCTGCGACACAAACGTCCATTCTCCACGGGGGCTCCTGAGACGCTCTGCTGGGGAGGGGGAGAGGCAAGGCTTGCTCACAAAGAGCTGATTGTGTGCGGGGCCGGGGAGTGATGGGGCCTGGGCAGCGGCGGACGGGAACC
This sequence comes from Rhinopithecus bieti, assembly GCF_001698545.2. NCBI lineage: Eukaryota > Metazoa > Chordata > Mammalia > Primates > Cercopithecidae > Rhinopithecus > Rhinopithecus bieti. The sequence continues at coordinate 2,657,260 of NW_016814121.1, forward strand.
AGCCTGAGCCCCGTGGGCAGGGAGGGGAGAGAGAGGAGCAGGGCCAAGACCGGGCTGCAGGCGAGGGGTGACGGGGCCCACAGGGGCAGAGAGGAAGGTGGAGGGGCCTCCCCTCACCTCTCAGGGGGTCCCTGTCTCCAAGCCTGCCAGGAAGAAGGGCATTCTGGATGAAACAGGGCCATAGGCTAGTCCTGTGGGGCTAAGGGGTCCTGTGTGCAAGGGCGAGGGGCCAGCCCACCTCCCCTAGGAACGAATGCAGGGCAGCCAGCCCCAGCTTACCTTTGAAGGCTGTGAGCTTTTCTGGAAGGTTCTCTTCATCGCTGTACTTCTGGTCACAGAGAAACTCCTACAGAGGTGAGAGGACAGTGCTGAACAAGGGGTGGGGGACAGAAGTCACCCACATGTGGGCCCACTGTCCAGGTGCCTTCCCTCCAGTCGGGTAGCCAGGTGCAACCAGGCCCAGTTTGTCCCATGGTCACCCCGGCTTCCTGTCACCCCTTGGAGGCAGATCTGCACCGTCCGCCCTGTGGACAGGAGGTTTGCCCAGCAGCCTGGAGAGGCCCCACAGGGTTCGCTCTGGGTGACTAAGCCCTCCAGCCAGCGGCTACATTGCCAATGCTGGGACCCATGCCCCTTTCCCAAGGACACCCCAGATTCAGATCCGTGAAGCTGTGAGCTCCAAAGACAAGCCCCTGGTTCCATCATTAACTTCTTAGGAATGTGATCCTGAGCTCATTCATTCCTCCCTGCACTCTTTTTTTTTTTTTTTTTTTTTTTTTTTTGAGACCGGAGTTCGCTCTGTCGCCCCAGGGCTGGAGTGGCCAAGTGGCCGGATCTCAGCCTCCACTGCCAGCCCCTTCCGCTCCCGGTTTCTACGCCATTCTCGCTGCCTCAAGCCTCCCGTGTAGCTAGGACTACAGGTGCCCGCCACCACACCCGGCTAGTTTTCCTCGTATTTTAGTAGAGACGGGGTTTCACTGCGTTAGCCAGGATGGTCTCGATCTCCTGACCTCGTGATCCGCCCGTCTCGGCCTCCCAAAGTGCTGGGATTACAGGCTTGAGCCACCGCGCCCGGCCACTTTTTTTTTTTTTGAGAAGAAGTCTTGCTCTTGCCCCCAGGCTGGAGTGCAATGGCGCAATCTCGGCTCACTGCAACCTCCACCTCCTGGGCTCAAGTGATTTTCCTGCCTCAGCCTCCCCAGTAGCTGGGATGACAGGCATGCGCCACAATGCCCAGTATTTTTAGTAGAGACGGGGTTTCACCATGTTGGCCAGGCTGGTCTCGAACTCCTGACCTCAGCTGATCCACCCGCCTCAGACTCCCAAAGTGCTGGGATTACAGGCGTGAACAACCGCGCCCGGCCCTCCCTGCACTTCTATTGCCTTATCTACCAAATGAGAATCATGATCCTGACTGCTTCTTGAGTTTGTATAGAAATCCAGTGAGGCCAGGCCAGGCGGTTCATGCCTGTAATCCCAGCATTTTTGGAGGCCGAGGTGTGCTGATCACCTGAGGTCAGGAACTTGAGACCAGCCTGGCCAACATAGTGAAACCCCATTTCTACAAAAATACAAAAATTAGCTGGGCGTGGTGGTGGGCGCCTGTAATCCCAGCTACTTGGGAGGCTGAGGCAGGAGAATAGCTTAAACCTGGGAGGTGGAGGTTGCAGTGAGCTGAGATCACGCCACTGTACTCTAGTTTGGGTGACAGAGGGAGACTCCGTCTAAAAAAAAAAAAAAAACAAAGAAAAAAGAAATCCAGTGAGTGTGTTTATTCATCATCTCTGCTCTAACGGGAAAATGACTGTACATTTACCTCTCACCTGTTTCCTTGTCCGTAAAATGGGGGTTTTGATCTCTGGCCTGCCTTCCCTTCAGATGCTTGGAGAGACTCAAATGAGTCCTTTCCGAACCAGATGGGCTGGGTGGGGAGGACTGGACACTAACACTAACCTCCAGGGTGAAGCCCTTACCTATGTGATCTCTTCATGGCTCCTAGGAGTCCCAAGAGGGAGCTATTATGATTATTATTTTGAAACAGGGTCTTGCTCTGTCATCCAGGCTGGAATGCAGTGATAAGATCTCAGCTCACTGCAACCTCCGCCTCCCGAGCTCAAGTGATCCTCCCACCTCAGCCTCCTGAGTAGCTGGGACTACAGATGCCTGCCACTACGCCTGGCTTATTTTGTATTTTTTTGCAGAGACAGAGTTTCACTATGTTGCCCAGCCTCGTCCCAAACTCCTGGACTCAAGTGATCTGCCCACCTCGGCCTCCCAAAGTGCTGGGATTACAGGCTTGAGCCACTGCACCTGGCCAGTGGACATTCCATTCTTCATCACTGAGCTGACCAGACATGGACATTGCTCCTCCATCCATTCATTCACTCATTCATTCACTCATTCAACATTCTTGGGGGACACAGTGCATACTGCACTGTGCTAGGCATCAAGTGAGCAGAGGAGACCATGGTGAATATGATAAGGTCCTTAACCTGAAATTACAGAAAGCTGGTGTTTCAAATGATGCGCAATGTCACCCACATTAATCACGTGATCTATTTCCTACTACATGATGGCCAAGTCTGTTCTCACATATCTCTTAGGACAGAGAACTCACCACCTTCCTAGTCTATTGTTGCAAACCCCTAAGAGGCTTCAAGTAGAATAGAGGATGACAAGAACTGACTGACTATAAAGCAATCTGGGTTTGGATCTCAGTCTCCCTTTTTACTAGCTATGAAATAGGCCCAATAGTACCCACTCCTTGGGCACTGGGCTCACAGGTCAGCTCTCAATGAGCAACAGATAAGATTATGAGTATGAAGCAGAACATGGCCTCTTCTATGGCTTAAATTTCTCCACATTAACTCAGCACCCCTTGACCACAGGAGAAACATACCTGAAAACAGGGCTTCCCTCACTGGGTTGGGAGAGGGGTCTGGCTGTTCTCCAGCTTTTGGTAAAACATTGGCTGTGGCAGACACTATCTCACTAAATCCTCACAGCCACTATTATTCCCATTTTACAAGTTAAAACATCAGGACTAGAGAGGTTAAATACCACGTCTAAAGTCCATAGACAGGCCGGGCGCGGTGACTCACACCTGTAATCCCAACACTTTGGGAGACCGAGGTGGGCGAATCACTTGAGGTCAGGAGTTTGAGACCAGCCTGGCCAACACGGTGAAACCCTATCTCTACTACAAGTACAAAAATTGGCTGGGCGTGGTGGTGCACGCCTGTAATCCCAGCTACTTGGGAGGCTGAGGCAAGAGAATCACTTGAACCTGGGAAGTGTAGGTTGCAGGGAGCCAAGATTGTGCCACTGCACTCCAGCCTGGGCCAGACTCCATCTCAAAAAAAAAAAAAAAAAAAAAGGTTCATGGACAGCTAGGGAAGGTTGGTTTCGAACCTGGGTCTACCTGACTCCAGGACCTGTGTCCTCCTGCACCTGGGCAGAGGGCAGTCCCAGGGCCTATGGGGTCTTGCTGGCTTGGCCACAACCTCACTTCAGGTCTCACTGCCATGCACTGGCTGCAGCCCTGCCTCCACTTAGCTGATGCTGGATCCTTCTTGAGGCTGCCCTCCTCCTAGTTGGCTCTGTCGCGGACTTCCTTTCCTCTTGGCTCCCTCTCGTAGCTCTTCAGCACTGCTCCCTCACCCCATCCTCTGCCCAAAAGGAGGACAATTAACTTTTGTCTGTGACCGTGAGCAAACCAGGCACCTCCCAGGGTCCCAGATCCCGTATCTGTCCAGTGGAAGGACATATTAGATCAGTGATTCCCAGGCTTTGGGGTCATGCAGACAAGAAACATTTTTAAAGGAGGGGCGCACTAACATAGGCGTGCCAAGTTTTTATTTTGCCAAGTAAAGACTTTTTACACAATGTCCATTGACTGTTGCCATGAGTTCAGAAAAGAACGTTTCATAAAAGTAGGAAGTTCTCCATCTCTGAATGTTTAAATGGAATCCATTTAGCCTAGGTCCAACTCACCACAGTGACAGTGCATTCCCTTCACTTTACCAAGAACTAGAGAAACTTCCTGGGGAGGCACAAGAGCACCAACATCTGGGAACCTCTGGGGAGAGATTTGGAGGGCCTGTCCCAGTTCCTGGGCTCTGGTTGACCAGAAATCCTGCCTCAGCCTGGACCGACCAGCCCTAGAGATCCAGTTTTACTTGGGCCCCTCTGTAGGTGGACGGGTTCAAGTCAAGGACATGGTCCCTGGCCTTAGAGACAAACTACACACAGTCAGACACAGACCAACCAGGCAGGGATGAAGAGCAAGGCCACGTGCACAGCATGAATGGGAAGACTGCACTGGGCTGCACCCTGCACTAGCTGTGCCTCCTTCCTGGAGCCCACAGATCTGCGTGGTTCTCTCCCTCACCTCCTTCAAGGAGCCCACAGATCTGCGTGGTTCTCTCCCTCACCTCCTTCAAGCCTTTGCTCAATGTCACCTTCTCTTTTTTTTTTGCTTTGTTTTTGTTTTTTGCGACGGAGTCGCACTCTGTCGCCAGGCTGGAGTGCAGTGGCACAATCACAGCTCACTGCAACCTCCACCTCCTGGGCCCAAGCAGTCCACCCACCTCAGCATCCCAAAGTGCTGGGATTACAGGCATGAGCCACCGCACCCAGCCAGCAAATATTAAATAAATGTTAGCTATTTGGTTTTTTTTTTCTAACACTTATGCCCATACAATTAGCTTATAACCACCATAGACTCTCATAGACTATTTAACAGATTAGGAAGGAGACCCCCTCCCTGGGTAGCAGGCCAGTTATGATTTCTCTCTCCTCTCTCCAGGTATCCCCATTTGACAGATGGGACAACTGAGGCTCAGAGAGGTTGCTCAACTTGCTCAGGATTGCCAAGTTTTAGCAATTCAAGGTCTAAGCCTGCCCCAAACAAGAAGGTAGCCTGGCTGCAGGTTTCTGGGAAAGAAAGTCAATACTGGGAGTTACCTTTCCTCTTCGGCTACCGCAAGAGGTTATTCCGGAGGCCAGGGAACCACTCTATAGCCCTCCAGGGAGATGGGGGCGGGGGGGGGGGGGTAGGCGGTTTATTCTATCCCCTATCCTCCTCACACAATCTAACCCACTGTCCCCAAAGACAAGTTTTCCTGGCTGCAGAAAGTGCTGGGGTGGGAGAGCCGGTGTGAGAGGCACAGGGGGCCTCTGGGCCCTGAAAGTGGCTATTGACATGCAGAGGGGCAGGCCTGGAGGCCACAGTGGCCTGATCAGTCCCTAGCAAAGGGCCAGGAAATGTAAGCAGGCAGGAGCTAGGATTGACACACAGGCAGCTGAGCCGACTTCTCAGTCCCCGGGGACCAGAGTGTCCAAGGGTGGGGCCTGGGAGGTGGCAGAGCTGTTAAAATATCCACCCAGCCACAGAACCAGAAGGGACTCCTCACAGCATTCGGCTTGCCCTCCTTGTTCAATAGCTGGGGAAACCGAGGTACCAGAAGGGACAGGCCCTGCTGGAGGTCACAACAGTTGAAAGCATCACATCATCTCTCTGAGCACAGGGTGTGCAGGACACAGTGGACAGCTTGCCAGGGTTGCAATTCCAGCTGTAGCACTTACTAGCTCTGTGGCTCTGGGCAGGGCAACTTGCTTTGCCACTCTAGGCCTCAGTCTCTTCATCTATAAAGTGGGCTTATCTACCAAATGGGATCATAATGATATGTAGAACCTCCTCACCGAGTTGCTGTAACGAATTTTGTTTGTTTGTTTGAGTCAGGGTCTTGCTCCGTTTCCAAGCCTAAAGTGCAGTGGCACGATCTGCAGGGTCACTGCAGCCTCGACCTCACACACTCAAGCTATCCTCCTGCCTTCGCGCCTGGCCTGCGGTAAGGATTAAACGAGCTAATTACACAGAAGGAGCCTGGCTCCTATGCACTTGCTAAGTGTTCAAAATTATTATTATGTCTTAGGATCATCCAAACTCAAGCCACATCGACAGGCAGGTGTGTGAGGGGGAAGGGCAGGGAAAACACCGCCCACCGACCATTCTGTGATCCTTCGTGATCCCCTGAAGTCCTCCCGGTGAGCCTTGGCCCACTGGCCATCCCTCAAGGCCAAGTTTTGCTTTGTCCTCAGCGCCTGGCTGACCTGGCAGTGATGGGCCATCCACCTGCCTGAATCCTCTCATCTCCGTCCCGGATGGCATCTGTTAACTGCTGCCTTTCCTGGTCACCTACAGCCTCTGATGCTCGCCAGAGTCCCCCAAGCCCATCCCTGCCCCCAGCGAGGCCCCCAAGTGCTACGCCCAGGAGGGATGGTTTCCAAACCCATCTGAAGCTGGCAGCCCCTGCTGTGCCTGGCCTCAGAAGCCCTCCCGCCCGCCTGCTCCTCGCCGACTTAACTCTCTTTCTGGGCTGGTACCTCTAGCACCTTCTGGCGAACCCTTGCTCCTGGCCCTCCAGGTTTGTCTTTCTGTATCAGCCGCAGCAGAATTTTGGGGTGGGCGGATATCACCATCTTGGAGGCCATCCAAGGGGCTGGTGTCTCAGCCCTTGGACAAAAACTCCAAGGACAGGAAGCACCATGCCGGGGCGTGGGGCCTCTGACGCAGCCCACAGGCTCTTAAAGGGCCAGGGCCAGGCCACAAGTGGTGCTGGCACCTGGCAAGTAGCAGGAGCCTGTAATGTGCACCCACAAGGACAGCAGGTTCACATTCCCCACTGCAGCCCTGGGCCTCATTCAGATGCCGCATCCTTGCCAACAGATGGGGCAGCTAAAGAAAAACACCCAAGCAGCTACACAATAAAGCACACCCTGCAGAAATTCCATCTCTAGCTTCCTGTGACACGGCCACACCAAGGTCATAACTGGTTGGACCTGCAGGGGACACTGAATCCTCAGAGGCTCATGTGGCCACTTATCACCATCTCCCTTATAATATATTAAGGAAGAGCAAGAGACATGTGTGCCCAGCAATGCCAGCTGGGTACATTCACCTGGGCAGGGACAGAGTGGCACTGCCGGGTACACAGGAAAAAAGACACACCTGTGTACTTGCCTGGGTCAGGTCTCAGAGACCCCCCATTGCTGGGGGAGGGGCAGGGTATATATACACCCCCGGGCAGAGATACCCAGCCTGCCCTGCCTTCCCAATGCAGATGACATATGGCTTCTGAAAAAACCATCAGGGGCCAGGCGCAGTGGCTCATGCCTGCAATCCCAGCACTTTGGGAGGCCAAGGTGGGTGGATCACTTGAGGTCAGGAGTTCGAGACCAGCCTGGCCAACATGGTGAAACCCTGTCTCTACTAAAAATACAAAAACTAGCTGGGAGTGGTGGTGGTGGGCACCTGTAATCCCAGCTACTTGGGAGGCTGAGGCAGGAGAATCGCTTGAACTCGGGTGGTCGAGGTTGCAGTGAGCCGAGATGATGCCACTGCACTCCAGCCTGGGCAACAGAGTGAGACTCCGACTCAAAACAAAAAACAAAACAAAACAAAAAACCATCAGGTACCTAAACGTGACAGGGAATGCTGAGTGCCTTTCATTCAACCCAGGAGTGCTAGACCATTGGGACAGTAGCCAGAGAGCCTTATTGACATAAGCAAGAGAGGCCTGTGTCCATAGCTAGGCTGCAGCCACCTGATGACAGAGGCCAGGGTGACTGGGTTTGAATCCCAGATCTGCCACTTCCTGGCTAGGTGACCTTGCAGGTGACTTCATCCAGCCGAGCCTCTGTTTCCTCATCTCCAGAATGGGAGTCATGGCTGGACACAGTGATGCATGCCTGTCATCTCAGCACTCTGGGAGGCCAAGGTGGGCAGATTGCTTAAGCTCAGGAGTTCGAGACCAGCCTGGGCAACATGGTGAAACCTTGTCTACACACACACACACACACACCCACACACACACAAAATTAGCTTGGCATGTTGGTGCATGCCTGTAGTCCCAGCTACTCAGGAGGCTGAGGTGCAAGGATCACCTAAGCCCAGGAGGTCAAGACTGCAGTAAGCTGAGATCATACCACTGTACTTCAGCCTGGGCAACCCAGTGAGACCCTGTCCCAAAACAAATAAACAAAACAAAACATAGGAGTCATGATAATAATCCTCATCCCATGGGGCTGTCTGCAGATTCTCACTGTGCATCTACTTGCAGGGGTGCCCTGTTGCGGGGTCAGCAAGATGATGAATGTCAATCTGTGGGCGCGGAGCACAGCCACAGCTCGTTACTGTGTTGAAGATCTCCCCTGCTGGCCGGATGCAGTGGCTCACGCCTGCAATCCCAGCACTTTGGGAGGCCGAGGAGGGCAGATCACAAGGTCAGGAGTTTGAGACCAGCCTGACCAATATGGTGAAACCCCGTCTCTACTAAAAATACAAAAATTAGCCGGGCATGGTGGTGCGCGCCTATAGTTCCAGCTACTTGGGAGGCTGAGGCAGGAGAATCGCTTAAACTCGGGAAGTAGAGGTTGCAGTGAGCCGAGATCACGCCACTGCATCCCAGCCTGGATGACAGAGCGAGACTCCATCTCAAACAAACAAACAAACAAACAAACAAAAAAACACCTCGCTTGCTAGTCAGCTCATGTGGCAGTGCTCGCTGTCCCCTGAGCGCCTCCTGCTAAGTCCCAGGGCACAGCCACCCTGAGGGGCAGCCCCCCCAGCCCCACTGCTTCTCTCTGTCCCTGTGGGAAGCTGGAGAAAATCTCTCCCGTTGCCATATAAGGCCATGCCTGGCTGGCCTGGGGTCACCAACCATGCCATCAGGGCTTGGGGAATGCCAGCTATGTAGGGGGAGTAGGAGGTGCTGGCCAGTTCTGCCCACTCTGGTAGTGCTGCTATGTACACACGTGCGTGCACACACAAACACATAGCGCATGGAGCTGGGGGCGGGCACCCAGCAGGAGGCCCAGCCAAGCTGAGCAATTGAGAAAATAGGCTGGGTTCAAGTCGAGGCTGTTTAAACCCAGGCAATTCACCCAGCCTCTCTGAGTCTCGTTTTCTCGAAAATGGGAACCACAATACTCCCTGGGTTAGAGTGGGCATTCGCAAGATAATGCCCCCAGTGCATCTGGCACAAGACGGGTACATGCCAAGTGTTCCGAAAACAACAGCAAAAACTAAAATGAAACCAAAACGAGGCGCACTTTCATACAGCTTCCTCTACCAGCATCTCTAGGCCCATTAGAGTCTTCTATTTTCACTCTTGAATCCCTTATAATAACAATAGCTAAGGCAGGGTATCGGGGCACATGCCTGTAGTCCCAGCTACTTGGGAGGATGAGATGGGAGGATTGCTTGAGCTGGGGAGAGATGGAGGTTGCAATGAGCCAAGATTGGGCCACTGCACCCCAGCCTGGGCAACAGAGTGAGACCCTGTCTCTGTTAACAACAACAAAAAGTTAAAGTTGGGCAGGGCGTGGTGACTCACGCCTGTAATCCCAGTACTTTGGGAGGCCGAGGCAGGCGGATCACCTGAGGTCAGGAGTTCGAGACCAGTCTGACCAACATGGTGAAACCCTGTCTCTACTAAAAATACAAAAATAAGCTGGGCGTGGCGGCAAGCGCCTGTAGTCCCAGCTACTCGGAAGGCTGAGGCAGGAGAATCACTTGACCCGGGAGGCGGAAGTTACAGTGAACCGAGATCACGCCACTGCACTCCAGCCTGGGTAACAGAGTGAGACCCTGAAAAAAAAAAAAAAGGCTAAGGCCGACCTACCCTGCCCCTCTGGAAGCTGGCCTACACCAAGGGAGGAGAAAGGCCCCAAAGAGAACTAGGTATTGGCCCAGAGAAGCCCCTAGATCTGCCAGCCAAGCTGGGCTGTGCCCCAGGCAGCAGCCATGGCGGTGTCCAAGCTGCCTGGCACAGAAGCAGGGACTCTTTGGCAGTGAATCCTGGGCTTAGCCCAGGCCCCCAGAATCCACACTCCAGTGGGGCAGTGAAGCCGCACCCCCAAGGAAGGCAGTCCGAGCTGCCAGCACAATTCTGCCTAAAATCCACCTAGCTCGAGGTCTCTCCACTGCAGCCATGGCCATGGGTGAACCAATTCACTCTCACACGGAGCGACTCCCCTACAGTATGCAAAGAGCTTCCATCCACTTCCATTGGCTAATGGTTGCAGGGACTCCAGAGAGAGCAGAGATCCCTGCTCCCATTTCAGGCTGGGGAAGATGAGGTTCTGCTGGGCTGGACGACCAGCATGAGCCACGGCAGCGTATCTTCCACTCCCTGCACCTTGAGGCCACGGACCAAGAAACTGTCCTGATAACTATCAGGTCCGCAGCCAGCTGTCCTGGGTGCTTTACATAGATTGTCTCACTGAAAAAAAATCACAACCATTATCTTTTTGGAGAAGGAGGCTCAGAGAGGTGACGTGGCAGTCACAGATCAGTGCTTGCAGGTACCTCATGACTAAACTGGTGGGGCCACCCTGCTCCACTGTGGCGAAGCAGCTGAAGCTTCCCGTGTGATCCTGGCGCCTCCTTCCTACAGGGCCCCGGTTCCTGGGCCTCAGCAGCCCTACAGCGGCTGGGCTCACGTGCTGGGTCTCAGTACAGCTTCTCAGCAGGGGAAGGACGCTGGGGTCTAAGCTTTGTCACTGGCTTCTATGTGGTCCTGGGTCAGCTGCTTGCCCTCTCTAGACACTGTCCTGAGATGGTTAGACCACAGCTCCTTCCTGCTCACTTTCCCTGGTCCCAGTGCTGCCCACATCAGCCCCTGGTAGCTGTAAGTCCCTCCTCTTTCTAAGCCAAGCCAGTCAGCTTCCCAAAACAACCCTGGAGCCGCCCCCCACCCTTTACCCGCCTCCCCAAGGGCGAGGTTGGCCCTGCCCTCTCAGCTCTTCTGACTTGTCCAACCACGGTCACCTCACCCCCATCTCCAGCTGTCTGTGGCTCCGGATCCCGCCGGCTGTGGGTGGATCCAGCCAGCTCAGAACCCGCCTGGCCGGGTGACCCAGGGGGCTATATGAGGTCAGGGTCTCAGGCTTCTGTCCAGAGGGCTAGAGTAGCCAAGCCCCAGTCTGGGCAGGCACACAGTGAACTGGGAAGGAGCCCAGCAGGGACCCTAGACCCCTAAGCACCCCAGCCAGATGTCCAGGCAACCTTCCAGCTGTGCTCAAGATGCCCCCAGGAAGCAGAGTGAGGGCGGTGGTAAGGCGGCCGGAGCTTACCTGGAGGGGGACCGTGAGGTCCCCAGAGCCTGGTAGCTGGGGACTGAATGGGAGTCCTGTAGCCAGTGGATGGAAAACCGACAGGCTGCCTACATCCAAGCAGTCCAAGGGGGAATCAAGGCTGCACACTGCTGGCAAGAGGCAATACCACAACCGGGCCGCAGGTTCGGACCCGCCTCCCACAGCCTTCGCAGGCTCTGCTGACCTCACCAGCTGCCCACTTCCAGACTCTCAGCTGGGCTTAGACCCTGGGTGTCCAGGGGACCAGAGGAGCCCACGAGGGGAATGCCGAGCCTTGTTTCAGCAGGCATGCCTCTGCCACCAGTTAAGAAGGAAACTGGAAGACGTCCACTTCAGGAAATAATACCAGTTCTGTGAGAGCTTCCTGAATGCTGGGTGCTGGGCCACGCAGGCCATAGGCCTTCCCTCTCTGAGCCGGCACAATGCCCTGCTTGGAGATTAGAGGCCCTCTGCTGAGGACCACAGAGCTGGCACACTGTGGAGGCCAGATCAGAGCCCAGGTCTTGCAGAACTTTAAAGCCACTGGCTGTGCTGCCTTTGAGCTTTGGCCAACCTAGACTGGTCCTGATATCGTTTCTTATCTTCCAGAATCTACGCAAATTTATGGAGCTGGGTGCCTGGCAACAGTAGGCAGGATTTCTTCCCAGAAATCCACCAGGACTAGCAAGAAAAGCATGGAGTCCCTTAAGGCAACCATTCCTGAAAGTTGGAGTGAAGAGGAGTGGTGTGCTTGGAGGAGCCGCCAGGCGGGAGACCACGGGGAACTGCCAGGATCCCTAGGCCCATGAGTCTTCTATTTGTACTTTTGAATCCTTTATAACAACAATAGCTAAGGCCAGGCGTGGGGGCACAGGCCTGTAGTCCTAGCTACTCGGGAGGATGAGGAGAGAGGACCGTTTCAATCCCAAAGGTGGAGGCTGCAATGAGCTGAGATTGAGCCACTGCACGCCAGCCTGGGCGACAGACCAGCAAATGACCCGGAGCCTGTGTTCTGAGCTAGAGAGATCACTGGCCTGGGGCGCTTCCCGCGCCAAATCCTTGGGCTGCTCCCAAGCGGGCTTGCGGGGAGCCACGAGCCGGCTGGCATCCGAGCTCCTGACCCGGCCCCACCTCCCCAGTCCCCGGTTGCAAAAGTAACAACTTGCAACCCGAGACGCCGGGACCGGAGGCGGGAGGCGGAGGCGGATCTACCTGGAGTTGGAGGCGAAGGGGCTGGGGGCGGAGGGAGGCACCTGAGGGAAGCCCGGGGAAGGAGAGGAAGAGGGTAGATCTGGAGGACCGCATGGCCTCGCGGACGGAGGCGGCACCCACGCAGCGCGCGGCTCGGGACTCGCGTGCTGCTCTGGGCGCGGGGCTTACCCGGTTGATCTCGGCCAGCCTCCTCTCCTGCCGGGCTTTGAGCAAGCCGAACGCCTTCCCTCCTGGAGGAGACAAAGAGGCCGCCTTGGAAGCAGGGTCCTCTCCGGGCCACGCGCCCCCGTCCCCGCCCGCTTCCCGCGCGCGGTGGACCCCGCGGTCCGCCCGGCGCGCACAGGTGGCGGCCCGGGGACGGCGGCGCCTACCTTGGAACCTGTTGCTGAGCGCGCCCGACATGGCGAGCGCGGGGCTCCCACCGGCTCCAGGCTTCGCGGACGCAGCGAGGGTCGAGGTGGAGGCACAGGCGCCTGGTCCGAGCTCCGGCTGGCTGCGTGTGGGCCGCGGGACCGAGGGGCGGAGGGACGGCTCGGGCGGCCGACACACCCCTCCCTTCGCTGCCGGCCCCTCCCTCCCTCCCGCCTCGCCCCTCCCCTCCCGCCTCCCGCTCCGCGGGCATCAAAGCTGCTATTATGCGGGACGCGGAGCCCGCCGGCCGACCCCTCTGCTGGAGGACGCGGAAAGTGCACAGCGCGGGGCGGCCGCACCCCTTCTCTCTGCCCCTCCCCGGACCTCAGCAAGTCCCTGCCACAGAAATGAAATGCGAGGATCTCAGCATGAATTCCATGGGGTGGTTGTGAGGACCAAGTGCCGTCGGGGAGTCTGCGCTCAAACATGACTGCTGCCTTTGGGACGGTGCGGCTGCTGTGACAACAGTGGCCCGTCAAATCAACTGGAATGAACTCATGTCTTGTTAATAAAACCGATTTCTTGGACACTCACAGGCACTTTGCACCGTACATCAGTCATTTCATTCTCAACATTCCATGAAATAGGACTTGGCATTCCCATTTCCAGAAGAGAAAAGTCAGGAAGCTGGAGCTGGGGCGCAAGGCCACCAGCAGGAGAGCCCATGACTCCAGGAAAAGCGGAGATCAGGGAGCAGGATAGGGTACCTGTGGCCAGAGTGACCGTGAAGTCTAGTGTCCAAATCAGGACAGCCAGAGTCAAGGGAGCACTCCTCATAATGGTGGTGGGCCACAGGCATAGACAGGCGCTGTCTGGGGCAGACAGCACTCGGAATGGCCCCACCGTGCACACTGAGGGTGCCTCCATCTGACTCCTAGGGTTGGGACCCTGAGATCTTTTTTTTTTTTTGAGGCAGAGTCTTGCTCTGTGGCCCGGAGCTGGAGTGGAGTGGCTTGATGTCGGCTCACTGCAACCTTCGCCTCCAGGTTCAAGTGATTCTCCTGCCTCAGCCTCCCAAGTAGCTGGGACTACAGGCACACGCCACCACGCCCCGCTAATGTTTGTATTTTTTTTTTTTTTTGAGACGGAATCTCGCTCTGTCGCCCAGGCTGGAGTGCAGTGGTCGGATATCAGCTCACTGCAAGCTCCGCCTCCCGGGTTTACGCCATTCTCCTGCCTCAGCCTCCCGAGTAGCTGGGACTACAGGCGCCCGCCACCTCGCCCGGCTAGTTTTTTGTATTTTTTAGTAGAGACGGGGTTTCACCCTGTTAGCCAGGATGGTCTCGATCTCCTGACTTCGTGATCCGCCTGTCTCGGCCTCCCAAAGTGCTGGGATTACAGGCTTGAGCCACCGCGCCTGGCCATGTTTGTATTTTTAGTAGAGATAGGTTTTCACCATGTTGGCCAGGCTGGTCTCGAACTCCTGACCTAAGGTGATCCACCTGCCTCAGCCTCCCAAAGTGCTGAGATTACAGGCGTGAGCCACCACTCCCAGCCGAGATCATCTTTTTTCTGTGGCTGTCCCTGGGGAGGGAAGTGCCCTGAGAGACTAGGCAGAATGGGATGGGGTTGAGGTCAGGACAGCAGTCTAGGGGCAGTCCCCTCCTCCCCAGCAAGACCAGCGCCCACCTCTCCTAGGTGACGCTCCTCTGTCCGTTCACCAAGGGTTTGGATTTGGCCAAGCTGCACGACCTTGGGCGAGGCACTTGACCTGGCTGAGCTTCAGTCCCCTGATCTTCACAATGAAGTAACCCAGAACGCACTAAGCAGGGACTTTTGTAACTCTGATGACTTGCTGGATGGTTTAAGCAGAGGGTAAAAGCTTACTGTTATCACCCTAGGTGGATGGGAGCGGACTTAGGACAGAGCCTTTATAACGCACCTCTCTCCGGGCTCCAGCAGCCTATTGCCCTGGCCAGTCGGGCTGCTTGGCCCAGTCAGCCATCCTACAGGGCAGGGACCACCCCACCTTCTCCTGCTCAGCTGCTGGACTGCATTGCTAGCCAGATGTTCAACAGCTGCCGCATTCCACCCGGCAGTGGCCCCACCTCTGAGGCCAGAGAATGGATCAGCACATGCACCAGGCATGATTAGACTGCGTGAGTCACAACACGTCAGGCCCGAGTTCTCCACCCATCAGGGATGCTGGGACTAAGCTTTGCTGGATCCCATGGCTTGAGTGGATAAAGGCTGAATGCCAAGAGCAGGCAACAGGACGACTGTGTGCCATCGGCTGAGACACTGGAGGGAGGCAGGAGGGGGACATCAGACCCTATCCCAGAGGTCTTGGAAGAATCCCATCTTCTCGACATCACTTACACTGGACGCCAATCACCAAACTCACTGTGCAGCAGCAGCTCCCCCATCTTCGGCCTCTCCACCTCTGCCCAGACATCTATGGACCAAGTCACTCCTAGCGCAGCTTAATCATGTCAATCCCCCACTGTAGCCTGGATTTTACAGTTTTCTGTGGAGCAGCACACCTCTTCTCTGAACTCCATCTCCCATTAGATTGGTGGGTGGCACTGGTCATCCATTATATGGCCTTGGATCCAGAGAGATCCTCATTATCCTGGACAGGGGATGGGGAGGACTTCACCTAAGCAGAGAAGCTGGAATCAGGACACAGTCACCAGCTTGTCTCTTGCAAGCACTGGACCTGATGACATGTACACCTGGGGCCATTATAGGGGATGGCGGTGGGGGTGGGTATCTTCTCCTATCGGGCACAGGAAAAGCAAAGAAAGCCACTCTGTGAAGAGAAAAGAACGGGCCGGGCACGGGGGCTCACGCCTGAAATCCCAGAACTTTGGGAGGTCAGTGCAGGTGGATCATCTGAGGCCAGGAGTTTGAGACCAGCCTGACCAACATGGTGAAACCCTGTCTCTACTAAAAATACAAAAATTAGCTGGGCATGGTGGCAAGTGCCTGTAGTCCCAGCTACTTGGGAGGCTGAGGCAGGAGAACTGCTTGAACCTGGGAGGTGGAAGATGCAGTGGGCCCAGATCATGCCATTGCACTCCAGCCTGGGCGACACAGCAAGACTCCGTCTCAAAAAAAATAAATAAATAAAGAGAAAAGAACAAAGTAGATACAGGACAGGAGAGCAGAGACACAGACCAAGAAGAGAGGTGGGAGGGGGAAAGAGGGAAGCCAACCTATCCTGGAAGCCTCAGGCTCCCCTCCCTAGGCTATCTCCAACGCCTAGCAGCCTTTTTTACCCCAGGGTTCCAAGCGACCCTCCCAACACCACTTTTCTGCTGAAATCACCTCAGGAGAGGTTTGGGGCTTGCGGCCAAGAGCCCTGACTGAGCAGCTCCAACATCCCACCCCATTCAACCTGGGTTCCTGGAGTGATGCAAGTTGGCCGAGCCCCCACCCTGCAGGCCCCGGACTATTGTCCACCCTCTTGCCTGGATTGCTTTTCCCTCTGCCTCCCCACCCTTCAATGCACAGCCCACACCCTCCCACTCCTGGATGACGCCCCTCCCTGATCCTCATCATCCTTGGACACTTGGCTGTGAGTTCGTCTCCAGCCTGAACCAGAGGTCAGCTGAGGGCCTCTCTGCACCCCACCCCTCCAACGCCCCAGCTCCTAGGCTTTGCGTGGTAGGTACCTGTGATCACACCACCCCAGAAAAACCCTCTAATGGGAGGTACTGGCCCAGCCACGAGCTCAGCTTTTGCCACCTTCCTACCAGCGTCCGGTCCACACGCTGGTCACCCACTAGGCGTGTCATGTGCACACCCACAGCCAGGGCCCTGGCTGCCCACCAGTGGGGGAGGGTGAGAGGCACACCACCCTGCCCAGTAAAAGGGTCCTTTATTTCCACGTTAAACAGAATTGGTCTGTGCTGCTGCCCTACCCCTGCCCCTGTCAGGGGAGCCATGGGAGGGGGCTGAGCCCGCAGAGGTGCCTGTCTTCCCAATGCCAAGGCCTTGCCATCTGCTGGAAGAGGGCCTGGGAGAGGGAAGGATGCCAAGAGGAAATGCTGAGGAGTCCTGGGCAGAGGCCGGCATGCGGGCCTGGCCACAGGGCGATTCCCAGGCAGGACAGACTGGAATGGCAGCCAGGCTTGCACACCCTTGTGGCCTCCCGCATGGCAAGTGGTGCTGCAGGGCTGGTTTGGAAAGCGTCAATTAAAGGTCAACTGGGTTGCTGGGGGCACAAAGGCGTGCTCCTGGTAGCCTGAGCCCCCTGACCTAGGCGCTGTTGGGCCTGGCTCTCTGGATAGATCACACGCTGAAGTGGGTACAGGCCAGGGCGGGCCTTTCCCTCAGGGCGTCTGGTGCAGTCCCAGGACCCTGAGAGGGAAACATCCAGTGAAGCCAGTGACACTCCTGCCAGGAGTGGGCCTTGCTCTAGCCGGACTAGCAGGCCTGGCCATGGCCTCAGGGTCTCAGATTCCACTGCTGAGAACCCTCCCAGGATCTTGCATTTCTTGGCCTGTTGGTCCTCTGGCTGTGTTGGGCTGTGGGGCGTGCATGCAGCAACACAGGTCAGGGAGCTGCCGTGAAACACAGGGCAGCCAGCTCTGGGACTAGGGGCTTCGGCTGTTACTGACCCCCTTGATCTCTGCAGATCTGCTGAGACCTCCCTGCTGTCTGGAGTGAGTGGATGTAGCACCCCAGGGCATCTCATGTAACAACTTGCCCAACATCCAGAGGGTGCCTAGCACACAGGTGGCTCTCACAACAGCTGTGGACTGTAATGTGTGCGGACTGTAAGTTGTAGACTGGATGGACCTGAACACATGTGGGTCATACACACAGACATGCACCCTCACGTGTGTATGTTATTGACACTGGGGTGTGCCTGTTTATGCATGTGCAGGGGTGAGTGTGCACTGATACCCGGGTGATACGCACATTCAGTCCTGCTGGCAGGGAAGAAACCACAGACAGAAGTGGCAGGGAGTGTGACTATTCACGTGGGGGCGAGTTCACAGCAGCCGGCTCCGGGGCACGCCTGTGTGGGCACACCTGTGGGGTAGTATGCGCACCCCGGATCATGTAAACAGCAGGTGGGGGAATGTGTGCCGGGGATCTGGGCAGCCCTCACTGCCAGCTGGCACAGTTCTCAGGCAGGCTGTGCAGAATGGCCTCCAGGTTCCGTTTGTCGGCACGGATCTCGGCGAGGTCGCTCTCGAAGCCCTGGATCTGCAGCTCCTGCAGCTCGGATTCCTGCTCCAGCAGCCTGAGTTTCCTCTGCAAGGCCCCCGGGGAGGCCAGCTGCAGCCTCAGGCGTTCTAGTGCCCGCTGAGTCTCGTTCAGGGCCTGGGCTGGGGCTTGATGGGTGTCCAGCGACCCTGTCGTGGGGCACAAACAGCCTCATTGTGAGCCGGCAGCCCTGCAGGCCCCAGGGCACCCCCCAGCCCCTGAGCCTCTCCCCAGCTCAGGCCTCCCAGGATTCCAACAGCCCACCATCCACCAGGGAAAGACGGGGACCAGAAGGTCTGGGAGGTGGGTGAGGAACCATGCATCCCAACGGGCCCTTAGGCAGACTCGGGAACATCCTCCTGGGTGGCACTTGACAAATGTCATTTTTGTTGATGGTTTTATTATTATTGTCAAAAAAGAAGGCCTCAGGTGAGTCCTCTCTGAGTCTTAGTTTACTCATTTACAAAACAGTGTGGGAGAGAGGCCCCTGTGATTTTTGCCAGCTCGAACATGCTGGCTCAATTCACTGACACACGTATTTACAGATGCTGCCTGTGGGCCTGGATGTGGGCAGCCACTGGGGTAAACCACAGGGTCTCTGGCTTCAGAGCAAGGCAGTGAGGCAGCTGGATCAGGGACTGCAGGCCTGGAAGGCGGCAGTGGGGTCCTGGTTCTGGCCCCTGCATGTCTTCACACTACTTCCTGGGGTTAAGGACTTCTCTGTGTCTCCCCAAGCATCGACCCTAACCCTAACCCTAACCCCAACCCTAACCCTGGGGCCAGGTGCTCACATTAGAACTGCTAGCAATAGTGATGGAATAGAATCTGCAGGCTGCCTCTCTCCCATCTGGCCCTTGTCACCTTGTCACTAAGTGTAATGTTTAACAGAAAGATGGATCTCAGCCAGGTGGGAGAGTGATGGCAATGGGGAGGTAAGTCCAAAGTGGCTTCTTTTTTTTTTTTTTTGAGATGGAGTCTCACTCTGTCACCCAGGCTGGAGTGCAGTGGCACAACATCAGCTCACTGCAACATCCACCTCCTGGGTTCAAGTGATTCTCCTGCCTCAGCCTCCCGAGTAGCTGGGATTACAGGCCCACACCACCACGCCCAGCTAATTTTTGTATGTATGTATGTATGCATGTATGCATTTATTTATTTATTGAGACGGAGTCTTGCTCTGTTGTCCAGGCTGGAGTACAGTGGCATGATTTCGGCTTACTGTAGCCTCAGGTTCAAGCGATTCTCCTGCCTCAGTCTCCCAAGTATCTGGGATTATAGGCATCTGCCACCACTCCCGGCTAATTTTTTGTATTTTTAGTAGAGACAGCGTTTCACCATGTTGGCCAGGCTAGTCTCAAACTCCTGACCTCAGGTGATCCGCCCGCCTCAGCCTCCCAAAGTGCTGGGATTACAAGTGTGAGCCACTGCGCCTGGCCTTTTTCCATTTTTAGTAGAGACATGGTTTCACCATGTTGGTCAGGCTGGTCTTGAACTCCTAACCTCCTGTGATCCACCCACCTTGGCCTCCCAAAGTGCTGGGATTGCAGGTGTGAGCCACTGCATCCAGCCCCAAGCGGTTTCTTCTAACCCCGCAGGATTCCACTGGGCCCCAGGGCTCCCCAAGGCCCTGGATCTCCTGGGTAAGCAGCTGCGAGCACCAAGCCAGGGTGCAAGAGAAGGCAGAGGGGAGCCAAGGCCCTGCTGACCTGGTAGGACCTCAAGAGGCCCCACTGCCCACAGCAAAATCCAAACAGCCTGGTCTTCGAAGAGATTCAGAAATGGGTTACAGCTCCCACACTACCTGCCCAGGCTGCTTAGGGCTCCTGGAGCAGAGGCCAGGCATGTGCTGTTCATTCCGCATCCCCAGGCCAAGCACAAGGCCGACACAGAGTGTGACAAGTGAATGAACAACAGTGACAATGCAGGAAAGGTTGAAGAGAGTGTCTGCTCCATGACAGGGCCTTAGGTGTCGACTAGGGGCTACCTGCATGCACTCTGAGTCACTTGGACCCGCAGGTGAGCCATGGCTTCCCCACCAGCTGGCTGTGGGACCCTGGGCACATTATCTAAACTCTGTGCTAGGCTGGGTGTGGTGGCTCTCTCCTGTAATCCTAGCACTTTGGGAACCTGAAGTGGGAGCATCCCTTGAGGCCAGGAGTTCAACATCAGCTTGGTTAACATAACGAGATGCTGTCTCCACAAAAAACAAAAGTAAATAAAAAATAAAAATAAACTCTCCACACTCAGTTTCCTCATCTGCAAAATGGCAAAAGAGTAACTGTCCTTGCATAAAAAAGTGAGTATAAGAATTCTGTAAGATCACATGTGTGAATAGCTTAGCGTGGGCCTGGTGTCCAGACAACGTGCAGAGTGTGGCAATTCTCCCTTCTCTTATTACGAATGATAATTGAAAATGCATGCTGCCACATGGGTGAATCTTGATGACTTTCTGCTAAGTGAAATAAGTCAGTCAAAAGAAGACAAATAAGGCTGGGCATGGTGGCTCATGCTTGTGATCCCAGCACTTTGGGAGGCCTGGGCAGGAGGATCACTTGAACCCAGGAGTTTGAGACCAGCCTGGGCAACATAAGGAGCATATTTTTTTGTCTCGAAAAAAAAAAAAAATTAGCTGGGTGTGGTGGTGCCTGCCTGTGGTCCCAGCTACTTGGAAGGCTGAAGTGGAAGAATTGCTTGAGCCCAGGAGTTTGAAGCTGCAGTGAGCCACGATTGCACCACTGCACTCCAGCCTGGGTAACAGAGCAAGATCCTGTCTCCAAAAAAAATTTTCAAAGTACAAATACTGTATGATTCCAATTATATGAGGTCCCCAGAGTAGTCAAATTCTTTTCTTGAAACAGAGTCTCACTCTGTCGCCCGGGCTGGAGTGCAGTGTTGCCATCTGGGCTCACTGCAACCTCTGCCTCCCAGGTTCAAGTGATTCTCCTGCCTCAGCCTCCTGTGTAGCTGAGATTACAGGCATGTGCCACCATGCCTGACTATTTTTTTTACATCTTTAGAAGAGACAGGGTTTCACCATGTTGGTCCAGCTGGTCTCAAACTCCTGAACTCAAATGATCCGCCCGCCTCAGCCTCTCAAAGTGCTGGGATTACAGGCATGAGCTACTGCACCTGGCCCAGAGTAGTCAAATTCATAGAGACAGAAAGTAGAATGATGGCTGCCAGGGGCTGGGGGGGGGGGAAATGGGGGTTAGCGTTTCAGGAAGTCAGAGCTTCAGTTGGAGATGATGAAAGTGTTCTGGTAGTGGTGATGATCGCACAGCAATGAATATACTTAATGCTGCTGAACTGTACACTTCAAAATGGTTAAGATGGAACATATTATGTGTCTTTTACAATTTGAAAAAATACATGCTCTTCTTTTCAGTCCAACCGCCCCGTCTGCTGTCTCCTGAGCCTCCCCACAACACTGGGCCTCTGGGACCTTCGTGCCTTGGTCCCTTCATCCAAAATGCCTCCTTGCTAAGGCCTGTCTTGAATCTGACCTCCTTCCTACGAGCCGCTATTTACTCACTCTCAATATACACCACGCACTGTGGTAAGCGCTTTCTAAACCACCCCATTGTTACTCCCGTTTTCCAGATGGGGGTTCCGAGGCTCAGAGAGGTGGAGTGACTTGCCCAAGGTCTAAGGGCCAAAAAAGGGACAGAGCCAGAGTTGAATCTTGGGCTGATCCCAAACCAGCACCTGATGCCACATTTTCTGCCATGACAGTCTTCTTCTCCTGAACCCTCAGCTCCTGAGGGCTGATCTGCTCACCCGGTGCCTGTAGGCGTTCTTGACAACGGTGAGTTTTCTGTGTGCCCCCCTGCCCCACCCCCAAGAATAGAGGCCTCTGGAGGCACAAAGAGTTACTCAAAGTGAACTCACTTCTAGATGCCAACCCTGTCTTACATGGCACAGGGGGTTGGGCGTGGTTATAAATGCTTGTGATTGACCACAAAGACGGGGATGCGGGAAGCATGATGAGGACAAGGAGGAAATCTTCCCCAGGACTGGAGCTCACAGAAGATCCGATCCTAGAGGTGCCCCACGGACCCAGGGGTTCAGGGCCCAGCCTTGGGGCCTCCTTACCCAGCCTGGCAAGCAGCTCTGACAAGGCCTCGATGTCCTTCTCCAGGGAGATGCGTGATTCCCGGATCTGCTGCTCCATCTCACTCAGCCCAGCACCCACCTTCCAGGGGGAGGAGGAAGAACAGCTTGAATGGCACCCCCACCCTGGCTGCCAGGGGCAGGAGGCAATAGCGTGGGGGCCCTGGCACACGTACCTGCTCAGCTTCCTCCAGCTCCTGTTGGCGTGCTTCAGAATCTAGCACCTGCCGGGACGCCTGTTGGAGCGTGGCTTGCGTCTGGCTGGTGAGCCGGCTGGCACGGTGGTGCGCCTGGTTCCCCTCCCTCAGCAAGGCCTTGGCAAGCTATGGGATGGGTGGCAGTGGCAGGGAGAAGAGGTGAGTGCAGTAAGTCCTTTTGGAGGTAAATAGCTCTTATGGCAATAATGTCAAGCAGTCTGTACCAGGCAGATCATTCATTCATGCATGCATGCAACAAATACGTACTGAACGCAGGCTAAGTGCTGGGCACAGTGCAGACTGCTGGATACCACACATTTCTCTCAGGAGGAGAAATTCCCACTATTTTACAGATGAGGAAATGGAGGCACAGAGGGGAGGAGGGGCTGGCCAAAGCCCAAGTGGCATGACAAGAGATCAAGCCAGGGGGCCCCTACAGCAAATCCAGCACTTTTCCTAGGCACCATAAAGAGTTTCCTTGGTGTGTGAGCAACAGAACCAGCAGCAGAGCTGGGGAGATATGCAATGATTAGAATTTGGCACCAATTTTTAAAAAGCCTAGTTAAAATCAGCCAGGGCTGGGTGCAGTGGCTCATGTCTATGGTCCCAGCACTTTGGGAGGCTGAGGCAGGAGGCTTGCTTGAGGCCAGAGGTTCAAGACCAGTCTGGGCAACATAGAGACCCCAATCTTTTTCTTTCTTTCTTTTTTTTTTTTTTTTTGGTTTGAGGCAGTCTTACTCTGTCGCCCAGGCTGGAGTGCAGCGGTGCAATCCGGCTCACTGCAACCTCCCTCCACCTCCCAGGTTCGAGTAATTCTTGTGTCTCAGCCTCCGGAGTGGTTGGGACTACAGGTGCGCGACACCATGCCTGGCTAATTTTTTTGTATTTTTAGTAGAGACAGGGTTTTACCATGTTGGCCAGGCTGGTCTCGAACTCCTGACCTCAAGTGACCTGCCTGCCTCGGCCTCCCAAAGTGCTGGGATTACACGAGTGAGCCACCACACCCCACCGAGACTCCACAGCTCTACAAAAAATAAAAAATAAAAAATAAAAATAAAATAAAATAAAATAAAATTAGCCAGGCACAGTGGCACAGACCTGTAGTCCCAGTTACTCAGGAGGCTGAGGCAGGAAGGTCACTTAAGCCCAAGGGTTTGAAGCTGCAGTGAGCTGTGATTGCGCTACTGTACTCCAGCCTGGGCGACAGTCTCCACAAAACACACGCACGCACACACACACACACACACACAAAACTTAAGCTGGGTGCAGTGGCTCACGCCTATAATCCCAGCACTTTGGGAGGCCAAGGCAGGTGGATCACCTGAGATCAGAAGTTGGAGACCAGCCTGGCCAACATGGTGAAACCCCGCTCTACTAAAAATACAAAAATTAGCCAGGTGTTGTGGAGCACGCCTATAATCCCAGCCACTCTGGAATCTGAGGCAGGAGAATCACTTGAACCCAGGAGGCAGAGGTTGCAGTGAGCTGAGATGGCACCACTGCACTCCAGCCTGGGCCACAGAGTAAGACTCTATCTCAAAAAATTAAGAAAAAAATTAAAAACAAAAAGGCAGGTAAAATAAATAAATGCAAACTTCAAAATAACAAAAAAGGAAAGAAAAACCTAGAAGTTTAGGCAGGAAAGCCAGCAGACCCAGGTGTAAGTCCTGGTTAAGTTCATGAGCCTGGCTGCACCTCAGCGTTCTCACCTGTACAATGGGACAGCAATAACGCCTATTTTGTGAGGAACCCACAGGCTCACCCCCGTGAAGTCCCTGAGCTAAATGCCTGGGCCCACTGAGCAGTGAGTGAGTGCGGAGTAGTCAGCACGGATGTCGGGAAGGGGCCCACGGAAGGGCAGTCCCCCCAGGAGGCAGGAGGCCACTGTTGTCACAGCCACCGCCCTGACCTTGGCACTGTCCTTGGCCAACACCTCTGCTTCTCTGCCCTTCTTCTTGGCACTGGAGGAAAGAGGGGCCGCGTTTCCTAGCATCCTCTCCGCCTGCTTGGTCTTCTTTCTCATGTCTGCAAGGAGTCTGTCCCTGACGGAGTCTGCCTTCCTCTGCAGTGCCGCCTGGTCCTTGGGCCGAGGAAACTGCAGCTTCATTCCTGCAAACCCCGCTGAGGCTGGGTCAGGGGAACTGGGCTCACACCTCCAGCGCCTCCCAGGCAGCCGCTGGCAGAGCTGCCTGGCTGGCCACAGACCCCTGGACAACGAGTGGAAGTTTGAGGTGCATGCAACCTACGTTATCACCTTCTCAGGCTTATCCAGGAGGAAATAAAAGCAAGCAAGACACAGACATACTGCTCGGGGAATTTTGAGATGGGTATTCATTCTATTAGGACGTCTATTAAAGTCAAGGAATTACGTGGTGGTCCATGCTGGGGCCAGTGATGGGGGCTAGCACAGTCCACGGCTCAGTCTGCTCAGCTCGGCATTTTCATGTACCGCCTATATCTAAACAATACTTTGAGGCAGTGTATAGTGATGAGTAAATCAACAAATGGATCCTTACCATGGAAAACCAAGAGTCTGATGTAACTGGAAGGATGAGGAAGGACAGAGAAGGAGGAACAAGTACCAGAAAATCTGGATAATGACATTGCAGAAACCAAATGTTTGATTGATCACTGAGCTCTCAAGCGATCAAGACAAAAAGGGAAATGTTACAATTCTTTTTTTTTTTTTTATTTTGAGACAAGGTCTCCACCCAGGCTGGAGTGCAGTGGAGAGATCTCAGCTCACTGCAACCTCTGCCTCACGGGTTTAAGTGATTTTCCTGCCTCAGCCTCCTGAGTAGCTGGGATTACAGGCGCACAACACCATACCCGGCTAAGCTTTTTTTTTTTTTTTTTTTTTTTTCTTTTTTAGTAGAGATGGAATTTCACCTTGTTGGCCAGGCTGATTGCAAATTCCTGGCTTCAAGTGATCCACCCACCTTGGCTTCCCAAAGTGCTGGGATTACAGGTGTGAGCCACCACACCTGGTGGAAATGTTAGAATTCCCATAGATTTTATTATCCAGTAAGAAGCAGTTTCCTTCTTGGTAAACAAAGAGACTATTTCCTTTCCTTTCAGATAACGTTCTAAGGGAAATTTAGTCAGATGTGGTGGCTCAGACCTGTAATCCCAGCTACTCTGGAGGCTGAAGCAGGAGGATCAGTCCAGGAGTTCGAAACCAGCCTAGGAAACATAGTGAGACCTCATCTCTACAAGACGACAAAAGCTTAGCTGGGCATGGTGGCACATACCTATAGACCTAGCTACTCATGAGACTGAGATGGGAGGATCACTTGAGGCCAGGAGTTGGAGGCTACAGTGAGCTATGATTGCACCACTGCACTCCAGCCTGGGTGACAGAGTGAGACCCCAACTCAAAAAAAAATTCTAAAGGAAGTTTATCATCAAAATAACTGATTACAGGCCGGGTGCCGTGGCTCACACCTGTAATCCTAACACTTTGGGAGGCTGAGGCTGGTAGATCACCAGAGTTCAGGAGTTCAAAATCAGCCTGGCCAAACTGGTGAAACCCCGTCTCTACTAAATATACCAAAAAAAAAAAAAAAAAAAAAAAACAGGGGT
>NW_016814121.1:2685276-2696561 GCF_001698545.2 Rhinopithecus bieti
AAAAAAAAAAAAAAAAAAGGAACGAGAAGAACACCTGAACATCTCTTCAGAACATGTTCTATTGGCCATGCACAGGGGCTCTTGCCCGTAATCCCAGCACTTGGGGAGGCTGAGGTGGGCAGATCACTTGAGGTCAGGAGTTCGAGACTAGTCTGGCCAACATGGTGAAACCCTGTCTCTACTAAAAATTAAAAAAAAAAAAATTAGCTAGGTGTGGTGGTGCATGCCTGAAATGCCAGCTACTCGGGGAGGCTGAGGCAGGAGGATGGCTTGAATCTGTGGGGCAGAGGTTATAGTGAGCCGAGATCAAGCCACTACACTCCAGCCTGGGTGGCATAAAGACTCCATCTCAAAAAAAAGGGAAGGGAGGGGGAGGGGAAGGGGAAGGGGAAGGGGAGAGAAGAGGAGAAGACAAGACTGCTCTATCTCAGTAAGTAGATGTGAAAATCACAAATCTGTTTATGACACACCTTGACTTATGGAAAAGCAGTTTCTTCCCCGCTGCCACTCAACAGGACTAGATCCACTGAAAGAATATGGGTTTGATGGATGAGTGGGTAAACAAAATATGCTTCATCCACACACTGGAATATGACCGAGCCTTAAAAAGGGAGGAAGTATAGATCCAGGCTGCAAGGCAGGTGAACCCTGAAAAGAGGATGCTAACAGGAGGAAGCCTGACATCATCGGTACGTATTACATGATTCTGTTTCTGCGAAAGTGCTGGACGAAGGAAACCTACAGAGACAGAGAACAGAGTGGAGGCTGCCAGGGCCTCGGGAGTGGAAATGAGGAGTGACTGCTGAGTGGGCCTGGGGTTAGGGGTGGTGAAAATGTTCTGAAACTAGACTGAGGTGGAGGTGGCACAACTTTGTGAATGTGCTAAAAGCCATTTAATCTAAAATAGGTGTTTGTAAGCCATGTGAATGTCACTGTAATAAGAATAAATAAATAGGCCGGGCGCAGTGGCTCAAGTCTGTAATCCCAGCACTTTGGGAGGCCGAGACGGGCGGATCACAAGGTCAGGAGATCGAGACCATCCTGGCTAACACGGTGAAACCCCGTCTCTACTAAAAAACATACAAAAGTTAGCCGGGCGTGGTGGCGGGCGCCTGTAGTCCCAGCTACTCGGGAGGCTGAGGCAGGAGAATGGCATAAACCCGGGAGGCGGAGCTTGCAGTGAGCTGGGATCTGGTCACTGCACTCCACCCTGGGCGACAGAGGGAGACTCCATCTCAAAAAAAAAAAAAAAAAAAAAAAAATAAATAGTAGAGTTTGAGAAGCCACCTAGTACTGCCTCAGGCCTATTCTGATTGCTCATGGGGTGGAGAGGAGGACGAAGGTATGAGTGCTGTGGTGGGGTGAGGCATCAGTACATGCTGGGGCCTGGCCCTGACTCCTGGGGAAGTCACCTCACTTCCTGGCACCCTCACCCTGGACGAGGGCAGTGGACCAGATGAGCAGGTGCTACCCCGGGGCAAAGCCAAGCTCCCCAAGTAAGCGCCGGGCACTGGGCTCTGCTCTTCAGATACATTCTCACGCCTCACAGACAGCCCCCTTATCCTGTCTTTAAAAGGAATGGAAGCCGGGCGCGATGGCTCACGCCTGTAATCCCAGCACTCTGGGAGGCTGAGGCGGGGAGATCACCTGAGATCAGGAGTTCAGCCTAGACAACATGGTGAAACCGCATCTCCACCAAAAATACAAACATTAACTAGGCGTGGTGGCGCGGGCCTGTAATCCCAACTATGGAGGCTGAGGCAGGAGAATTGCATGAACCTGGGAGGCAGAGGCTGCAGTGAGCCAAGATCGCACCACTGCACTCCAGCCTTGGCAACAGAGTAAGAGTCTGTCTCAAAGTAAATAAATAAATAAATAAATAAATAAATAAATAAATAAAGGAATGGGGCTGGGTGTGGTGACTCATGTCTATAATCCTAGCATGTTGGGAGGCCAAGGCAGGTGGATCACTTGAGGCCAGGAGTTCAAGACCAGCCTGGCCAACATGGTGAAACCCCATTTCTACTAAAAATACAAAAAAATTTAACTAGACACGGTGGCACACATCTGTAGTCTCAGTTATTCTGGAGGCTGACGCAGGAGAATCACTTGAACCCGGGAAATGGAGGTTGCAGTGAACCGAGATTGCACCACTGCACTCCAGCCCGGGCAATAGAGCAAGACTTTGTTTCAAAAACCAAATTGAAAACAAACAAAACTATCGGTACAGCCGCCTTGGAAAGTGGCCACTTCTTTGCAGCTTTCAAATGAGCCATGAATGAACTACAGAATGAACTAATGAATGCAGGCATGAGCGAGAACGATCCCAGGATGGTGGGTGTGGCCCCGCGTGCTGCTGGTGCTATCCTCTGTCGGTCTGTCCATCGTCTCTTCTCAGGGTATCAGGGTCCCCTCCCCTGCCTCAGGCTGCATGTGGAGTTTTGCAGGAGGTACCACAGGGATGCATAGAGATACCTTTTTTTTTTTTTTTAGACGGAGTCTCACTCTGTTGCCAGACTGGAGTGCAGTGGTGCAATCTCAGCTCACTGCAACCTCCGCCTCCTGGGTTCAGCAATTCTCCTGCCTCAGCCTTCCAAATAGCTGGGACTATAGGCATGTGCCACCACGCCTGGCTAATTTTTTGTATTTTTAGTAGAGATGGGGTTTCACCATGTTAGCCAGGATGGTCCCGATCTCCTGACTTGTGATCCACCCACCTCGGCCTCCCAAAGTGCTGGGATTACAGGCGTGAGCCACTGCGCCCGGCAGGACAGAGCTACTTCTGTCTCTGCCCTTCTCCTTCCTGCAACCCTGACCCCAAGTCACCTTCAGGGTAGCCCCAACCTCTCCCAGGTCCCCCGCTTTGAAGCTGACCTGTGTGAGGGGCTCTGTTTGCCGTAGTGCCGCCTGGGCAGCAGCCTGGAGGGTTCGGGAAGCCTTGGTGGCCATGTGCTGTTGTGATGCAACTGTCTTCTCCAGGGTCTTCGCCTTCAGGCCCAGGTCTTCAGCCCAGGACTTCTGAGGCTGCAGGGAGACAGTGGGCTCAGGCAGGGCCTGGCAGGAAGGGCAAGTGGCAGATTCTCTACTTAGGGGAGGTGCCCTGCTGGACTGAGGCATCGGGTCTGCCCCTGGCTGCCAGCCCAGAACCCCAAGCCTCCTGAAAACCTGATGAGCTAGTGGATGCCCCAGGTAGCTCGGAAGCCCAGAGGCAGGAATAGCAGGGGTGGGGCTTTGTGTGGACCCTAGGAGGCAGAGGGGCCAGGGCAAGAGGAGCCAGGCTGGGGAACCCCTAGCTTGGGGCTCGGATGACAGCCCTACCAATTTCTAGCTGTGTGGCCTTGAGCAACCCAGCCAACCTCCCCAACCCACACTGCCTCACTGCAAAGTGGGAACGCTTCCTCAGCTCCACAGTCCTGAACTGAGACCTGGGGGCTGGATGGCTTCAGAATGCAGAATTTCCCAGACTTTAGAGGAGAACCGTGCAGGTACTACATACGATCGAACACCCTCAGTGGTGTTGGAAACAGAACCTGGGCTCGAACACACTAACAGCTGTGCATCACTCTCCACATGCCATGGGAGGAGCGAAGACCTCAAACAAGCAGCCTTGGGCATCAATCTGGGTTAGCATTTGTCCCAAGTGCATTTGTATAAGCTGAATTCTTTCATGTTCAGTTTCTGAGTTTTGGGATTTCAGGGTTACTGAATCGACACAATGGACCTGATTCACACAGAGGTGATGAGTATAAGGTGATGGGCACAGAGGGGCCGCCCAGCTACCTCGTGCATTGCTCCCCAATCTCTGTCCAGCTCCCATGGAAGCAGCCTTGAAATAAGCTAATGGGTGAGTTCCATGTGACAGACTGAGGCTCAGGGAGGGAAAGTCCTTGGCCGAGGTCACAGAGCTGGAGTGGCAGAGCTGGAATTGCATCCTGTGTCCATCTGATGACATTGCTAATGTCATTGTGAGGAGGAAGAGGCCCCAGCCTTGACATTATCATCAACAGAGAATGGTTGGGCTCTGACTCTGCCAAGCCCCATAGATAGGTTATATCATTTGACTTAGCTGTGATATAGTTAAAAATGAGCCGCGTCACCTGCCTCTGCCTGGGCCCCACTGGTTTCTCCAGATGCTATAATAGGTTTGTTGGTTTTTTTTTTTTTTTCTCTTTTTTGAGATGGAGTCTCGCTCTGTCACCAAGGCTGGAGTGCAGTGCTGCAGTCTTGGCTCACCGAAGCCTCTGCCTCCCTGGTTCAAGCGATTTTTCTGCCTCAGCCTCTCTAGTAGCTGGGGTTACAGGCACACACCACCACACCTGGCTAATTTTTGTATTTTTAGTAGAGACGAGGTTTCACTACGTTGGCCAAGGTGGTCTCAATCTCCTGACCTCAGGTGATCCACCCACCTCGGCCTCCCAAAGTGCTGGGATTAAAGGCGTGAGCCACTGTGCCCAGCCTCCAGCTTCTATAATAGATCCTCCCGACCCCACATGGAGCTCTGAGACAACTGAGCTGACCAGAGCTCCCGGAGAAGCCAGCAAAGCCAGGTACGGGGCTGTATCTGCGCCAACTTGCTGCACTGTGGCCAAGACGCTTTCCGCTTCAGGCAGCAACTCTGCCATAGCTGTCCCCAGTGCTTTCTGGGCCGCCTGGACCTCCTGGTACCTGGGAGGAAATAGAGGCCATGGAGCTGGGTGCAGAACTAGCCCTCCCCATCCCTGTCTGGGTCCCAGGCTGGAGCCATTGGTTTGCAAAGGCCTCTGCCAACTTCCCAGGCAGAATAGCTCTCTGTGGGGTCGGTACAGCTGCCTCGGAAAGTGGCCGCCTCTCTGCAGCTTTCAGATGAGCCAGACGGGCTGTGAAAGGGCCACATTCTTATTTCTGCATCATTCAGTTCAGCCACACTTTGCTGAAAAGGGCTCTGCTTGGTTTCCACTCAAGAATCACATGTTTGCAAATGTTTGGCTCTTCTGGGTAAATGGCGAAGAGGAAAATGCCCGGTGAAATGGGGAGCACAGTGGCCCTGGCCCTGGTCCTGACTCAGCCATGCCCTTTCCGGAGACCTTGGGCACATCCTCACCACAGATGAATGGAGAGCCCTGGGCTGCAGAATCTCTGTGGGCCCTTTTGCCCTGATGGGCCTGTGGTCTATAACCAATCAGCTAGGATGGGTTTTATGTCCTGACCAGCTGTCCACACCCTGTCCCACCCATTCCTCCCTGACAAGGGCACTGCTGGGGTGGAGACCTCTGGCTTCCCTTCCATCCTTTACTCTTCCTTAGAGAGCCAGCGCCCTGCCCCTGGAGTGGGTCTTGTGACCTCCCCCAGCCATGCCAACTGGCTCAGGGCAGGACATCTGATCTAAACGGAGCCAATCCCATTCTCGTTTAGGAACGTCAAGGGGCTCAGCAAGATGTTGGGGAGTCTCCATGGACCTTTAAACTGAGAAGGACAGAAGGGGTCACCAAAGCAGAGAAGCAGAGCCGGTTGTCTGCAGAGGCAGAGAAAGAAGCTGGTGCCGCAGAGGAGCTTAGAGGAGCTGCCCTGGGCTGGGGCACAGGGGCCAGGGGGTGCTCAGGGAATGCTGCAGAGGGAGAGCGAGGGATCTCTTGCTCTGGGTTTCAGTTCTTGTCCCTTCTCTTGAAGAGGCTGAGTTGTACTCCATCCCAGGCAAAAGTGGGTTACTGTGACTCACCACCGAGTGGCCCAAGACCCTGTGGCCCCACTCCCAGCGGGATGCTGACCCAAGACACCCCAAGACACCAATGACAAAGAATGTCGGGACTCAAGGGAGCTAGCCCTGGAAATAGCAGCCTCTGGCTAGGCCCTGTCAACTCCAGGAGGCCAACCCTAAAGTTTCTACCCACACCTGGGGAGGCCTCACCTGTCCTCCAGGTCCCGCTGGGTCTCTAGGGCCATCCTTCCCTCCAGCAGACTCCAGAGAAGCACGTAGCTGGTGTTGGAGGCGAGCAGGGCCCTCTGAGCAGTGGCTGCAATCTTGGTGGCGGTGTCTCTGTGGCTGTGTGAGGACACCCACCTGAGCATCACCAAGGGCTCGCAGGGAAGGGGCCCAGGACCAGAACTATGCCCCCTACTACACAGGCCTCCTGCTGCCCCAAACAGAGGACAGCCACAAAGACAAGTACTCCTTTTCCATCTTTCTGTGTTACACACTTCAAGGGCTGACAGGAAAGGTACTCCATGCCCTGTTCCTGTTACATAGAGACATGGAGTTTGTGTCTGTTGTCTCGGCATAAGGATTAATAGGATTTTTTTTTTTTTTTTTTTTTTCTGAGACAGAGTCTCACTCTATTGCCCAGGCTAGAGTGCAGTCGTGTGATCTCAGCTCACTGCAACCTCTCTTCCCGGGCTCAAGCGATTCTCCTACCTCAGCCTCTCGAGTAGCCAGGATTACAAGTGTGCACCAGCTAATTTTTGTATTTTGGTAGAGACGGGGTCTCACCATGTTGGCCAGGCTGGTCTTGACCTCCTGTCCTCAGGTGATCCACCCGCCTCGGCCTCCCAAAGTGCTGGGATTACAGGTGTGAGCCACCGCACCCAGCCAGGGCCTTATTTTTTTCTTTTTAAGAGATGGAGTCTTACACTGTTGCCCAGGTTGGAGTGCAGTGGGTACCATCACAGCTCACTGCAACCTCAAACTCCTAGGCTCAAGGGTTCCTCTCGCCTCAGTCTTCCAAGTAGCTGGGACTACAGGTGTGTGCCACCATGCCCGGCTAATTTTTAAAATTATTTTGTAGGGATGGGGCTTTCACCATCTTGCCCAAGTTGGTCTGTAACTCCTTGCCTCAAGCGATCCTCATGTGTCGGCCTCCCAAAGTGCTGGGAATACAGGTGTTAGCCACTGTGCCTGGCCAATAGGACATTTTATCACACATGAAAGCATCTCAGCTTGGACAATAAATTGTACAGTCACCCCAATGTAGACAGCATAGAAGAGAGTGGTCACAACAGCTTGGGTCTGAATCCTGGCTTTATTGCTTCCAAACTGGGTGTCCTTAGGAAGCTCCTTAACTTCTCTGAATGTTTTCCCATCTGTAAAATGAGTCTAAGGTCCCTGGAGTGTAGCTCAAGGAGAAAATTGTCACAGATCTTGTGTTTTTAGGATCTTAAGCTGCTTTTTTTTTTTTTGAGACGGAGTCTCACTCTATTGCCCAGGCTGGAGTGCAGTGGTGTGATCTCAGCTTACTGCAACCTCTACCTCCCAGGTTCAAGCAATTCTCCTGCCTCAGCCTCCCAAGTAGCTGGAATTACAGGCACCCGCCACCATGCCTGGCTAATTTATGTACTATTAGTGGAGATGGGGTTTTACCATGTTGGCCAGGCTCGTCTGGAACTCCTGACCTCAAGTGATCCACCTGCCTCAGCCTCCCAAAGTGCTGGGATTACAGGTGTGAGCCACTGTGCCTGGCCTTAACCTGCTTCCTTTTTTTTTTGAGACGGAGTCCCGCACTGTCACCCAGGCTGGAGTGCAGTGGTATGATCTCAGCTCAGTGCAAGCTCCGCCTCCTGGGTTCCTGCCATTCTCCTGCCTCAGCCTCCCGAGTAGCTGGGACTGCTGGCGTCTGCCACCAGGCCCGGCTAATTTTTTTTTGTATTTTTTAGTAGAGACGGGGTTTCACCGTGTTAGCCAGGATGGTCTTGATCTCCTGACCTCGTGATCCACCCGCCTCGGCCTCCCAACATGCTGGGATTACAGGCGTGAGCCGCCGCGCCCGGCCTTAAGTTGCTTCTTAAAGGCAGTGGATGAAACAACTCAATGTCTGTGAGCAGAAGACGGATAAACAACATGTGGCATTTCCATACAATGGGATATTACTCAGCCGTAAGCGGAGCGAAGCACCCATCCATGCCACCATGTGGATGAGCCTTGAAAACACGGGGCTAAGAAGCTAGTGGTAAAAGGCGACACACTGTGTGATTCCACTTCTATGAAATGCTCAGAATAGGCAAATCTATACAGACAAAAAGTAGAGTGGTGGTTCCAGGGCCTGGGGAGGTAAGGAGAAACGGGGGCTGATGGCAGATGGGTCCAGGGGTGTTTTGAGGATGATGAAAATCCTAAAACTGGTTGTGGCGATGGCTTTGCAACCCTGAGAATATAGGGAAATCACTGAATTATACAGTGAGACAGTGTCTCACTCTATTGCCCAGGCTGGAGTGCCGTGGGTAAAGGCCTCTGTATAGTGTGAACTATACCCCCAATATAATAACTTGTATATTATACAACTCTCACAAAGAGAAAGCAGGCAGATGCTCTCTGACGCCTTCAGTCAACCCAGCTTTGCCCCCAACATCTCTGGACTCCCCTTGCCTGCCCCTCCACATACTGGTGACACTGCCCCCACCAGATAGCTCTTGTAATATCTGATCCCAACTTCTGGGTGGGGGCACCTAAGGGGCTGACTCTGACTCAGGAACCCCCAGGAGAAGGGCCAGGCACAACCTCACCATGTCTTGGGACTCACCTCCTGGCGAGGGCACGGGCCTCTGTGGCCAGGTGGCTCCATTTGGTGGGCTGGCCAGGACCATCCTGAGGAATCTCCTGTAGAAAGAAGAGGAAGAGAGGAGGAAACTGACTTCCCGTCCCCGAAGGGCAAGGGCCACATCTGGCCCAATTGTGAGGCAGAACTGGATGGCACCAGTCATTCTATAAATGCACAAAGCTGGCCACAACATCGGCATCCAGTGAGCGGGGTCCTAGGATACAGAAACACCAATAACGATGCTGCCCACCACTTACTGTGCATTCAGTCTACTCAGAACATGCCTCGCCCTTTGCAAATGTCCTCTCGCCGAATCCACGGAGGAGATACTGTGTGATCCCCATTTCGCAGATGAAATGGAGCCTCCCAAAGTGGGGAGTCATACCCAAGGTCACCAGGTCAATGGGAAGGCTGGGGCAGGGACCAATGCCCAGGCTTCGTGTGTTTGGGTAGGGGGGGTCCCCTGGGATACCAGAGACGCGAGAATGGCAGCTGCATGCAGGATCTCCTCTTCCGAGGACTCCAGCACTGCCTCCAGGTCTGTCAGCTGGGTGCAGGTCTTCTGGGCTCCGGCCTGGGCACAGTGGGCACCCTTGCTCAGCCTCTGCAGCTGCTCCCGGGAGGCCTTCACAGCACCTTCGAGGCCCATCATCTGTTCCAGGAAGGCTTCCCGAACTCCTACGGGAAGCCCACAGCCCGGGGGTCACAGAGTGGTGGAGACGTCACACAAAAGCCCCCACCCCCAGGGGTCCCCTTCTGTGCCCTCCATTTCCCAGGCATCAGCAGCCCCGAGCACCAACAGGTAGTCCCAAAGGCAGAGGCTCCCCATTTTCCAGATGCAGGCTGAGGCCCAGAGAAGGCAAACAGGACCCAAGGTCCCACCCGCAGTCAGTCAGTCATACACAGGGACCGGGAGAGACCCAGGCCTCCCGGGGCCACACAAGCAGTTCTGGACCCCTCAAATCAGCTCTAATTCACCATGTGGCTCACATGGGCATTTTAAGACATGGTATCTGATAGCCCCTATTTCCACAGTGAGTCCTGCTAACAGGTTCTCAGCTCGCCTCTGTCTGGCTGCTAAAAGAGTGTGGCGCTTATACACATAAAATTTCACAAAGGAATCCAATCCATTTCAGCGCCTTTCCAGGTCCCAAGGCCAAATTCCTCCTGGCTTTAGTGACAGCTCCCTTCTTTTTTTTTTTTTTTCCTTCCTTCCCTCCCTCCATCCTTCCCGGCTTCCCTCCTTCCCTCCCTCCCTCCGTCCTTCCCTGCTTCCCTCCTTCTCTCCCTCCGTCCTTCCCTGCTTCCCTCCTTCTCTCCCTCCCTCCTTCCCTGCTTCCCTCCTTCCCTTCGTAGAAACAAGGTCTTGTTATGTTGCCCAGACTGATCTCGAACTCCTGGGCTCAGGCAATTCTCCTGTCTTGGCCTCCCAAAGTACTAGGATTACAGGAATGAGCCACCACACCCGGCCCTCCTTCTTTTTTCTTATTTACTCATTTATTAACATTTTCTATGTGCTGAGCACTGTGCTGGGCTATGGCAGTGAGCAAAACGGCCCAGAATCAAGACAGTAAGACCCTCCCAGTTGAGCCTCTGGAGCAGCGCCTCATGACCCTTGCGGAGGGAGTGAATAAATGAATGAGCCCAGCCCCATCCTCACTGAGCTTAGAGTCTGGGTAGGGCAGGGGCATGGGGACAAGGACTGATATTCATAAAATTACAGGTGGGCTAGGGACATTGAAGGAGAGGCCCATGGCAACAGGGCTGTGTTGTGAGGGTCCCCAAAGCATCTGACAAGACCAGACATCAGGCACTGGGGACCTCCCCTTGCCTCCCACCCTCCCACTCTACGCTCCCGCTGTACCTGGAAGCAGGTGGTGGCCCTGGTAGACGTCCCCCCTTGGGGCCTCTCCCTGCAGAATGTCTAGTGGTCCCCAGGGACTGCCACAGTTGGACCCTTGCAGCCACCCCTCCATCAAAGTCAGTTTGGCCTTCAGTTTGGCTGCCTGGAGAGGACAGGAAGAAAAGGTGTATGAGGCTGCTGGCATGCAGGTCCTGCCCAGACGTTTCCCCCAGCTTCTACCCTGCCACTCTCCCTGTGGGTTCCCTTCTCCAAATCCTTCCCTGGGCCTCAACGCTAAGGGTATGCCGCACCCCTGAGAGCCAACCGTGCCCACCCCATGGTAGCTGTCCCTTCCCCTCCCATCCCCACGGCACCTGCTGACACCACTGACCACACTGCTGTCCTACCTCGAAGGGAGAGAGGAAGGGATGGGAAGGGATGCCTCAGGAGGATTTCTGTCTGTCCTGTTCACTGTGTTCCCAGGACGCCACATGGAGAAAGCACGCTATGGACACTGGCTGAATGTGCTACGAACGTCCCCTAGCCCCGTCTTTTCATCAGACAAACAATAACTGCATTTACGGAGCACTTCCTTGGAGCCAGCCTCAGCACGAATGCCTGCCATGCCCCAGTCTGATTCCCCCTGTCACCGCTCTAAGTGGCCGGCACAGGTCCCGGGCCCTGTCCTCCATTCCCAAGTCCAAAATGTTCTGAAAAGCCACAGGGCGTTCCATTCCTCACTCGAGCAAAACCTGAACTGAAACAAACCTATTCTGAAAAAGGCTACTTGTGGTCTTCATTTACCCACTTGGTGGAAATAGTCATCTGTTTTCCTGCATAAATATCACCGGGCTTGACTATGGGGGCTGCCCATTTGCAGTGGGGGATTACGTGATATTCAGTGCAGCATGTCTTTTTTTTTTTTTTTTTTTTTTTTT
>NW_016814121.1:2696967-2705796 GCF_001698545.2 Rhinopithecus bieti
TGTTTGTTTGAGACAGAGTCTAGCTCTGTCACCCAGGCTGGAGTGCAGTCGTGATCTTGGCTCACTGCAACCTCCACCTCCCAGGTTCAAGCAATTCTCCTGCCTCAGCCTCCTGAGTAGCTGGGATTACAGGTGCACGCCACCCCACCTGGCGAATTTTGTATTTTAGTAGAGATGGGGTTTTACCATGTTGTCCAGGCTGGTCTAAAACTCCTGACCTCATGATCCGCCCGCCTCAGCCTCCTAAAGTGCTGGGATTACAGGAGTGAGTCACAGCGCCTGGCCTTCAGTGCATGCCATCTTATCTTTCTACAATGCCACACATTCTGAAAGCTGGCCCCACTGGTTTCTAGAAAAGGATTGCAGGCCTAACTATCTCCAGTCTGGAGTAGGAGAGAGACTGAGGCTTACCAAGGCTGTTGCCTGCCCAGACACATGACAATGAACGGAGTTGGGGGAGGGGAACCCCAATGGGTTAACCCTAGAGCTTGAACTCCTGACTCCAGCACCACCCACCTCCCCACTCAGAATCGCCTCCTGTTAACCCTGTTTACCAAGGGGTCATCTGTGGTCTCATCCTCACTGAACCTGAGAAAGTGAGACCCCAGCCCGGCATGTTCGGGAAAGGCAGGTGACAAGAGTCACCTTTCCCCCATCCACCCAGAGCAGGGGAAGGGCCTAGGTGAGGGTTGAGCCAGGCTGGAACAGGCCCGAAGCTGGGTTGGGTGGGCATAGGGAGAAGGTGGGTGGTGGGCTTGCAAGGCTTGAGCTCTGGGGGTAAGCAGGCAGTTCCTGGTGCCTGGCATAGAGCTGGCACTTGCTAGGGATACAGAATGAATGGAAAGTTGAGTGGGTCTGGGCAGACTCACCTCCTCCTTCACCAGGGCATAGCAGGACGGGCATTCCCGGCAGTGTGTGCCATCTGCCGTGAGGAAGAAGTTGTCGTGGCAGCGGTCACATTTGTAGCCCTCAAAGCCAGGCCTGCATACGCATGTACCGTTCTCGTGGCACTGGGCTGAGGCAGCGCCCAGTGGGGAGCACCTGCAGGCTAGAGGGGCCGGGGCAGTGGGTGCTGGGTTCTGGGTGTTCCCAGAACACCCTGGGCAGCATCAAAAACAGATTCCTGGGCCCTTCCCTGGAGATTCTGATTCAGAAGATTGAAGGTGGCACAGAGTCTGGCTTATTCCAATGTTCCCTGGGGATCTGAGGATCAGCCAGGTTTAGCAACTGCCAATGCAGCCCAGCTCTACAGGTGAGGAAACTGAGGCCCAGAGAGTGACATGATGGCCCCAGGCACACAGGCACTTAATAGCGGCATCTGGGACTACATTTCTGGCTGGCATGAGGATGCTGGCAGGCTGCAGAGAGCCAGACACTTGGGCGAGAGTCACAAGCACAGCCCTGCACCCACTGCTCTGGGTTCATGCGATGCTGCTCTCCTGGTCACTGCCACAGGAGCAACTCCCTCCACGCTTCCGGCTGCTCTCAGGACCCTGTCCTGTATCTGACCATCCTTTTCTGCTGCACCCATTTCCCCCATCTGTCATCTCTGCCCAGAGACCTCAGGCCCAACCCTCCAGGCAGTCTGGGAAGGACCCAGCCTCCTTACCCCGGCAGCCCTTGATGGAGAAGCCGAAGAAACCCAGCTGGCATCTGTCACAGGCCTGGCCTGTGACACCTGGGCGGCAGGTGCACTGTCCAGTCTTGGGATGGCACTGGTCCTCCTGGGAGCCCAGTGGGTGACACTTGCAGCTGTGATAAGGGAAGGAACTGGGTTTGAGGCAAGCTCAGGGCCACTTCTGGCCCAGCCTCTGCCAGCTGCAGCTGGCTGGGGCCTCAGATCACAGCCCTCTGCTGACAAGACCCCATCTCCTCTTGGTGCATGGCACAGCTTCCCCAGCTGTGCTCTGGAAAGCACAAGTCTCCCTGGATGTTCGGGGAGAAAAGAAGATAAAATAAGGCTATGGGGACAAACATGTCTCGGGCAGACTATACCCCTCTGTTGGAAAGTCGCGATGCAATCAGCATAGCAAGGGCTCTGAGAAGTCCTGCAAGGAAGAAACCTGTTTGTTCCACTTGGTGTTTCCCTGGAGTCCTCCACTGTTCCCTAAGGACGCTTGTCTAAGATGCTACTGTGGCCAAAAGGCCACACAGTGACGGTGTCACTGAGAAGGGAATCAGAGACCAAACCGGCCACCTGCCCACCTGGACATCCCTTAGGGCTGCTCTTGGCCTGCATTCTAGGCTGGCAGGACCATGAGTCCGATGCCAAGAGTCCATCCCTTTGCCCCCCTTTGGCAAAGGGCACAACGCGCCTGGCAGTGGGCCTAGGACAACACCTTCTGAACCAGGCCCCTCCCTGGGGGCTGCCTGGTGCCTTCTTCCATCCTGGTGAGGTCCCCAGGGCGCCAGCAGTCTCACCCTACTTACCTCCGGCAGCCCCTCCCAGGCTGGAGGTCGAAGAAGCCAGGGTAGCAGCGGCTACAGTCCCGTCCAGTCACGTGAGGCAGGCAGGAGCACTGGCCTGTCACTGGGTCGCAGGGCATCTGCTCACTGACCGAGCCCTGTGGGTGGCAGCTGCAGGCTGGGGGCAGGAGCAGGAAGGGGTGTTGGCAACAATGCAGATGGTCTGTTCCACCTTTGGAGGTCCAACAGAGGCAGAGGAGATGGGGGAGCCTCCAGAGATGATACTGCACATTCAGCCCAGATTCCAAAGCCCCTGCTGGAAAAAGGCTCCAGGACCGAGCTCAAGCCTCAGCCCATTGACTATATCCTTAGAGGGACAGCCCAGGACGGTCATGGCGGCAGACAGTCCTTCTGAGCCTGCCCTGAGCCCTGGCAGGCTGCAGAGGGCCAGAGACTTGGGCGAGGGTCATAGGCAAAGCCCTGCACCCACTGCTCTGGGTCCCGTGACCCTGCTCTCCTGGCCACCACCAGGGGAGCATCTCATTCTGGGCCAGAGCTGTGTTTCCTGCCGGGGTTCCACAAAAAAAGTGAGCAGGAGCCGGCAGCTGCGGTGTAGGAAAGGGCTCCAAGCACATCAGTGTGGGGCGAAGACTGAGCTTCAGTCCTGCAGGGCTCTGGGAGCCTCCCAGGGGCTGAATGTTGACTGAGGCGATGCGAGTAAGCATGGCCGTGGAGACCCGGCGCAGGGCGATCACCGGGTCAGCCATACGTGCTAACTGCAGAGCGGGAGGTAAGCGGTAGACTATCCAGGCTTTGGGATCAGAGTTTATGAGATCTCCTGGCTGAAAGAGACCCTGGAGAGGGGCAAACCCCTGTGCTTTCTGGACACGGAGACAGGGAAGGGGAGTGACCTGCCTGAGGCTGGATGGTCTTGCAGAGGGGCCAGCTGGTTCCAGTGGGTTCCTTAGTCACCCCTTCTGGGTCCTGAGCCAGGGCAGAGGAGAAGGGGCCCACTGTGCGCCACCCCGGGGTCTGGAGGTGGGTACTCACGCTTGCATTTGTCTGCGGGCCGAGGGGCCAGGGCGCTCCCATAGAAACCTTCACGACAGCGCTCACAGTGGTCACCCGCGGTGTTGTGCAGGCAGCGCAGGCAGTGGCCAGACAGGGGGTCACAGTTGCCCACGGCATTGGGGTCCACATTCCCGCTGCACTGGCACTGGTGGCAGGGCTGGGGGAGCCCCGAGAGCCCCAGCGGGTCCCCAAAAAAGCCATCATCACAGACCTCACAGCGCCGCCCTGTGTGTAGAGGGAGCACGTGTGAGGAACGCAGTCAGCTGGGCCCACCAGGGATGAGGATGGGTG
Source organism: Rhinopithecus bieti (assembly GCF_001698545.2). Classification (NCBI taxonomy): domain Eukaryota; kingdom Metazoa; phylum Chordata; class Mammalia; order Primates; family Cercopithecidae; genus Rhinopithecus; species Rhinopithecus bieti. The sequence goes on from NW_016814121.1 coordinate 2,700,736, forward strand.
TGAAGCAGAGCAAGCGTCCCTCCAGCCTCCCCGGGGCAAAGCACAGGCTTGGGCAGGAGGATCTGGGACCAGCTCCCAGTGGCTGCCCACAGCTATGTGGTCCCGGGCAAGCCACTGCACCTCTAGGAACTCAGGTTCCTCTTCTCTAAAGTGGGGACAACAACGGCGGCTCCCCACAGGACTGTGACATAATTTGTGAAAAGCGCTTAACATCCGGCCTGACATGTAGTAAGCACTCAGCAGCAGTGGCTATCATCACATATCTGTCCTCACACCCTCATCATCATCGTCACCATCATCTTCACCATCACCACTATCCCCATCAGCACCTCAACCATCATGACCTTCTTCATCATCATCTTTTATTATTATCATCAAGATGGAGTCTCGCTCTGTCACCAGGCTGGAGTGCAGTGGTGCGACCTCAGCCCACTGCAACCTCTGCCTCCCGGGTTCAAGCGATTCTCCTGCCTCAGCCTCCCTAGTAGCTGGGATTACAGATGCACAACACTATGCCTGGCTAATTTTTGTATTTTTTTTTTTTTTTTTTTTGAGATGGAGTCTTGCTCTGTTTCCCAGGCTGGAGTGCAGTGGCACGATCTCGGCTCACTGCAAGCTCCGCCTCCCGGGTTCACCTTTCTCCTGCCTCAGCCTCCCTAGTAGCTGGGACTACAGGTGCCTGCCACCATGCCTGGCTAATTTTTTGTATTTTTAGTAGAGACGGGGTTTCACCGTGTTAGACAGGATGGTCTCGAGCTCCTGACCTCGTGATCCGCCTGCCTCGGCCTCCCAAAGGGCTGGGATTACAGGCGTGAGCCACCATGCCTGGCTATTTTTATGATTTTTTGAGATGGATTCTCATTCTGTCACCCAGGCTGGAAGCGCAATCTTGGCTCACTGCAACCTCCACCTCTGGGATTCAAGTGATTCTCTTGCCTCAGCCTCCCAAGTAGCTGAGACTACAGGCATGTGCCACTACGCCTGGCTAATTTTTTTGTATTATTAGTAGAGATGGGGTTTTGCCATGTTGGCCAGGTCTCAAACTCCTGACCTCAGGTGATGTGTCCACCTCAGCCTCCCAAAGTGCTGGGATTACAGGTGTGAGCCACCACACCTGGCCTTCCTCATCATCTTGACCGTTATCTTCCTCATCATCTTGACCATTATCCTCATCCTCATCACCTACTTCATCCTCATGTTTGCCATCACCTATCGATCTTCGATGATCTTGACCATTATCCTTCCTCATGGATCACCTTCATCACCGATTGTCATCTTGACCATTAATGGCTTTTTTTTGCATCATCATCACCTTCTTGGACGTATTATCCTCATCATCACCCGGTGGGTCGCCGTGTGTTCGTGAGCCAGCGCAGGGGCGCAGCCGGGTGGCCAGAGGTCACAGGTCCCACAGAATTGAGGTCACCATTCCCACTGCACGGCCGCACAGGAGGGGCTGTCATGTCACCTTATCTTGATCATTATCCTCATTTTCTTCATTACCATTGTCTTGATCACCCTCTTCCTCACCTTCTTCATTGTCACCATCCAACGTCAGTCACCTGCTTCTCCTGGTCCTCTTCCTCATCTCCCTCTTAGCTGGGTGGATTTTCCTGTGCAGTCCCTGGCCCCTTTACCTTTTCTGTTTCTCATGTTTCCTGAACTTCCTCTAGACTCTGCATTGCAGACTCCTGCCCTGCTTTCTGGGTTTGACCCGGACTTTCTGGCTCATCTTCCAGCCCCCAGGTCACTGTGAGCCACAGAAGAGATGCTGTGTGAGGGGGCTTTTGGAAGGTGTTTCTAGGGATCCACTCTGGACATAGATGGAGCATAAAAGAACATACTTGTTCCAAGTGCTTCATGTGGTATCAGCCACTCTTTATAAACATGTCCATCTCTTTGCCTATCTCTACATGAAACCAATGTCAGGCCCAAGTAATAGCCACGGTCCCCTGGACGTGACAGGAATGCTGCTTTGCTCATATTATTATTTTTTTTTTTTGAGATGGAATCTTGCTCTGTCGCTCAGGCTGGAGTGCAATGGCATGATCTCGGCTCACTGCAACCTCCATCTCCTGGGTTCAAGTGATTCTTTTGTCTCAGCCTCCCAACTAGCTGGGATTACAGGCACGCACCACCACACCCAGCTCATTTTTGTATTTTTAGTAGAGACGGGGTTTTGCCATGTTGGCCAGGCTGGTCTTGAACTCCTGACATCAGGTGATTCGCCTGCCTTGGCCTCCCAAAGTGCTGGGATTACTGGTGTGAGCCACCGTGCCTGGCCGCTTACATGTTTTTTTCATGTTCCTCTTAATATTTTTACACTGCTCCAACATTACAACGAGTATGTACATTTATTTCTATTTTTTCATTTATTTTTTCTGAAGTTACTAAGTCAGTCAAGAGTATGTAATAATTTTATAATTAAAAAATAGCTGCTGCCACTGTGAAGAATAGTTGTGAGCCCCTTGTGTCCTCAAAAGTCATTGGTCAGTTGAAATGAAGTTAATGGTACTGGCCGGGCATGGTGGTTCACACCTATAATCACAGCACTTTGGGAGGCTGAGGTGAGTGGATTACCTGAGGCCAGGAGTTCGAAATCAGTGTGGTCGACATGGCAAAATCCCATCTCTACTAAAAATACAAACATTAGCCAGGCGTGGTGGCAGGTGCCTGTAATCCCAGCTACAGGCAGGAGAATCTCAGCTACAGGCAGCTGAGGCAGGAGAATCGCTTGAACTTCGGAGGCGGAGGTTGCAGTGAGCTGAGATCGCGCCGCTGCACTCCAGCCTGGGGGACAGAGCCAGACTCTGTTTCCAAGGAAAAAAAAGTTAATAGTGCTAAGGTCAACCCTGAAAAGGGAAGGGGGGAATGGAATGGAATGGAACGGAAAGGAAAGGAAAAGACAAACTGGAACAGAGTTCAAGGTCGAGGCTAGCACCCGCCTTGTAGATTCTAAAATAGAAATAAAATAAGACAGGAAAGGGGGAGATTGAAACTGATGATGAAGAATGAGCCCCATGGTTAAGTGGCCATTCACCTGGAACCAGGTGGGGACAGCTCACAGGGCAGGAGGCAGCTCTGGAGGTCCTGGGAAGGGCTGCAAGGGGCCAGGATGGCAGGCAGGAGTCGTCCCGGGACAAGTGAGAATCAGGACCTGACCTCGGTCAATCCTGACTCAGACGTCCCCAGGTGAGCTCTTGGTGTGTGAGGCCCTCCCAGGACCCAGAGGACACTGGTGTAGGTAAGAAGGGTAGTGGCAGAAGGTCCCAGGTCTGAAGTCCACTCCAGGTGACCCTCCCTCTCAAGGGTGGTCCCCTCTGCACACAGCACTGCCTGCTCCCCTGAAATCCTCCCTCAAGTATGTCTCAGCCTGGGTCCGCCTGAGCTTTTCTAACTGTCCATTCTCACTGGCCTCACGCATATCTGCAAGCCAGGGGAGCCACAGTCGGGAGCTAGAAAATGTAAGGAAGATAATGAGAATGGAGGGACAGCATGGTGGCCAGTGAGGTGCAGGGTTCTGCGGTGCAATCTCCATCCCTCGGTTCTTGAGCTCCTGGCTCTGTGGCCATCCGCCCTGCCCTGTTGGCTGTTGGCTGCCAGAGAACTGCTTTCAGAATGGTCCCAGTGAAAGCACATGGCATTTGACAAATCAATTTAATGCAGCCACAAGTACCAAAAGCAAAATCAGATGTCTAGGAATCTTAAAAAATTACACTACGTGAAACAAGCCAGACCGAAAAGAACAAATACTGTATGGTTCCATTTAAATGGAATACTGGGAGCAGTCAAATTCATAGAGACAGAGAGGAGAACAGCTGTTATCTATTCGACAATACTTTTTTTTAAAAAATTTTTTTGAGATGGAGTCTTGCTGTGTTGCCCAGGCTGGAATGCAGTGGCACACTCTTGGCTCATGCAAACTCCACCTCCTGGTTTCAAGCGATTCTCCTGTCTCAGCCTCCTAAGTAGCTGAGATTACAGGTGTCTGCCACCACTCCCAGCCAATTTTTGTATTTTTAGTAGACATGGTGTTTTGTCATGTTGGCCAGGTTAGTCTTGAACTCCCAACCTCAGGTGATCTACCTGCCTTGGCCTCCCAAAGTGCTGGGATTACAGGCGTGAGCCATGGCGCCCGGCCTCAACAATACATTTGATTGGTGCGGTTTCTGTCTGGGATGACGAAAAAGTTCTAGAGATGGATGAGTGACAGCTGCACAGCATTGCAAATGTACTTCCTGATGCTGAGTTACACACTTAGAAATGGTTAAAATGGCAAATTTCATGTTATATATATTTTATCATAATAAAAATTAATATTGTAATATGCCAAAAGTCATCGAATTTACTTTATTTTTTGAGATGGAATTTCGCTCTTGTTGTCCAGGCTGGAGTGCAATGGCGCAATCTCGGCTCACTGCAACCTCCACCTCCTGGATTCAAGTGATTCTCCTGCCTCAGCCTCCCAAGTAGCTGAGACTACAAGTGCGCGCCACCACGCCTGGCTAATTTTTTGTAACAGGGTTTCACCGTGTTAGCCAGGATGGTCTCAAATTCCTGACCTCATGATCCGCCTGCATCAGCCTCCCAAAGTGCTGGGATTACAGGCATGAGCCACCGCACCAGGCCTATACTTTATTTAAATTTTTTTTTTGGATACAAAGTCTGGCTCTGTCACCCAGGCTGGAGTACAGTGGTGAAATCTGGGCACACTGAAGCCTCCACCTCCCACGCTCAAACCATCCTCCCACCTCTGCCTCCAGAGTATCTGGGACTACAGGTGCATACCACCACACCCAGCTAATTTTTGTATTTTTTTTTTAGATATGCGAGTCTTGGTATGTTGCCCAGGCTGGTCTTGAACTCTAGACTAAAGCGATCTGCCCACCTTGGCTTCCCAAAGTGCTGAGATTACAGGCATAAGCCACCACACCCAGCCGAATTGTACGCTTTAAATGGGTGAACTGTCAGGTGTATGAATAGTATCTCAATAAAGCTGCTTTTTCTTTCTTTTTTTTTTTTTTGTTGAGACGGAGTCTCGCTCTGTCGCCCAGGCTGGAG
>NW_016814121.1:2706416-2713157 GCF_001698545.2 Rhinopithecus bieti
AGGATGGTCTCGATCTCCTGACCCCATGATCCGCCCATCTCGGCCTCCCAAAGTGCTGGGATTACAGGCTTGAGCCACCGCGCCCGGCCAATAAAGCTGCTTTAAAAAAAAAATCAGAGTCGAGGATGTCTAAGTCCAGAGCAGGAAAGAATGCAATAAGCCTGAGAACAAGGGTGGGCGTGGGTGGTTCTGCTTTGTACATCACCTGATGACGTTTTTTAAAGGCTAGAAGTTTAATTGAGGTTTTCCACCTTAGCTGTGTGACAGAATCACCCAGGGAACTTGTTCAACTATCACTAACCCAGACTCTAAGGGGCCAGGGACCAGATATGAGTATTTTTCAATGGCCCAAATTTTAAATGGCCCAAATTCTGCTGGCAATATGCAGCAGCCTGGGGCTCTGGTTATGGGGCTAAGGGATTCCGTGTCCCCAGAGGTCATGCCTGCTGCCTATAAGCTGGGCTCTCCCTCACCTGCCATACCCTAAACCCAGAGCCCTAACCCTGGAGCCCAGGGCAGAGTCACAGCGCCGGGACTTGGCCCTCGGTGGGGCAGGGCTCAGGCGCAGGAGTCACTCACCTCTCTGACCCGGGGGGCAGTGGGTGCACGCCACCTCCCCGCTCTCTGGGATGGTCGTGCAGGCCGACTGGCCAGGGCAGGGACATGGCTGGCAGTCGTCGGCTTGGCCCGCGAAGGGGTTGCCATAGAAACCCGGCAAGCAGCGTTCACAGGATGGGCCCTCGGTATGGTGGCTGCAGACGCAGATCCCTGAGGGGCAAGACAAGCACCTGTTTACCACTATCTGAATCCAGAATGCCCAGAGATGGTGGGCATCCTGGCAGGAGAGGTCAGGGAGCACATCCCGGGCAGAAGGGGGGTGGGAACCTTTCCCAGGCGGAGGCAGCAGGGCCTGGGGATTGAGGGTCCAGGTCTGGAGCTGGACCACCCGGTTCATGTCCACTACTTACTGCCTGTGCAAAGCTGGGCAAGTTGTCTAATGCCCCCACATCTCAGTCTCCTCATCTGCAAAATGGGAACAACCACAGCACTGACTTCAAAGGATTCTTGTCAGGGTCCAACAAGACCATGCATTCAAAGTGCCTTGCACACTCTCTGGCACACATAATAGTCGATGCTGTTGTTATTATTATTATCACTAGTCGAGACAGTCTCACTCTGTCACCCAGGCTGGAGTGCAATGGCGAGAATCTTGGCTCACTGCAACCTCCACTTACTAGGTGCAAGTGATATTCCTGCTTCATCCTCCCAAGTAGCTGGGATTACAGGTGTGCGCCACCACACCTGGCTAATATTTGTATTTTTAGTAGAAATGGGGTTTCTCCATGTTGGCCAGGCTGGTCTCAAACTCCTGACCTCAAGCGATCTGCCCACCTCGGCCTTCCAAAGTGCTAGGATTACAGGCATGAGCGACTGCGCCCGGCCAGCACTGTTATTATTTTGTGTTCCGAAATCTCTCTCTGAACCAACAGGTGACACAGCTACCATTCGCTACACGGTTGTCCTCTTGATTCCAAGGGACCAAAAGGAAGAGCAACTTTTCCAAGGGAGACATAGACCCAGAATTCTGCCTCACGTGACTTTGCAAAGAGGCTCCCCTTTATGTGGTTTGGGATACACAGGGGATACCTAGTCTCAGAGGCGGGAACCCCTGTTTCTGCCCTCTGGCTCCTGATGATGGTGGATTCTGCAAACTCTTCTTCCCCAGGATGACCACACCTGGCATCTGCTCAGAGCCTGGGGTGCTTGAGAAGGGAGGCCCACTGCCAGGGACTGAGTGAGAAGCCTGGCTGAGACGGGGTTAACCAAGACCACCACTTCCAGGAGGTCCCCAGGCAGCAAGCACCCCAGCAGCCAAGACAAGGTGACCTGGGAGGAAGAGTGAGGACCAGGCCGCTCACGCACAGCAGGGCTGGCATCCAAAGGGAACTGCCCCAGCCTAGGCCCAGCACCCATAGGCTCATTCCTCCTCCCAGCCTAGGGAGCAGGGTTACACTGCCCATTTCACAGATGAGGAGTTGGCCAAGCTGAGCGGGATGCTGTGGCAGGGCCAGAGGCTCTGTGGGGATGACAGACTGATCCCAGCCATGGGAGGACTCTGCTTCCTCCAGAGGGGCTGCGGGAAGCACTGCAACAGGGAGGGATTACATGGCCTCATCTGGGCTCGATTACCAATGCCTGCCATGGACACAAGAAGAGAGAGTGCCCTGTATGTGGTGTGTGGCATGTGGCGTGTGGCTGTGGTTGCCCTCCCTGGCTACGTCAGCCGACTTCTTTTTTTTTTTGATATGGAGTCTTGCTCTGTCACCCAGGCCAGAGTGTAGTGGCATGATCCTGGCTCACTACAACCTCCACCTCCCGGGTTGAAGCAATTCTCATGCCTCAGCCTTCCAAGTAGCTGGGATTACAGGCACCTGACCACATCTGGCTAATTTTTGTATTTTCAGTAGACGTGGGATTTCACCATGTTGGCCAGGCTGGTCTTGAACGCCCAACCTTAGGTGATCTGCCTGCCTTGGCCTCCCAAAGTGCTGGGATTACAGGCGTGAGTCACCGCGCCTGGCCTCTTCCCCCTCCCCCCAGAGTCTTTCTCTTATCGCCCAGGTTGGAGTGCAATGGCATGATTTCAGCTCTCTGCCACCTCTGCCTCCTGGGTTCAAGCGATTCTCCTGTCTCAGTCTCCTGACTAGCTGGGATTACAGGTGCCCGCCACCACGCCCAGCTAATTTTTATATTTTTAGTAGAGATAGTAGAGATGGGTTTCACCATGTTGGCCAGGCTGGTCTCGAACTCCTGACCTCAGGTGATCTACCCACCTTGGCCTCCCAAAGTGCTGGGATTACAGGCATGAGCCACCACGCCTTGCTACTGTCTTTTCAGGAAGAAAAATGCCCAGTAGCCTTCTTCTCAGAGAGCCCCCACCTGCTCTGGGGAGGCAGCAGGCATCTAGGCATGAGGCCCTCTGTGTGGGAGTGGAGAGAGGCCTGGGCCCAGCCTACTTAAGTGCCTCCTGGCCATGTGACCCCGAGCAAGGCCAGGTCTGCTCCTATAGAAGTGGGGATCAGTGGGCCAGGCGTGGTGGCTCACACCTGTAATCCCAGCACTTTGGGAGGCTGAAGCAGGTGGATCACTTGAGGTCAGGGGTTTGAGACCAGCCTCAACATGGTAAAACGCCATCTCTACTGAAAATATAAAAATGAGCTGAGCATGGTGACAGGTGTCTATAATCCCAGCTACGCAGGAGGCTGAGGTGGGAGGATCTCTCGAACCCAGCAGGAGGCTGCAGTGAGCCAAGATTGTGCCACTGCACTCCAGCATAGGCAATAGAGCAAGATTCTGTCACCCCCCACAAAAAATAAAATAAAATATAAAACATAAAATAAAACTAAAAGAAGTGGGAACGAGTAGCCAGTAGTGACCAGGCCCTGGGAGTCCAGGCTGGAGGGAGGCACGGCTCTGCCGCCTGCTGGCCACATATCTGCCCGTGGGGCCCTCCCCTGTGAGACGGGACAGGAAGGGTCCTGGCTCCCGCGAGAATGTCTGCAGGAGTCAATGATGTAGTGTAGAGAAGGCGAATAGCACATATAGGAACCTGGTGACACTATTTTATTATTTCCCAAGTGTCCTGAAAAGTAGAGACTTTCATTATCTGCGCTTCCCTAAGGTACTCCTGGTTAGCCATGGCTGAGCGCTGATGCAACCAGGCCTGTGTTTTCAGAGCCTCAGTGTCTCCTGACCTCCATGCGGCTTTGTGTAGAAACAGAGGCTGTGTATATACTGTCAATATCCCCACCTTACAGAAGAGGAAGTAGGCTCAGGGAGGGAAGTGACTTTCTCAAGGCCACTAAGGGGTGAGGGTGGCAGGTCTGTGGTTCTGGGTTGGCACCTATGAGCTGCTGTCACCTGTGTGACCCTCATGAGAACCCTCCTGCTGTCACCCACCATGCTGGTGCCTCTGCCCTTCCTCACAGCACCCTCTGCATGTAAGAACCCCTGAGGTCTTTCTTTGGTCCTTCCTGGGAAAAGGATCAGCCCGGGGAGAAGGTGGCACGGACAGACGGCCTGCATAGCAGCTGGCTTACGGCTCTCACCTGATGCATAAAAAGTCCTTGGCACAGAGTCTGAGGCTTCAATAAATCCCAGTAGTAACTTTTATTAAAATATGAGGCGCCCAGGCAGTAAGCAGCACGGGAAAGCTCAGTGCCCACACTGCCCCTCAGCTTGGCCAACACCTCAATGCCTGTGCCAGGCTGGCCCTGTTCAGGTCAGTACTCATCTCGCTGTTTTGGGTATAACCCAGGTGCCTTCAGATGGGGTGCCGGGACACTCACCTGTGTTGGGGTCACAGGTGCCATGCTGGTTACAGGTGCAGGGGACACAGCTGGCATAGGGACCCCCCTGTGGCATCTCCCTCTTGTATCCCGGAGCACAGGATTCGCAGAACTGGCCCATGTAGCCATTGGGACATGAACAAGTCTCCACCCAGGAAGCTGGCGGGGAAAGCCCTGGCCGGGCAGATGTGAGCCGGACCTCAGTCAGGAACACTTGGCCTGCAGGGCGAGAAGGGAGAGAGGAAGAGAGGAGGCACAAGCTCCCTGCACATGCTTCCCCTCAAAACCCTCCTATTCACATATGAACCAGGCCCACATATATAAAGGCAGCCTAACAATCAATGATTTTTTTTTTTTTTGAGACAGATTCTCTGTCACTCAGGCTAGAGTGCAGCGGTACAATCATAGCTCTGCAGCCTCGACTTCCCAGGCTCCAGTGATCCTACCACGTCACCCTCCCCAGGAGCTGAGACTACAGGCAAGCCACCAAGCCCAGCTAATTTTTAAAATGTTTGTAGAGATCGGGTTTCTCCACGTTGCCCAGGCTAGTCTTGAACTCCTGGCCTCAAGTAATCCCCCTGCCTTGGCCTCCCAAAGTGCTGGTATTGCATGTGTGAGCCACTGTGCCGGTTGAATTTTTTTTTTTTTTTAATAGTCCATTCAAGGGTAAGGGAGATGAATCAGCAGTTTTCAAGAAGAAATAGATATGGCTGAGAATTTTATGGAAAGATATCCACTCCACAGGTTATTAAAGATATATAGATTTAAACAACGATGATACCATTCACACCTCTCAGACAGATAACATTTTATAGATGAATTTTAGTGGAGGATGGGGTGTAGGAAATTCACCTGGCCTGCTCATAACTGAATGCTACATTTAGGCAAAGTGTAAGGTCTATTTCTAAAGTTTTAAGATTTTTCTTGTTGTTTTGTTTGTTTTTAAGAGAGACAGAATCTTGCTCTGTCACTCAGAGTGGAGAGCAGTGGTACAACCATAGCTCACTGCAGCCTTGAACTCCTGGCCTCAAATGATCCTCCTGCCTCAGCCTCCCAAGTAGCTGAGACCAAAGGTGTGTGCCACCACACCCAGCTAATTTTTAAATTTTTTGTGGAAAAACGGTTTTGCCCTGTTGCCCGGGCTGGTTTTGAACTCCTGACCTCAAGGACTCCTCCTGTCTCAGCCTCCCAAAGTGCTGGAATTACAGGCACGAGCCACCACGACCAGCCTAAAGTTCTAAGTGTTATAGGAGATTTTGAGACTAATGACTAGAACAGGATTTTGATGTAAGAGAAGCTAATTGATACAGAAATGTCAGTGACATTTCTTACCTGCAAGGAAAGTGAACATTTTGCATTTAGATAAACTATAATGAGTACGTTTTAAAAATAAAGAAATCTGATATTTGAAAAAAAATGAGTGTGGATGTATGAATACTAATCAGGAGGTTTTGCTTCCAGTAACAGAGGAGTAGGGGTCCTGGCAGATCAGCCTTCCCACAGAAAACGACTATAAACTCTGGGCAAAATATGAAAATGACCATCTGCAGACACAGAACAGGGAGACTGGGGGCAGCCGACACTCCTCATCAGAGCAGGCCTTCTGAAGGAAAATTCCGCAGCGTGGATGAAAATGGAAAATGCTCCCTCTTTGACCTAATATCTCCATTTCCAGCACTCTGTCCTAAAGCAACACTTATACTGGAATACCAAGACCTTTCTATGAGTCTGGTCCCTATTCCCTGTGACACGGTTGTAATGGGGAAAACTGGAGACCACTCAAGTGCCTGTCAATAGGGGGATGGCTAAAACCTCACAGAGCACCCATACCGCAGGATCTTACACACCAGACACAGAAAACCAGGCTTTCTACGCGTAATGACAAGGAACAACCTCCAGGACACAATGTTAGCTGGTTAGCTGACAAAAAGTAAGTCCCAGAATATTGTACTGTGTGATTACTTTTCTTTCTTTTCTTTTCCCTCCCTCCCTTCCTTCCTCTCTCTCTCTTTCTTTTTCTTTCTTTTTTTGAGACAGGGTCTGTCTCTGCCACCCAGGCTAGAGTGCAGTGGCATGATCTTGGCTAACTGCAAACTCTGCCTCCCAGGTTCAAGCAATTCTCCCTCCCGAGTAGCTGGGATTATAGGTGTGCACCACCACTCCCAGCTAATTTTGGTATTTTTAGCAGAGACAGGGTTTCACCATGTTGCCCAGGCTGGTCTCAAACTCCTGAGCTGAACCGATCCGCCCGCCTCGGCCTCCCAAAGAACTGGGATTACAGGCATGAGCCACCACGCCCGACTGTGTAATCACATTTCTATGTTTAAAAAAAAGGTCGGGCGCGGTGGCTCACGCCTGTAATCCCAGCACTTTGGGAGGCCGAGGCGGGCGG
>NW_016814121.1:2713711-2737286 GCF_001698545.2 Rhinopithecus bieti
AAAAAAAAAAAAAAAAAAAAAAACAGATGTTAAGCACATACACACAGAAAGATTTAGAGAGAGGCCTCCCAAAACATTACCCATGGAAAGAGGAAGTTTGGGGATTGCAGGTGCGAGGGAGGGTCACTATATCACCTGCTTCTCCAGTGCATTCCAGCACCCTTGGACTCAAAAGAGGCCCGGGGAAAACTGACCATCTGAGCCAGAGGTTCTCAAAAAGAGCAAAATCTCCCTCCCCTGGAAGCAAATCTGAGGACATGTTAGTTGTCATGTGGATGAAGAGGCCTAAAGTTCCCAGAAACTGACATTCCCAGAAACTCCCCACGTGACTTTCAAATGTCCTGCTTGGTGCTGGAAGGGTAGAAAAACCCCTTTGTAAACATCTGAGCCTAGAGCTCAGCTTCATTTTACACACAGACACTAAGGTTTTTGTTTTTTGTTTTGTTTTTTTAAAGACAAGGTCTCGCTCTGTCACCCAGGCTGGAGTGCAGTGGCACAAATCACTACAGTCTCAACCTCCTGGGCTCAAGCGATCCTCCAGTCTCAGCTTCCTGAGTAGCTGGGACTATAGGTACAGACCACCACACCGGGCTGTTTTTTTCTTGTTGTTGCTGTTGTTGTTTTGAGATGGAGTCTTGCTCTGTCGCCCGGTCTGGAGTGCAGTGGTGCAATCTTGGCTCACTACAACCTCCGCCTCCCGGGTTTAAGCGATTCTCCTGCCTCAGCCTCCCAAGTAGCTGGAATTACAGGTGCATGCCACCATGCCCACTTAAATTTTGTATTTTTAGTAGAGATGGGGTTTCACCATGTTGGCCAGGCTGGTCTCAAACTCCTGACCTCATGATCCACCCACCTCGGCCTCCCAAAGTGTTGGGATTACAGGCGTGAACTTCTGCTCCCGGCCTATATTGATTTTTAAAATAGCGTGTGTGGGTAGGTTATAATGAGCACATCAGAGGCTAAGGCTGTCAATCACTGTGACCAGGGTGGGAGGTGGTGACAGATCCCCATCAATGATGTGTGATGGCTTGGCCCCCTTTGGGAAGACCACATCCTCCTACGGTGGCTTAGGTAGAATACCACCAGTGACCAGCATGGGAGTCACTCTCCTAGGGGACTCCTGGACTGCCGGCTGTGGGCTGCGTCCGGCAGGGACCGGGGCTTAGTGGATTCAGCGAAGGTGAAGTGCCCACACCCAGTGGGTCTGGGTGGCTTGCTGGCCACACACCTGCCTCTGAGGCCCATCCTTTAGGCCTCTCTCCTGTCCAGTCCCTGCATCTGACCTCAGCCACCATCCCCACTGCCTTCACAGGTTATATGACTTCCGGCAACGGTCCTGACTTTTGACTCAGATTCCCTCTTGGCAAAACAGGACAATAACCACCTGGCCGCGAGGTCCCAACAAGACCGTGGCCCCAGGAGCCCAGCCCAGTTCTGAGAACTGGCAAGCGCTCGGGTCTTGGGCATGTGGTTGTCTTTACTAACCAGCAGGGCTGGGACCGGGACTGACATGGAGGCGGAGGCTGGTCAGGTTGGTGAGGAGCCGCTGGAAGTGGAACGGGGGCAGCGGAGGGGCCACATCCTCAGAGGTCTCCTGCAGGCTGGCGAGAGAAGTGGTCAAAGTGAGATCCCGACATAGGGTGGGGGTGCCACGGCTGGGGATGGGGTGCAGCCCCCCAGACCACAGGGGCATCTGAAATGTGCCCGGACCTCAGAGACCACCCCTCCCACCTCCCCATCTCTCAGGACAGAAGAGGATACTTACTGGAACCTGAGCTCTACCTCCCTGGGATGCCCGACATCCTGGGGGCCAGACAGGCTAGAGTGCCTCAGGGACAGGGCCAAGCCCGCCCCTTCCAGCCTCAGCTGCACAGGGAGTGGGGAGCCCCTGGGGGGCACCTGGAAGGTCAGGATGAGGGGCTGCCCATAGCTGAACCGCTGGTCTCCCAGGAACTTCTCTGAAGACAAAAGAAGGCTTTGACAGTCTTCATATGGTTAGCTTGATTTTAAAAGTCTATATTGATTTTATTGGCAACTAAACATTCAAACAAGATAAAAGTGCAGTGGGTAGAAAATCAAAAGCTCCCGGCACGGCAGACCCTGCAGGGGACCCGCCCACACCTCCGCAGCCCGTCCCCAGCTTCACAGGCGTGTGACCTGTGCAGTCACACACGCCCCCACACTTGGCTTCATGCTCTGCTGTGACCATCTTCACATTCTTAATGATTTTATCTTTGAACTAGGGTTTTAGAAGTGGTGTCCAATGGAACACGGAGTCCAAGCATGAACGGAGGGGATACACACACATGTGTGACCACAGAGGCTGCCGCCTGCTCGCGAGCAGCATTCACGATGCCCACGAACACGGAATTCCTAGGGAACACCCAGCAGCAGGAGTTTGGCGGGACTCCAGGTGACATTAAGGTAAGTGAGCTGGATGAGCGAGCAGATGCGCGCTGGGCCCCAGGCCACACCTTCCCTTCCAATCAGAACTTGCTCCAAACTTGGAAAGAAGGCACTGGTGTTCCGAGAAACACAAACCACGGAGAAGCCCTGTGCAGTACCTTCTGACTCATGTCACTTCCCTGTATCAATCAATCATTGCTTCGGAAGATCGTGACCCATGAGGAAAGAGCACAGGCCACCCTCCTTTCCCAGCAGTCTTTCCCTTACCTGTGAGAAAGCCACGGACGTGTGCCGTGTTAGTGGAACATGCATGTGTCAAAGAGTGAAATAAAAGTGGCTGGGCTTGTCGTGTGCAGTATTTCCACTGTCCTCGTAAGAACAAAATACGCAGCCGGGCGCAGTGGCTCACGCCTGTAATCCCAGCACTTTTGGAGGCCGAGGCGGGTGGATCACAAGGTCAGGAGTCCAAGACCAGCCTGGCCGAGATAGTGAAACCCCATCTCTACTAAAAATACAAAAAACTAGCCAGCTATGGTGGCGGGCATCTGTAATCCCAGCTACTCAGGAGGCTGAGGCAGGGAATTGCTTGAACCCGGAAGGCGGAGGTTGCTGTAAGCTGAGATCACATCATTGCACTCCAGCCTTGGCAACAGAGCAAGACTCCGTCTCAAAAGAAAAAAAAAAAAAGGTAAAATTCATGCTAATAACTTAATATGTTTCCTGCTAATAACTTAAAAATTTCCTTTACCTAGAATGGCATCAAATAGCAAACCAAAAAACACCATGACAAATAAAGGGCAAAATTGTAGGGAAAAACAAGTGTTTATATTTTAGTACCTTTAATGGTACTTCCCCCTATTTGGGAATTGGGGGGCAGTTTTCATTCTGCAGTGCACCCCTCAAATTCTGTAGTATGCCCCGCCACAGCTTCGGTGGGCAGCTCCTGATACACTGAGAGTCCCTGTGTCCCTCTGCCCCAGAGCGTTTCCTGGCTGGGGGAATTGCTCACCTGTGCAGAAGCAGCCTGAAGCAGGGAGCCCTGGGAGATGGTGGCCACATGCTCCGGCTGCACCCCGATTCAGCCTCCAGAATCAGTCACCAGCGCCAGTGCAATGCTCCCCCCCATCTTTTGCTACTCATGTTCTACACGTGAGATGGATCCACATACTGTTCCACAATCGGCAGTCTTTGTAAAGGCTGTGTCACAGTCCACCAATAGGCTACCCAGTCCCTCCTGGGACTGCCCCAAGCTTACACCACTAAATACTCCCATTTTTTTTTTTTTTTTTTTTTTTGAGACAGAGTCTTACTCTGTCGCCCAGGCTGGAGTGTAGTGATGCCATCTTGGCTCACTGCAACCTCCGTCTCCCGGGTTCAAGCAATTCTCATCTCAGCCTCCTGAGTAGCTGGGATTACAGGCATGCACCACCATGTCTGGCTAACTTTTTTGTATTTTTAGTAGAGATGAGGTTTCACCAGCCACCATTTCAGGCTGGTCTTGAACTCCTGACCTCAGGAGATCCACCCACCTCGGCCTCCCAAAGTGCTGGGATTACAGGTGTGAGCCATTGCGCCCGGCCTAAATACTTATCTTCACTCAGCTCCTGGTCTTTGCCCCCAAGTGCTCATAGGTGGACTACAGAAAGTGGACATGCTGGCCAGAGGGTCTGTGTGTTCATTCTCTCTGATGCTGTCACCAGCCAGCCCAGACGCTTGTTTCTGTGTCCCCTCCGTGAGCAACGGGCAGAAGCCTGGCTCCCCTGCCATGCCCTCACCTCCAGCTGCTCAGGGTGCCCTGGGAGCGGGCTGGCCTGAGAGCACCACGAGGACAGGCCGTCCATCCATCTCACCCCTGCAGTGTGCCCAACACCCAGCGAGCACTTCCTGCAGGAATAAGCCCCTCTTCTTCCATATGCCAGCAGAGTGGCCATGGAACAGAGTGTGTTTTTTGCTCATGGGACTCTGAGCTTGCAGCACCTGCCCCACGAAGGGCCCGAGGCCTCTGACTTCCTGGCTGCGGGGCACACGGCTCCTCAGCCATCTGTGACATCATCTCCCCAACCTCTCTGGGAGAGGGAGGGAGAGGGCAGAGCTGGTCCGGGGTGCTGGCAAGCCCTGAATCAGCCACAGTGGGGCTAAAGATGGGCTCTAGGCTCCGGGTTCTGGGACTGAGACAGTCGCCAGGAACTCACAGGTCCCCTCACTGTGGGGTGGAGAGGTCAGAATGATCAAGAACCTCCTTCCTTTTGCAAGAATGCTGTGGCCCTGGGCTTGGGGTGTGGTGGCCTGGTGGGCGACAGGCTGATGAAACACAGAGATTCTCTGGGCCATGACAGTGGCTATGGCTCTGTGGCACTGAAGAAGCCCTCCGTGATAAAGCTATGACCAGAAAAATGGGGGTTTCATCAGATACTGTGGTCTGGTGGCAGAATAACAGCCTCCCAAAGGCATCCACACCCTAATCCCTGGAATCTGTTTATATGGTGTGTTCTGTGGCAGGGGACATTTAGGTTGTTAATCAGCTGACCTGAGGTAGGAAGAGCATCTTGGGTTATCCAGCTGGGCCCTATCAATCATTTGGGCCCAGTTTAATGGTAAACACACAAGAGGGAGGCAGGGGAGTTGGAGCCAGTGATGGGGCATGAGACAAACTCGGCTGCTTTGAAGATGGAGGAAGGGGCCACGAGCCCAGGAATGCAGGCAGCTTCTAGAGGCCGGGAAAGGCAAGGAAGGGACTTTCCCATGGGCCTCCAGAAGGAACTCAGTCCTGCTGACACCTTGATGTTAGCACCGAGAGACCGATTTCTGACTTCTCCAGGACTCTAAAAGAATAAACTGGCATTGTTTTCAGCCTCTAATGTGTGGCGAGTTGTTTAGCAGCAGGAGGAACCGACACGGGGCAGTCAGCCCCCACCTGGTGCTGGAGGTACCTGGTGCTGTGAGCTCCTCCTCGTCTTCTGGGCTCAGGAGTACCCCATGTGGGCTCCATTGTGGGGGGTGCTCGGGGCCCCCCACACTTCTGGCCCACCAGCCTTCGGCTCCTAGACAGCAAACACAGACATCCCCCGATCAGTGTGAGGCCACAGAGGGTGGTCTCCAGGTGCCAGCCCTAGCTGGATCCTTGGGGTGGGAGGGAGCCTCAGGAGAAGCTAGAAAGCTCAGGGACCTGGCTCTGCTCGGGGCATGGTCAGGTCTGGAAGCCTGCCCTGCCCTTTCAGTGGGGTTTTGAGATCAACATGAAGACAGCCTGAAGACCCCCACATGGGTACCCTGGGACATCAGGGCATCTCTAATAGTACCAGACTTGACTTCATCTTCAGGGTCTCAGAGAACTTTCTCACCTGTGACCTCACGAACCCTGTCCTTCTAGTGACCCGTGTTATTAACACCATCACAGGCAGGGAGGCCACCTGGTTAGGAAGGGGTCCAGCCAGGACGGGAGCCCAGGCCTTCTGGTCCCCAGTGCCAGTCCAGTGCCTCCTCCCTCTGGCCACAGCAGTTAACACAGAGCACAGCCCAGCACACAGTGAGTGACCTTAAGGGGCTGCCTCTCCAGGGGACAGGGGGCAATGAGGCAGAGGCCAAACATCTGGGGCAGCCAAGGGGTAAGAAGAAAGGAACGTGGGGAAAGAGGTCAGAGAAAGGAAGATGTCAACATGAAGAGAAGTTTGCAGACAGGCATTTAGAAGAAACTAGGAGGCTGGGTGCAGTGGCTCAGGCCTGTAATCCCAGCACTCTGAGAGGCCAAGGTGGGCGGATCACCTGAGGTCAGAAGTTCGAGACCAGCCTGGCCAACATGGCAAAACCCTGTCTCTGCTAAAAATACAAAAATTAGTCAGGCATGGAAGCAGTTGCCTGTAATCCGAGCTACTCAGGAGGCTGAGGCAGGAGAATCGTTTGAACCTCGGAGGCAGAGGTTGCAGTGAGCTGAGATTACGCCACTGTACTCCAGCCTGGGTGACAGAGCAAGACTCTGACTCAAAAACAAACAAACAAAAAATCAGCCAGGCATGGTGGCTCACACCTATAATCCTAGCGCTCTTGGAAGCCGAGGCAGGTGGATCACGAGGTCAAGAGATTGAGACCATCCTAGCCAACATGGCGAAACCCTGTCTCTGCTAAAAAAAAAATAATAATAAATAATAAAAATCTAAAAACCACTCAGTTTTCTTTTTTTTTTTTTCTTTTTTTTTTTTTTGAGACAGAGTCTCACCCTCTCACTCAGGCTGGAGTGCAGTGGCGTGATCTCGGTTCACTGCAACCTCCACCTCCCAGGTTCAAGCAATTCTCCTGCCTCAGGCTCCTGAGTAGCTGGGATTACAGGAGCTGGCTACCATGTCTGGCTAATTTTTGTATTTTTAGCAGAGACGAGGTTTTGTCATGTTGGCCAGGCTGGTCTCAAACTCTTGACTTCAGGTGTTCCATCCCCCTCGGCCTCCCAGAGTGCTGGGATCACAGGCATGAGCCACTGTGTCCAGCCACAGTTTTCATTTCTAAGACAGCAAATATCCATGTAAACCACCCACATTAAACAAAAGCACTTTGGGGTCCTCAATAATGTTCACAAGCATAAAGGGATCCAGAGGCCGGGTGCAGTGGCTCACACCTGTAATCCCAGAACTCTGGGAGGCTGAGGAGGGTGGATCAGTTGAGGTCAAGAGTTCAAGACCAGCCTGACCAACATGGTGAAACCCCAGATCTGTACTAAAAATACAAAAATAAGCTGGGCATGGTGGCGGGCGCCTGCAGTCCCAGCTACTCAGAAGGCCGAGACAGGAAAATCACTTGAACCTGGGAGGCGGAGGTTGCAGTGAGCTGAGATCGTGCCATTGCACTCCAGCCTGGGCAACACAGTGAGACTCCATCTCGGAAAAAAAAAAGAGGAATCCAGAGACCAAAAAGTTTGAGAACTGCTGCCCAAGGGCAACTGTGAGACAAAATGAGATGATACCCCTGAAGGGCCGGCCACACCCAGTGCCTGGCCCAAGGTGAAAACAGATCATGACACTATTCTTAGGGTCTAGAAAATGAGTCCTGCCCAACGCTAACGCCCTAGACCCCCGGACCCAGGATCCAGACACGCTGTCCCGGTCCGCACATCTCTGGGTCCTGCCTTCTGCACGGTATCCAGCAGAGGGCGCGCGGCCCTCATGTCTGGGGCGCACCGGCGTGGGCCCTGAGGTTCTGCTCCAGCTGATGCCTCGCTCCTTTCTGGGGACAAGCAGAAAGTGGGGGGCGCTCTGTGGGACACAGCTGGGGCCCACGCAGCCTCTGGTTTAATGCAGAGCTCCGAGCTCTGCTGTTTTCCTCTTTAAAGATGCGGCTGTACAGCCGGGCGCAGTAGCTCAAGCCTGTAATCCCAGCACTTTGGGAGGCCGAGACGGGTGGATGACGAGGTCAGG
The DNA here is from genome assembly GCF_001698545.2 of Rhinopithecus bieti. Taxonomy (NCBI): domain Eukaryota; kingdom Metazoa; phylum Chordata; class Mammalia; order Primates; family Cercopithecidae; genus Rhinopithecus; species Rhinopithecus bieti. The sequence continues at coordinate 2,721,520 of NW_016814121.1, forward strand.
AGATCGAGACCATTCTGGCTAACACGGTGAAACCCCGTCTCTACTAAAAAACACAAAAAACTAGCCGGGCGAGGTGGCGGGTGCCTGTAGTCCCAGCTACTCGGGAGGCTGAGGCAGGAGAATGGTGTGAACCCGGGAGGCGGAGCTTGCAGTGAGCTGAGATCCGGCCACTGCACTCTAGCCTGGGCGACAGAGCGAGACTCCGTCTCAAAAAAAAAAAAAAAAAGATGCGGCTGTACCACGTGGAGTCAGGGACCATGGTAGCGGCTGCCATAGTAGTTAAGCGCAAAACACAGTTGGGCGCTGACATTCATAATCCCAGCACTTTGGGAAGCCGAAGTGGGCGGATCACCTGCGCTCAGGAGTTCTCGACCAGCCTGGGCAACATGGTAAGACTCCGTCTGTACAAAAAAAATACAAAAATGAGCCGGGCATGGTGGTGCACACATGTGGTCCCAGCTACTCAGGAGGCTGAGGTGGGAGGATCACGGGAGCCCAGGGAGGTGGTGGCTGCAGTGAGCTGTGCATGATTGCACCACTGCACTTCAGCCTTGGTGACAGAGCAAGACCCTGTGTCCAAAAAAAAAAAAAAAAGGAGCAAAACTCAGGAGCTGATAAACTCAGTGCTCACAACTATTATGTGGCCTCAAGCAAGTGGCCTACCTTTTGTGGGTCTCAGTTACTTCATTATTAAAAGGAGAATGAGAATCCTTGCATGTGAGGTGCTCAGCGCAGTGCCTGGCATACAGCAGGTGCTCAATAAGTGGAGGCCAGGAGACTGAGCCTGAATTCCCAGTGTTTAGATATACCCAGTGTTTAGATATACCAAGGGAGGCCAGTCTCAATGGGGTGAGTGGAAATTCCCCTACAGGATACAAAAAGCGTCACGTACCCGGGCCCCAACCCCACCACGAGTATAAAGAGAAGAGTCAGAGACTGGGGAGGGAGCTGGGGGTCGCAGGTGGGCACTGGGGAGCCATCATCTCACCCCCGACCCCACCTAGGCTGTGCAGCCCTGTGGCTCCTCTCCTCAATGGGAGATCCACCAGTGCAAGATGTCCCCAGGGCAGGACCACCTGCCGCTAGGCTGGGAGCAGACCCTTGGGAGACGTCTGCAGGGGGCACCTCTTACCCTGGTGGAAATCGGTGAGGATGTGATGCACTTGGAACTGGGCAGTGGCCGTGCACACCTTGGAGTGGCCATAGCAGAAACAGCTGCTGCAGCCGACCGGATTGTGGGGCTGCAGGTTAAAAGTCCCAGGGCGACATCTGCAATGGAGGCAGGACATGCCCACCAGGGCCACGTGAACCAGCCAGGAAGGGGCGGGGCCAGGGTATCCCACCTGGACCAATGAGAGTCTAGAGTCACCGCAGAAACTTAGAAACAAAAGTTTTTCAGAAATCAGCCAGGAAGGGGCGGGACCAGGGTATCCCACCTGGACCAATGAGAGTCTAGAATCACTGTAGAAACTTAAAAACAAAATTTTTTCAGAATTCTAGAAGAATAGCAAGAACATTACAGATTGTTCCCATACCTGCTTCAGGCAGCCTCCCCTGATGCTGACATCTGACATTACCACTGTACATTTGTCAAAACTAAGTTAACTAAACTCCAGGCTTTATTTGGATTTTTTTCGTTTTTTTGAGACAGAATCTTGTTCTGTGGCCCAGGCTGGAGTGCAGTGGTGTAATCTTGGCTCACCACAGCCTCAGCCTCCCGGGTTCAAGAGATTCTCCTGCCTCAGCCTCCCGGGTAGCTGGGATTGCAGGCGCCTGCCACCATGCCCGGCTAATTTTTGTATTTTTAGTAGAAATGGGGTTTCACCATATGGGCCAGGCTGGTCTCGAACTGACTTCAGGCGATCCACCCGCCTCAGTCTCCCAAAGCGCTGGGATTACAGGCTTGAGCCACCACACCCAGCGACTTTATTAGGATTTCTCCACTTTTTCCTCTAATGTCTGCTTTCTGCTGCAGGATCCCATCCGGAACGTGGCGCTGCATTTAGCGGTATCCTTGTTCTCCTCCAACCTATCACCGCTTCTCGGTCTTTCCATATCTGCCACTATCTTGACACTTTTTGAAAAGCACTGATCAGGTATTTTTAGAATACCTGATGTTCCTCATGATTAGACCAGGGTTATAGGCTTGGGAAAGAAATACACAGTGGTGAAGTGCCCTTCTTGTCACATCACGCGGGAGCACGGGAAACCCACATGACATCCGAGCGATGCTGACTTTCATCACCTGCTGAGGGTGCTGTCTGCCAGTCTTCTCCACTGTGCAATCACCACGGTCCAATGATTAGAAGCAAGTCAGTGAATAGGCCGGGCGCGGTGGCTCACGCACTTTTAAAAAAACTATTATTTATTATTTTTATTTTTTTATGTTTTATTTTTACATTTTTTGAGACGAAGTCTCGCTCTATTGCTCAAGCTGGAGTGCAGTGGTGTGATTTCAGCAGCCTCTGTCTCCCGGGTTCAAGCGATTCTCCTGTCTCAGACTCCCGAGCACCTGGGACTACAGGTGTGCACCACCACGCCCGGCTAATTTTTGTATTTTTAGTAGAGACAGGGTTTCACTATGTTGGCCAGGCTAGTCTTGAACTCCTGACCTCGTGACCCACCCACCTCGGCCTCCCAAAGTGCTGGGATTACAGGCATGAGGCACTGCGCCCAGCGGGCTCACGCACTTTGGGAGGCTGAGGTGGGTGGATCACCTGAGGTCAGGAGTTCGAGACCAGCCTGGCCAACGTGGTGAAACCCTATCTCTACTAAAAACACAAAAATTAGCCAGACATGGTGGTAGGCGCCTATAATCCCAGCTACTCGGGAGACTGAGGCAGGAGAATCACTCGAACCTAGGAGACAGAGGTTGCAGTGAGCCGAGATCACACCACTTCACTCCAGCCTGCGCGAAAGAGCGAAACTCCATCTCAAAAACAAAAACAAACAAACAAAAAAAGCAGCAAGTCACTAAATGCAGCCCAGTCTCAAAAACAGGGGCATTAAGCTCGACTTCCTGGAGGGAAGAGTATCAAAGAACCCATGGACAGATGTTCAAGCCACCCCAGTAATTAAAAGATATTTTGAGGCTATGCAAATATCCCCCCTTTCCTTAAAGTTCTGCCCACCAGTGTCAGCATTCATCAGCAGCTCTTGCCTGTAGCAATTCCCGCTGTGAGGTTTGAACAGTGGTTTTCTAGTTCTTTCGTTTCCACATTCATCACTTGGAATTCTTCTGCAAGGAAGGTTTGTCCCTTAACCCCTATCTATTTATGTATTCAATCATCTATTTACATCAGGATGGATTTGTGGATTTGACTTCATTCTCTGGGTTATAATCCAATACTATCGTTGTTTATTTTGTTGCTCAAATGGTTTCAGCCCTGAGAGCTCTTTCATGTCGGCTCCTGTGTCCTTTTGACATGGGACTGCATTCTGGTTTGGGTTGTTTGGTTTGTGTCTGCTTTTCAGCATTTCCTTGCTTCCTGGCACTATAAGACGCCTTGGACTTATCTTGTCTTTTTCCAGCCCCAGCCCCAGAATCAGCCACTTCTCCAAGCAGCTCTGGGGAATGTCAGACACAAAGCCAGGAAGAAGAGATAGTGTGTACCCGAGGAGCTAAACCCATGTTTGTCTGCTGGCTGCACTGCTGGAGCTTGAAGGCCTCCTGAACACTTGAAAGAGGAAGTTTATTAACTTCATGGCATTGGGAGAGCCCCCTTTGACTTGCAGAGCTTCAGATGCTCCATTTGTACCATGATCAGACTGCAAAGATGGCAGACAGGCTCAAAACCCAGCTCAATGGGTAGGGGCTTCCTGAAGCAGGGTGTTAAGAAGGATCCTGAGGTTATAGTAGGGCTCATGGCCAAGACTGTTGTGCCCCATTAGTGATGTCTGTTGTGGGTGTGAAAGGGGAGGGTTGTGATAGTGTTCCCTTAGTGATGTCTGCCATGGGTATGCCATTAGTGATGTCTGCCGTGGTGTCAAAGGGGAGGGTTGATAGTGCTCCATTAGTGATGTCTGCTGTGCGTATGAAAGGGGAGGGTTGTGACAGTGCTCCCTTAGTGATGTCTGCCGTGGGTATGCCATTAGTGGTGTCTGCTGTGGGTGTGAAAGGGGTGTGTTGAGAGTGCTCCATGAGTGATGTCTGCTGTGGGAGTGAAAAAGAAGGGTTGTAGTAGTGCTCCATTAGTGATATCTGCAATGGCTACGAAAGGGAACAGTTGATAGGGCTCCATTAGTGATGTCTGCCGTGGCTGTGAAAGGCAAGGGTTGATAGTGCTCCATTAGTGATGCCTGCTGTGGGTATGAAAGGGGGAGGTTGTGATAGTTCTCCCTTAGTGATGTTTGCCATGGTTATACCATTAGTGATGTCTGCTGTGGGTGTGAAAGGGGTGCATTGACAATGCTCCATGAGTGATGTCTGCCATGAGTGTGAAAAGGGAGGGTTGTGATAGTGCTCCATTAGTGATATCTGCTGTGGGTAAGAAAGGGGAAGACTGTGGTAGTGCTCCTTTAGTGATCTTTACCATGAGTATACCATTAGTAATGTCTGCTGTGTGTGTGAAAGGGGTACTGACAGTGCTGCATGAGTAATGTCTACCGTGAGTGTGAAAAGGGAGGACTGTGACAGGGCTACATTAGTGATGTCTGCCGTGGGTGTGAAAGGGTTGTGATAGTGCTCCATTAGTGGTGTCTGTCATGGGTGTGAAAGGGGAGGGTTGATAATACTCCATGAGTGATGTTTTGCTGTGGGTGTGAAAAGGGCGGGTTGTGATAGTGCTCCATTAGCTATGTCTGCAGTGAGTGTGAAAGGGGAGGGCTGTGATAGTGCACCATTAGTGATGTCTGCCACAGCATGTGGTAGTACGAGCACCATGTATTTGCTATCCCTGGATTAGATGGTCTCTCCTATTCTTCCAGCTTTTTCTTTTCAGGATTCTAAGCTAAGACATGTATTTTCTCAGCTTATAAATGATCAGTGGTGTTGGATCAAAGCATAAACAGTGCCATAAAGCTTTTGAGTAACTTCCTGTATGACAGATACATGGTGTTCCAGGAAGGGCACAGGGTAACAAGGTCACCCAAGTCCATGAAGACTGTGCCCCTTGCTCCTCCCTGCACTCCACAGCTTTGGTACCTCATCAGTGAGCCCCCAGGTCACTTCCAGCAAGCTTACTGCTGGATTAGCTCACACACCTGTCACATAAGTTGCCTTCCACATTCTCTTTGCAGGGGCAGCGCCCACTGCGGGGGTCACAGGTGTCCAGGCTGCCAGCAGGATTGCAGGTGCAGGGTCTGCCAAAGAGACAGGACAAGGGGAAAATGTGCAATGAGCAACTTCAGAGTGGGAACAGCTCATCCTAGGAAGGGAGCATTCCCGGCTCCCAACATCAAGAGTGAGGCTGATGCAGGAGTCTCACCTGACTTTACTGTTCCCATCTTGCCAAGGAAATGACCCATCCATCCCTGGTACAGTGGCCCATCTGCCCAGTCAGCACACACCATCCAGGACCCTTCCATCTTCATCCATGCACTCACTCGTCATCCATGAACCAATCTCTTTTCTTTTCTTTTCTTTCTTTCTTTTCCTTTTTCTTTCTTTTCTTTTCTTCTTTCTTTCTTTCCCTTCCTTCCTTCCTTTCCTCCCTCCCTCCCTCCTTCCTTCCTTTCTTTCTTTTTTTTTTTTTTTGAGACAGAGTCATACTTTGCCACTCAGGCTAGAGTGCAGTGTCACGATCTCGGCTCACTGCAACCTCTGCCTCCTGGGTTCAAGTGATTCTCCTGTCTCAACCTCCCGAGTAGCTAGAATTACAGTCATACACCACCACGCCCAGCTAAATTTTGTATTTTTAGTACAGACAGAGTTTCGTGATGTTGGCTAGACTGGTCTTGAACTTGTGACCTCAGGTGATCCACCTGCCTCAGCCTCCCAAAGTGCCAGGGTTACAGGAGTGAGCCACCGTGCCCGGCCTCCATGAATCTTTCTATCTATCCCCTCACTCCTCCATCCACTTATTCATCCTTCCATCTTTCTGTCCAGCAGCCACCTATCCACCCATTCATTCACCCATCCATGCATCTTTCCATCCCTCCCTCCATCCATCCACTCATCTAACAAGACATGGTTCCTCCCTAGTGAATCCCACAGTCCAGTGTAGACAGACAGATCACACAGACCCTGTACCACGATACGTGTTATGGGAGATGTACGAGAGGCTGTGCCCGCACTGCAGGGCCTCTGACTCAGCCTGGGGGTGCAGGCGAGGGGCAGGTGGGAGGGAAGGCATCCAGAGACGGGGGCCCCTCAGCTGAGACCTGAAGAATGAGCAGGAGGCTGTGAGCTACAGGCTGGGGAGAGGGGGCAGGGCTGGGAAGTGTGGCACGTGCAAAGGTCCAGAGGTGAGAAAGACCCCAGGGAAACAGCCAGGCCCCATCTCATGGTCAGTTTTATGCCCAGAACCACCAAATATTTTACGAGGAATCGGAGATCTCCTAGATATCCCCAACGTGTTTCTACTGCCTTTCAAGTATACAAGGATGCCTGTTATTAACCAAAGCAAGTTCACTTAAAAGTGCTTCTGGGCCGGGCGGGGTGGCTCATGTCCGTCATCAGCATTTTGGGAGGCCAAGGAGGGTGGATTACCTGAGCCCAGGAGCTCGAGACCAGCCTGGGCAACATGGCGAAACCCCATTTCTAGCAAAAAATACAAAAATTAGCCGGGTGTGGTGGTGCACATTTGTAGTCTCAGCTACTCAGGAGGCTGAGACAGGAAGATCACTTGAGTCTGGGAGGCAGAGGTTGCAGTGAGTAGAGATCACGCCACTGCACTCCAGCCTCGGTGACAGAGCAAGCTCCATCTTAAAAAAAAAAAAAAAAATAGAGATACTGGGCATGGTGGTGCATGCTTGTAATCCCAGCTACTCAGAAGGCTGAGGCAAAGAATTGCTCGAACCGGGGAGGCAGAGGTTGCGGTGTTGCATTCCAGCCTGGTCAACAAAGCAAGAATCTGTCTCAAAAAAAAAAAAAAAAAAGTGCTTCTAAATTTATCATAGCTTTTTTGTTTTGTTTGTTTTTTGACCACTGTATACTTTCTCAATCAAGTGATGGCAAATCTGTTGGGGTAAGGTCCAGACCCCAGGAGCCCCTGCTCCTCTTTCCCCTCAGCTGTCCCACTGGGTACCAGACTCAGAGTACCCAGATGACACTCAGCCTCTCCCACCCCACTCCCCCACACTGCATGCCCTGTTATCCAGAGGCCCAGAGAACCCCAAGGGTCAGCCTTCACCCCTTCTTCCTCTTCGACCCCCTGGTCACCATGTCCTGTCAGCTCCTCCTTGCACTAGGCTCTGGAATCTGCCCTGCTCTCCTTCTCCACAGTCAAATCCCCAAGCACGCTGCCCAGGTGTTTCTGCTGTAGCCTCCACTCAGCCTCCTCCTCACCCACTCCTGCTTCCCACCGATCCACAGCTCCTCCAGAGGCCCCCCGTGCCCCCCGTGCCCCCCGCCCCACCTCAAACACCCATCCTTCCCCTCTCCCTGCACTTATGCAGCACCTCCTGCAGGAAGCCTGCCCTCCACCTGCAAGATCCGCCGAGCTGCCACAGGGCTCAGCCTGGTCTCATTATGGTCTGTTTTTGTCTCTTGGCCTCCCCAGTCCTCACCAGGATTAGGGCAAGGTAGCTGCAGACAGGAAGGGATGGGGAGGGGAGGCACTACCGACAGCCTGTCCCTCCTGCTTCTTGTCATTCCGTGCAATGTGTCCATACGAGGCCGCCCCTCGCCCTCACCTGCAGCCTCCCTCGCTGAGCGAGTGGAACCCGGGCAGACAGCGATCACACTTCCAGCCAGTCACAGTGGGCTTGCAGGCGCAGGTGCCTGTGTCATCGCACTGGAGGTGTAGGGAGCCTGGGAGAGGAAGGGCACAGGGCAGTGGAAGCCAGGAGGGGCGGGGGTTGGAGGCCGGGGATGTAGAGCCCACTCACCTGCCGAATGGCAGTCACAGGGCTGGCATGGCATCCGTGGGTCCCAGTGATAGAAATTCTCCTGACAGCGCTCACAGTGTGGCCCGGCTGTGTGGTCACGGCAGTGGTGACAGCGGCCGCCGTGGCCTGTGCTGCGGAAGAGCTCCCGATCGAACGTGCATTCCTCGGAGCGGCCACTGCAGTTGCAGGCTGTGGGCAGGAGTGGGGAAAGGTGTGTGAGTCCCCTGTGATGTGGTTGGAGGGGGCATCTGTGCCAGTCAGCCTCCCTGTGCTAAATGAGCAGGCAGAGCAAAGAGAAGGGCAAGAGCATGGTCCAGAATGGAGTTCAGGCCCAGCTTGATCAAGGTCAGAGACACTCTTTTTTTTTTTTTTTTTTTTTGAGATGGAGTCTCGCTCTGTCGCCCAGGCTGGAGTGCAGTGGCCGGATCTCAGCTCACTGCAATCTCCGCCTCCCGGGTTTACGCCATTCTCCTGCCTCAGCCTCCCAAGTAGCTGGGACTACAGGTGCCCGCCACCTCGCCCGGCTAGTTTTTTTGTATTTTTTAGTAGAGACGGGGTTTCACCGTGTTAGCCAGGATGGTCTCGATCTCCTGACCTCGTGATCCGCCTGTCTCGGCCTCCCAAAGTGCTGGGATTACAGGCGTGAGCCACAGCGCCCGGCCAAAACAGGACACTCTTAAGAGCAAACGGGACACCGTTAGTAAATACACCGAAACAACGGGCAGAAAGAGGACCCTCCCAGGCAACCAGGATATACACCCAGATAGACGGGCACTGATCAGAGGCTGCCTGCCTTCTGGAGTGGCAGCATGGCTCACTCCAAAATCTACTGTAGGTCCTCCAAGCCATAATAACAGTGTGAACCTCACTATTGTGTGAGGTCACTCAGGGGTACAGAAAGCACAAGTCACCTTTCGTTTCCCCATTAAATCATTTTTAAAAGTCTCTGTGGGGGACTGGCTCTGTCTTGGCTCCCAGAGTGAGCTCAGGGGTACATCCATGAAAGGTGCGGAGCCACGTACACCTGCCACCCTCATGCTGCCCACAGGCCAGACGGCAAGCAAGCAAACCCCCTGCAGGTGCAGGGCTGGGACAGGAGAGGCAGGGGGCTTTGGGAGCTGAAAGAAGGGGCCCCTGCGGCTGTGCTGGGGTGGTGGGACAAGGCTTCCCAGAAGAAGTCACAGCCATGGCCGGGCGCGGTGGCTTACGCCTGTAATCCCAGCACTGGCTAACACAGTGAAACCCTGTCTCTACTAAAAATACAAAAAAAAAAAAAAAAAAAAAAATTAGTCGGGCGGGGGGGGGGGGGCCTGTAGTCCCAGCTACTTGGGAGGCTGAGGCAGGAGAATGGCATGAACCCAGGAGGCGGAACTTGCAGTGAGCCAAGATCGCACCACTGCACTCCAGCCTGGGCGACAGAGCAAGACTCCGTCTTAAAAAAAAAAAAAAAAAAGTCACAGCCGTGCTGAATCTGAAGGCTGAGCAGTGAGGAATAGGCCAGGCAGAGGAAGAGTGAGCGGGAAGGGCATCACAGACACAGGCAAAAGCCCAGGGGATACCCCACTTCCAGAGATAGAAGCATGGCCTGGTGTGGGTGTGCCATGAGGCTGCAGGCGGCATGTCGCATGATGGCAGGGAAGCGGGGACATTGTGCAGTGGGGGCCTGCAGTGCAGAGGCAGTTGTGAAGTCAGAGGCTAGCAGAGCTTGCTCCAGGGAAGCTGGGCTGCCGTGGTCAGTGGACGTTAGCTGGGAGCAAAGGGGGAGCCGTGGGAAGGTTTAAGCAGGGGATGGATGTTATTAAATTTGTCCTTTAGAAAGCCCTAGCCCAGTGCCATGGCTCACACCTGTGATCCCAGCACTGTGGGAGGTAAGGTAGGAGGACTGTTTGAGCCCAGGAGTTTGAAGACCAGCCTGAGCAACAGTGAGAGACGATCTCTACAAAATATTGCTTGGCATGGTGATATGTGCCTGTAGTCTCAGCTACTCTGGAGGCTGAGGTGGGAGGAAAACGCACCCAGGAATTTGAGGCTGCAGTGAGCTATGACTGTGCCACTGCACTCTAGCCTGGGTGACAGAGTGAGGCCTTGTTTCAAGAAAAGAGCCTTAGCTGTAGGCAGGGGAGGGCTGGGGGCATGGAGAGCAGGGAAGAGGAAACTTCAGATGTGCAGGGAGAGGAGGCAGGCCCAGGCCCAAGGCATCGGCTGCAATGGACAGAAGTTAGACAGACTGGAGTGATGCGGATGGGCAGAATTCAGGGCTCGGGGCTGTCTCAGCTGCGGGTGAGGGTGGGGATGAAGGGTCAAGCATGAAACCCTGGCTCCCAAGCTGCTGACTGAGAGACACAGACGTGAGCACAGGGCTGAGGACATGGTAGAAGCAGTCTGGCCACTGTGTCCCCACCGCGGAGACAGCAGCAGGCTGGGACGGTGGAAGCCAGCCAGCAAAGCTTCCTTGGCCCCAGGACTCCCTGGTGGAGGTAGGCCAGCAAGGGCAGCTCCTGCAGACAGCGCCCCACCCTCAGAACAAGCCGCCCCCCACCCCTCCCCGCCCAGCCCTGGTTATGGTCGCCAATGGCCCAGGCCCAAGAAGACAGCCGGGCCCAGAGGCCAAGCTGCCCGCCCAGCGAGCCTGGCGGGCCTGTGAGTGAAGATGTGCTCCTGCCAGCAGCACCAGCACCAGCTGGGATCCGGTGCCCAGCAACAGTGGCTGTGCATGGAGAGCCTGGAGGAAACCAGGCTGTCTGGGCACAGGGTGGGTCTTGCAGCCGGCGCCGTAGCCAGAAGGGAAGTCAGGGGGTCCCTGCTCTCGGCCTGTGTCCCTGGAGAAGACATGATGGCATCATCCTCTCTCCAGCGCTTCTCTGAGGTTAGGTGGTCAAAGCCACATCACATGGGGGCTGGGACACCGAAGAGCTGCCTGGGGGCCCGTGGAAGAGTCTGGGTGGGCCGTCAGCATCCCCTTGCTTGTGGGGTAGCCTGGTTCTGATTAACTGCTGGGGCGGGAGCGGTTAACACAAAGAAGTCAGTCAGGGACCTTCCGGCCCTCCCACCACAGGCGCCTCTGCATGGGTTTGTTCCAGAGCTCAGCAGCACACTCAGTTCTCTGCTACTGCTGCCCCCAGGGCACATAGTAGGTGTTCAGTGAGGGCCAAGATTGAGCTACTTAGTGGAGGACAGACTGAGGCTTAAATGCACCCCCTCCCCAGGCTCCCCTTCCGCTCATCATCATCTCTGCAGTAGCCCAGAGACCCCGAGCTGCCCCTCCCGGCGTACCCAGGAGGAGCCACCACTGTGAGGTTTCGGGGGAGTTCGTTTCCCCACCTGCAACACCAGCCTCAGGTCCCTGATGCCCCGTGACACTCACGCAGACACTCGTGGGCGGCCTCAGCGGTGCCCCGGGCCCACGGACGGTCCTGGAAGAAGGGCAAGCAGCGCTCACAGTCCGTGCCGGTGGTGTTGTGCTGGCACCGGCAGGCCAACTGGCCCGCCGTGTCGGGGCCACACTCGCTGGCATGCCCGTTGCACTTGCACCTGGGAAAAGACAGGGAGGAGGAAGGGGACCCGCAGGTGCCGGCAGGGCAGACAAGGTATGAGCCAGACTCCACCCTCAATCTTGGCCCTCACTGAACACCTACTATGTGCCCTGGGGGCAGCAGTAACAGAGAACTGACTGTGCTGGTGAGCTCTGGAACAAACCCATTCCATCTTCACCAGCCTGGTCCCACCCCCATATAATGGGTGGGCAAAGTGAGGCACGGAGAAGCTGCCCAAAGCCACCAGCTAGCAAGTGCCCGCCACAGAAAGCTTCTACCTGGCAGGAGCCCCACCTGGGGGCTGAGAGGGACCCAGGAAGAAGTCACCTTAGTCTCCTGAGTAGAGAGTGGGCCGGCAGTCACAGCAGCACAGGTGTGGGGGGCTGAGGGGACCGCCTCCAGCAGCTATCCCTTAACTGTGTCCCAAAGGGCAGGAAAGAGGGTACCCCAAACAGGGACAGCCCCTGAGTCCCTCCAAATCCCCTGTGAGTCTATGTCTGATATGGTTTGGATCTGTGTCCCCACCAAATCTCATGTCAAACTATAATCCCCTGTGTTGGAGGTGGGGCCTGGGTGGGAGGTGATCGGATCACGAGGTTGGAATTCTCCTGAATGGTTTAGCATCCTCCCCGCTCGGCACTGTAAAGTGAGTGAGTTCTCATGAGATCTGGTTGTTTAGCAGTGTGTGGCACCCACCCCTCTGCCCCACCCTGTCCCCTGCTCTCTCTCTTGCTCCTGCTCTGGCCATGTGATGGGCCTGCTCCTTCTTCACCTTCCACCATGATTTTAAGTTGTAAGTTTCCTGAGGCCTCCCCAGAAGCCAGGCAGATGCCAGCACCGTGTTTCCTGTACAGCCCATGGAACTGTGAACCAATTAAACCTCTTTTAATAAATTACTGTCAGCTGCATGTGGTGGCTCATGCCTGTAATCCCAGCACTTTGGGAGGGCAAGGTGGGCGGATCACCTGAGGTCAGGAGTTCGAGACCAGCCTGACCAACATGGAGAAACCCAGTCTCTACTAAAAATACAAAATTAGCCAGGTGTTGCAGCGCATGCCTATAACCCCAGCTACTCTGGAGGCTGAAGCAGGAGAATCACTTGAACCTGGGAGGCAGAGGTTGCAGTGAGCCGAGATCGTGCCATTGTATTCCAGCCTGGGCAACAAGAGTGAAACTTCGTCTTAAAAATAAATAAATAAATAAATAAATAAATAAATAAATAAATAACCAGCCATCTCAGGTGTTTACAGCAGTACAAGAACGGGCAAATACAGCATCTTTGAGCGCAGCCCCGGCCTGTGTCCCCATTCCACACACAGGGTCAAGAGACGGGTGGAATCAGGCAGGAACAGGGGTGCCCTGGGAGCCCGCGGCATGGTCGGCAGAGCCTGAACCTGTGAGTGATTGTCCCTGTCCCCACCACTGTCCCTGTCCCAAGCTGTTCAGAGGCCATGGCTTCTGCCCCTGGCCAAGGCAATAGCTTCTCCCTAGAGCCTCACCGGAGGTGGGAGGGACATTAGTGTCCCCATTTCACACAGGAGGCATCAGGCTCAGGCCTTGGAACTGACAGATGCTAAGTGGCTGAGCTGGACCTGAAGCCCGTCCTCGCCGACTCCACGTGGACCCTGAGCTCCTGGACACTCCTCTGTGGCCACTCGGTGGCTCCCCTAAGCCACGTTCCACGCTCTACCCTCAGCGGGTGTTGACAAATCGCCAACTGCTGTTGGGACTCCAGGTGCTTTAGCTGATATGGGGACACAGTGTGTGGTAGGGCACGCGGCACGGCTTCCACTCAGGGCCCAGGTTAGGCAGGCAGCACCCCAGGGTTTCCTGGGGTGAGGCAGGCGCCAGGCAATCCTGGGACAGTGGTCACCAGGGAAGTGACAAAGGACTGCCCCTGCCTTGGAGGGGATGCTGCAACCTGCCCTGTGAAGCCCTCTGACCCGGGAAAGGAGAGTGAGACCCCACGGGCTCCACTGTGAACACAGGTTGTTGGGGCCACCTGTCCCCTGCCGTGAGCAGCCTGCCCCAGCCAGCTGCGGTCTGAGGGTGGTCTGGCTCTGGCAGCTGGAACCTGGATGTCCTCTGGCCCAAAGTCCCCTGACAGCAGGCACTGGAGCTCACGGCCGCCTTCCCCAGGGAGCTCCTCCCGCTGACTCACATAGGAGGGCAGGTTGGAGCAGGGGGATCCTCATGGCCGTAGGGGCTCTCAGTGACGAGCCCTGACCTTCCCTGGAGCTCAGACACCCAAACAGGCATTTGAGCCTCATGCTTCCCCCTTCTCCATCTCTCTAATGCCATCCAAGTGCGTCTGAACTGTGGAGGCCCAGAGTCCGGTGTCATCCCTGCTTCCCACTCCCACGGCCCATGGTTCACACACAGAGCTGTGTTTCCGTCCTCAATCGCGTTCAGACCCATGCTCCCCCCACCCCAGCTCTCTGGCCCAAGCTGCCACCTCCTGCCCTGATTCCTGACATTCGACTTCCTCTCTCCTCTTATCCGCCCCACTTGGCTGTCAGGGGTTTGGGGGTGTTTTAAAAATCTGACTCTGTTACTACCCTGACCAAATCCTTCCACAGCTTCCTCTTGACTGCCAGGTGAGGCTAAACCTGCCCAGGCCCCGACACTCTGCCAATCTCTCCATGTCTGCCCGCCTACCCTTCACCCAGCCACATTGGCCATCCCCTGGTCCTCAACCCCAGCCTTCCCACTCCCGGGTCCCGTCTGCAGCGCCAGCTCCTGTCCTCCCCGACCCCAGGCACACGCTGTCCCTTTGCTCCCCTTCCTTGTCATCCTGGCGCGGGCTGATGTGTTCACTGGGGAGCAATCTGATCAGTGTCTGCCGTCCCCATGTGACTGGGGCAGGAAAGCACCTGTTTTCCTCTCTCCTTTCAAAGAAAACTGAGAAACATTGACGTGGAAGACGTTCGTGCCTCCCTCGTCCCACAGCCCTCCCTGGGCACCCACTGCCAGGTGGCCATGTGCAAGACAGGCCCTGAGACTTGAGGTGAGAGATGGGCCTCTTCCTCCTGGGCAGCCCCTGCTTCGTGGAGGGGACAGATGTTGGAGGAGAGACAAACTGCCCAGGGCACTGATGGGTGCTAAGGGTGTGTAGGACCAGGACCAGGACCAGGACCAGGGGCCAGAGAGGAGCCAGTAACATTCCCATACTAGAAAGGGGAAGGGGGCTGTGGCTCACGCCTGTAATCCCAGCCCTTTGGGAGGCCGAGGCAGGCAGATTACCCGAGGCTGGGAATTCAAGACCAGCCTGACCAACATGGAGAAACCCGGTCTCTACTAAAAATATAAAATTAGCTGGGCGTGGTGGTGCACGCCTGTAATCCCAGCTACTCCGGAGACTGAGGCAGGAGAATTGCTTGAACCTGGGAGGCAGAGATTGCAGTGAGCCGAGACTGCGCTACTGCACTCCAGCCCGGGCAACAAGAGCAAAACTCCTTCAGAAAGAAAGACAGCGAGAGAAGGAAGGGAGGGAGGGAGGGAGGAAAGAAAGTAGGAAGAGAGGGAGGGAGGAAAGAAGGGAGGGAGGAAAGGAGGGAGGGAGGAAAGGAGGAAGGGAGGGAGGAAAGAAGGGAGTGAGGGAAGGAGGAGCTTTTTCAAAAATGGACAAAAACAAAGAAGAAAGATGTCTACAATTTGAGTCTTTGTTAATGCCCCTAGCTAGAAAATAAAGAATCAATGGTAAAGGACTGTGAAAGGTCCACTGAATTGGCTCTAACAAAGCTGTAGAAATAGAGCAAGAAAAGATCAGTGATACTGAAGTTAAAGAAGCAGTTTCCATATGAAATTATGGTTTAAAGAGATTCACAGAAATTAGACACAAAGAATACAGAGGAAATGTTTTGTGATTTGGTGAGAAGGAAACTACAACACAGTTTCAGTACACTGGTGAAGACTGAAGTCAGATTTAAGAAAATTAAGGCCAGGCGCGGTGGCTCAAGCCTGTAATCCCAGCACTTTGGGAGGCCGAGACGGGAGGATCACGAGGTCAGGAGATCGAGACCATCCTGGCTAACACAGTGAAACCCCGTCTCTACTAAAAATACAAAAAAAACTAGCCGGGCGAGGTGGCGGGCGCCTGTAGTCCCAGCTACTCAGGAGGCTGAGGCGGGAGAATGGCGCAAACCCGGGAGGCGGAGCTTGCAGTGAGCTGAGATCGGGCCACTGCACTCCAGACCGGGCGACAGAGCGAGACTCCGCCTCAAAAAAAAAAAATAAAATAAAATA
>NW_016814121.1:2737376-2791354 GCF_001698545.2 Rhinopithecus bieti
AGGGAGGGAGGGAGGGAGGAAAGAAGGGAGGGAGGAAAGAAGGGAGGGAGGGAGGGAAGGAGGGAGGAAGGAAGGGAGAAAGGGAGGAACCTCCAGGCTGAGGGGACAATGGGCACCAAGACCCAGTGTGTCTGGCACATGGCAAATCAGCTGATGCAGGGGACCCGGCAGGAGGTGGGCTGGGTGGGGGCCCCCAGGGCCTTGAATGGCAGGTGCTCCCTCCCTCTCCCCTGGGGCACACCTGGCTTCTGTGCCCCCGCACAGCAGCCGCCTTCTGCTCTCAGATCTGAGTCCTGGAACCCTACCTCCCTTCTCCCACCTACCTGCCGCCCACAGAGAAGTCGGACACGGCATAGTAGTAGGACTGGAGCACCTTGGGGTCCTTGAAGATGTCATCCCCAAACGTGTTGAGCCGGTCTAGAGAGATGAGGAGTTCGGTGCTGGTGACCCACTCCTGGGGCAGAGGGGAGAGGGAGCCATCAGCAGGTTCCCGAGTATCTAGTATTTACCCCCATCACTCTGCTGGCAGGTCCAGCTGGCTGCCCCAGGGGCTCCTGGGACACAGGAACAGGCCAAGCTCAAGCCAATTCTGAGAATGCTGCAGAAATGAGGCTGTGCTTTGGGGGTTCACCCCAACCTGGGTGCTAGGCCACCGACTGGTGCAACTTCAATGTCTTAGAGCCTCCATTTTCCCACCTGTGAAATGGAACAAAAATAGCACTTTCCCTACAAAGGTGTCTGGAGGAGGGTAGCCAGTGTCAGCACTGGCTGTGAAGTCGGGCCCGTGGTCAGGAAGCAGCTGAGGTTTGGGGGGGACAGGGGTCGAAGCAGCCCGCTGAAGACCCCATTGTGCAGGTCACCTGGCTTTTCCCAGGGGCTCCTGCACCCCATTCCAGGGATACAGCGGGGGGATGGTGTGCCCCCGCGACCTTCTCCCCTGCTCAGTGGGGCCTGGTGTGCAGCAGGCCCTGGGTTTCCTGGCTTCTCACATGCTGAGGGTCAGGCTCTTGTGTTTAGGTCACCTGCCCTAAACACAGCAGGGACTTGCGGCGCCTTGTTCTCGCTGCCTCCCCAGCCCTGGGCTCTGCCTGGCCCTAGCAGGCGCTCGAGAAATACCTGCGGACTCCTGAATGAGCAGCTTCCCCATGGAAGAGCGTGGAGGGGAAGTCGGGGAAAACCCACGTGAAGACTGACATTTTCATTTGCCTGCTGTTACCATCAGCAGCGGCTCCAGCTGAATATGAATCAGCGTTTTGATTCCGCCCAGGAGCCCCCGCTTTAGCAATCAGGCCCATCAGTACAGAAAATGAGCTCCTGGCAGGTCGTCTTTTTGCCCCAGCGTGACTCAGGCCTATAGCCCCTCCTGCTCCCCTAGAGCTCGGCAACCGGAGCTACTGCCGGGCACCCGGGGACTCTGCCGGAGGATGCCTTGGCCAGGAAGAGGGGTCCAGCACCCAAACACTAAAGTGGCAGCCTCTGCACCAAGCTAAGCTTGTGTTTGAGTTCGCAGGCCCGGATCACCCCAGGATGCACTTCCCAAAGGTCAGCGTGCATTCAGGGATCTGGTTAAAGTGCAGCTTCTGATTCAGAGGTCAGCGGTGGAGCCGGGGAGCTTGCATTTCTAACAAGTGCCCAGGTTCTGATGCTGCTGGACCGGCTGCTGAACAAGGAGCTAAGGCCTGGGGTGGGGAAGCCCGGCCGTCCAGAGCTGAAGGCACCGCGATGCTTCCTTCCCCAGAAAAAAGTGCCACCTGGAGAACTCAAACCAACTGGAAGTCAGAGCTAGGAGGTGTGGCGGCTACTGACGCATATTGTGTGGTTAGCGCTCGGGCCTCACAGGAACCCTGGAGTAGGTATTGTTATTAACCCCATTTAGAGATGAGGAGACTGAGGCTCAGAGAGGGTAACTGTTCTGTTCCAAGTTGCACAGCCCGTGCACGGCAGAGCCGGGATTCTGGTCTACCTGATCCCAGGGCCCCAGCTTTAACCACGAAGCTGGTCTGCCTTCCTGTGTCTACCCCAACACCTTATCATGCCAGTGGGGCCCAGAGACAGCAGTGACCTGCCCAAGGTCTCCTGCCTCTGCTTCCTGGTCTGTAACTCAATCCATCAGTCTGCAAGGACAACGGCAGTAAAGGAGTGGGGTCAAAATCTCTGGGACATAGGATGGACACCGGGAGAGAGAAGCCTTAGCCTCAATTGCAGGGGGCATGTCTTGGTGCCTTAAAGCTCATTTTAGGGCCCAGCACGATGGCACATACTTGTAATCCCAGCACTTTGGGAGGCCGAGGCAGGCAGACCCCTTGAGACCAGGAGTTCAAGACCAGCTGGGGCAACATGGCGAAACCCCGTCTCTACTAAAAATACAAAACTTAGCCAATGTGGTGGCGCACACCTGCAGTCCCACTACTTGGGAAGCTAAGGTAAGAGAAATTGCTTGAACCTTGGAGGCAGGGGTTGCAGTGAGCCAAGATCGTGCCACTGCACTCTAGCCTGGGCAACAGAGTGAGACTGTCTCAAAAAAAAAAAAAAAAAAAAAAAAGGCCGGGTGCGGTGGCTCAAGCCTGTAATCCCAGCACTTTGGGAGGCTGAGATGGGCGGATCACGAGGTGAGGAGATCGAGACCATCCTGGATAACACGGTGAAACCTGGTCTCTACTAAAAATACAAAAAATTAGCCGGGCGAGGTGGTGGGCGCCTGTAGTCCCAGCTACTCGGGAGGCCGAGGCAGGAGAATGGCGTAAACCCGGGAGGCGGAGCTTGCAGTGAGCTGAGATCCGGCCACTGCACTCCAGCCTGGGCGACAGAGTGAGACTCTGTCTCAAAAAAAAAAAAGCAAAAAAAAAGTCATTTTAGGGCAAGCCCCACTGACCCCAGGCACTGGAACTCCAGCTTAAGCTACGAGTGGGTGCTGGAGTTGATTTTGGATGGATCCCAGGACCCAGGCTGTGGTATTAAGGAGAAGCAGGAGGTGCACAACTTGGGCTGTATGTCCAAGGGGTGCTCAGGCAGCCACTCAACTCTGGCGGTCTTACTCTGCAACAGCCAGGTTGCGGCCTTCTCCTCCAAAGTCCTAGGCCGCTCCATGGGGGTCAGAGGGGCCCAAGACCCAGGAGCCACATCCTTCCTTCCAAGCTCTGTGTCCTCTGAGAAAGCACCTGCACCCTAAATGTGTCCAGGGGAGCATCAGGAGAAAAGAGTAAGGTAGACTTGCCTCTCTTTGTCCTGCTCTGCTCTTGGTTTCTATCCAGAAGCAGCAGGGGAGACATTTCTCAAAAGATCATCTCTCCATCAGGGACAGTATTCAGAATACATGAGGCAACGAGACACAAAACCTCCAACGACCAAGGATGTCCCCAGGGTGGTGGCTGCACAGACGCAGGTGGGAGCAGGGGCCGGCCCTCCCTGCCTGTCTTCATCTGATCTCAGCTGACGTTTTCTAACCTACAGAGCTTTGGAGCCCATGGAGAAGAAATTGTAATTTGTAAACAAAATCATGGTGACATGTGTACATTTTTAGTGGGATAAGCAGGGCCTGGAGGTCTGGAGATGTGGTTCTGTGTGATAAAGGATTTGGCTTGCCTGAAGAGGGGCCTGGCCCTTTGCCCTGGACCCAAGGGAGTGACCTCCATATCCTTGGATGTCCCACCTGGTAAGAGTGACTTCCCTTGGCCACACTACACAGTCCATGCTGATAAATTGATTTGTGGTGGGGGCCTTGGGCCACACAGAATCGGCTTCACCTCTGGAGGGGCTGGAGACAGGTCGGCCACACAGGCAGTCAGCTGTGTCTACACTGCCAACCTCCAGTAAAAACACTGGACTTCAGGCCAGGTGTGGTGGCTCACACCTTTAAGCCTAGCACTTTGGGCGGCTGAGGTGGGAGGATCGCTTGAGCCCAGGAGTTCGAGACCAGCCTGGGAAGCATAGTGAGACGAGGTCTCTGTCTAAGAAAAAAAAAAATTAAAAATAAAACTCTGGCCTTCAAGGTTGGCAGTAGTCTGTGCACACGGTCACATGTGGCTCTGGGGAAATATGTGCTGTGCGTGTGACTCCGCTGCATTGGGAGAATAGCTGGACGCTCAGAGCCTGGTCCCTCCTGACACCTGGCCGTGCGCCTCTCCCCTGGCTAATGTTAGCTGGTAGCCTTTCATTGCAAAATATTGCAGCTCTGAGCCTCACAGCTTTTCTGAGTTCCATGAGTCCTTCTAGTGAATCACTAAACCCAAGTGTGGTCCTGGGACCCCGACACAGCCGGCTCCATGTGTTCTCGTGCTGCACATCGCTGGCAGGATGCAACTTCTTTTTGGGTCTCGGTGTCCCCTCTGGAAGCAGGATTCTAACCCCAGTTCCCTCGTTATCCCAGATGGGCAAAGGAGATGCTCTGAAAGTCTGGAGGGGAGGAGAGGGCAGGTTCCCCGGGTTCAGACACGTCTCGGGTCCGAACCCGGGGAAACGGACTAGAGCAGCAGTCTCCAACCTCTTTGGCACCAGGAACAGGTTTCGTGGAAGACAATTTTTTCCACGAACGGGGTAGGTGGTGGTTTGGGATGAAACTGTTCCATCTCAGACCATCACGCATTAGATTCTCATGAGGACATGCAACCCAGTGGCTCCTGGGAGAATCTGATGCCACAGGCAGCTGATCTGACAGGAGGCGGAGCTCAGGCTGGAATGCTCGCCTGCCTGCTGCTCACCTCCTGCTGTGACTCAGGTCCTAACAGGCCTTGGACCAGTACCAGTCTGCAGTCAGGGGTTGGGGACCGGTGGACTGGAGAGCCGCCCAACACACTTGTGTGTAGATAAACAGCTATGGACACATAGCAATGTGGACACAGATGGGTGCCGATACTGGCAGGTCCACACACCTGGGTGGACCTATGTGGGCTGAACTGGAGGGCCCTGAATGGACCGACATGGCCACAGGCCTCTCTACTGCGAGGACAAGGACAGGGAGCTGTCATGCACGCATATTTCCAGAGCATGGGTGGGTACGCCCTACGTGCCAAGCATCACACTGGTCACAGTGTGTGCATTCCCGCCACCCCGCAGCGGTCTCTCCAACGTGGCAGCCACTGGCCACATGTGGCTATCTAAGTTAAAATGTATTAAAATTAAATAAAATATAAAATCCAGTTCCTCATCTGCGCTGGCCACATCTCATGGTGGCTGGTGGCACCACATGGGACAGTGCAGCTAAAGGCGCTTTCCGTCATCACAGAAAGTGCTGCTGGTCAGCCAGGAGTGGTGGCTCACGCCTGTAATCCCAGCACTTTGGGAGGCTGAGGCAGGTGGATCACTTAATGTCAGGAGTTCAAGACCAGCCTGGCCAACATGGCAAAACCCCCCTCTCTACTAAAAATACAAAAAAGAATCAGCCAGGCGTCGTGGCAGGCACTTGTAATCTCAGTTACTTGGGAATCTGAGGCAGAATAGCTTGAACCCAGGAGGCGGAGGTTTCAGTGAACAGAGATTGTGCCACTGCACCCCAGCCTGGGTGACAGAGCAAGACTCAGAAAAAAAATTTCTGGTTTTGCAGGTCCCCCACCCTGTGTGTCCTGGCACACCAGACCCTCCTACTGCCATGACCCAATCCCAACCCCGTCCCGACGCCCCAAGCCCCACTCCTCTCTGACCTGCAGCCCAGGGCTCTCCTCGAAGTTGTAGGCGCTGGGCCGGCCCTCCAGGGTGGAGAAGGCCACATTGCCCCCACTCAGCGGGGAGATGTCGCTGAACTCGGAGGTGCAGAAGGCCACGCGCTCATCCTCGCCAGGGCGCAGGTACTGGCCCTCGGGCCGGCCGTAGGTCTTCTGGCAGGAGGCGCTGTAGAACTGGTAGGGCTCCCACGGGCCATTGGTGCGGCTGCGCTTGTAGATGGCGAAGCTCTCAGGGCGACTGGTGTGGAACTTTAGCCTCACATACGTGATCTCGTAAGCCTTCCCTGCAGCCAGGAAGACAAGGCCCATTTTATGGAAGGGGTGGGAGGAATGGAATCCTGGTCCGGGGAGGGCAGATGGCTGTACTGCATGCACTAGCGTGGATGGATCACTGGAAGCTGTCTAGAGCTCTAGACAGGGCATGCCACCCTCCATTCGTGATGCCTGTTGGGGCACTGGGAAGGACAATGCCCGCATGCTTCCCAAGTATTTGCTGTTCCTTTTCCGGGTCAACTTACCACCCTGCACAGGAATCTCCATTGCAACACCCCTGATAGGCAGCCATCTCTTTTTGCTCAAATATCTCCAGCAATGGGATGTTGCCACATTCTAAGAAAACCTGCTCTACTGTTAGAAAGTTATTTCTTTTACTGTACCCCAACAAAGCCGATCCTTGCACTGGGCCTTCGGCCTCATTCCCTTGCAATGACTACAGATCTCCTAATCCTCACGAAATCCTCCCTGGACCCCTTATTGCTCCAAGTTTCTATCTTCCAAATTTCCCAAGACAGGTCTAAATCCACTGCCCCACAGCCTCATCTCCCAACTCAACCTTCAACCTACTACAATTCAGCTTCTCTGGGCCACTCCACAGAAGACACTGTACTTGCAAAGTCACCTCACTCACAGCCCCCCGTGGCCACAGCCAGGGGCCCCTGATCACACCTCCTTTCCTGGGCCTCTGATCATGCTCATCACCTCAAAAGTCCCCTGTCCCGGGGCCTCCACCTGCTCTCCTCTCCCTTGCCTGCCTTGGCTTCCTCCTGAGCCCCTCTGCTTGCTCCCTGAACCCCCACCTTCCAGTGGCCTCTCGCTTCCCTGGGCTTTAGCCCCACTCCCCCACATGCCTCCGACATCCAGTTAGGGGATCTGCAGGCTTTAGGCACCTGCCTGCCCTGCGCTCCACCCTGGAAGCATCCTCAACAGCAGACCTGACTCCATCACAATGACTCAGCTACCCTGGGGTAGGAAGGATGGCTGTGGTAGAGGGAAGGGGGTTCCCAATTCCTCCTCTTCCCTCATGGGATGTCAACAGGCAATCCCTAAAAAGAGAAAAACCCCGATGTGGCAGTGCAGGCACAAGGCTGGGAGATAAGGATGCATCAGGGAACAGAAACGGCTCAGACAGTCAGGCGGAGAGGGAGGCTGGGGTGCGGGCGCGGGAGAACTCCCACCTTCCACAGTTCGAGCTGGGAAGTATCTGGCGTCTACGCTGAGAGCGGGTATAATTTCAATAATAAGAAGGAAGTACAGCCTGAATTTAAAAGGCAATTTTCCCACTGCCTGAAATGCCACCATCTCCCCCTACCCTCCTACGTTAAGGATTCCATCCAGGTACCCCCTCCTCACAGAAGCCCAACTCAACCTTAAGCCCTAATCCACACCCCTGACATCCCCCCAAGACAGGGGAAGGGGCCTCCTGCAATGTGACCCTAAAGCTAGCCTCCTGCAGAGTTACCTGCTCAAGCAGTGGCTCCCCACCCTGGACAGAGCTCCTCGTCGTCGGCACCGGGCGTCTCTTTGGTAATCTCTGCCACCCCAGCACCTAGCAAGGTGCCTGACACCTGGCAGGCATTCACTGAGTGTTGGTGCAGGAATGAATGAATGAAGGGAAGAGCGGCCCACACAGGGAGTCCCTCCTGCATCTCTGCCGTTGGCAGTAGCCTCTCACTCCTCAGAGCAGCACAGAACTCACCCAGTCCCCTCCCCATGGCCGGCTTTCTATTCTCTGATCCTTCCATCCCTGGTCCCAGAGACCCCCAGGAGGCTGCCCACTGCCATCACCATCTTCCTTAGGTGTCAAGGACAAGCCATCCTAGTCTTCTCCCAAAACATCTTGACTCTAAGTAAGAACTAAAAGGCTGGGTGCGGTGGCTCATGTCTATAATCCCAGCACTTTGGGAGGCCGAGGCAGATGGATCACCTGAGGTCAGGAGTTCGAGACCAGCCTGACCAACGTGGTGAAACCCCATCTCTACTAAAAATACAAAAATTAGCCAGGCATGGTGGCGGGTGCCTGTAATCCCAGCTACTCGGGAGGCTGAGGCAGAAGAATTACTTGAATCCAGGAGGTGGAGGTTGCAGTGAGCTGAGGTGGTGCCATTGCACTCCAGCCTGGGCGACAGAGCAAGACTCTGTCTTAAAAAAAAAAGGCTTAAACTTCTTTCTCAGAAGAAAACAGAGGAGTAAATAAATATTTGGGACTTTGTGCTAGAAGAGCCTTCTTAGAAATGACACCAAAAGCACAGGTAACAAAAGAAAAAAATACATAAGCTAGACTTAATCAAAATCAAAAGTTCTGTCCTTCAAAGAATACCACCGAGAAAATGAAAAGGCAACCCACACAGTGGGAGAAAATAGTTGCAAATCATATATCTGATAAGGGACTTATCCAGAATATATAAAGAATACTTACCACTCAAAAAGACAACCCAACTAAAAACAGGCAAAGGGGAAGTAGATTGCTTGAGCCCAGGAGTTTGCAACCAGCCAGGGCAACATGGTGAAACCCCATTTCTACAAAAAATATAAAAAATGAGCCGAGCGCGGTGGCCTGTGCCTCCAAGCTATTTAGGAGGCTGAGGTGGGAGGACTGATTGAACCCAAGCGGTTCAGGCTGCAGTGAGCCATGATCACACCACTGCACTCCAACCTGGGCAACCGAGTGAGAACCTGGCACTCTAACCTGGGCAACCCAGTGAGACTCTATCTCAAAAAAGAAAAAACAAAAACGGCAAAGGTTTTGAATGACATTTCTCCAAAGTGGATATATGAATGGCCAAGAAACAAAAGAAAAAATGCTCCACACCATTGGCCGGCGGGGAAATGCAAGTCAAAACCATAATGAGATCCCCTTCACATCCACTAGGCTGGCTAGCATCGACAGAGATAATAACAAGTGTTGGTGAGGAAGTGGGGGCATTGGAACCCTCATACGCTGCTGATGGGAATGTAAAATGGGGCAGCCACTTTGGAAAACAGCCCAGCAGTTCCTCAAAATGTTAGACACAGGGTTATCACAGGACCCAGCAATTCCACTCCTCAGCATATACTCAAGAGAAATGAAAACACATAATATACATCCACCCAAAACATACATATGGATGTTCACAGCAGCTTTCTTTGTATAACAGCCAAAGAGTGGGAACAACTCCAATGCCCACCAACTGATGAACGAATCAATAAAACGTGGTATGTCGGCCGGGCGCGGTGGCTCAAGCCTGTAATCCCAGCACTTTGGGAGGCCGAGACGGGCGAATCACGAGGTCAGGAGATCGAGACCATCCTGGCTAACACAGTGAAACCCCGTCTCTACTAAAATACAAAACTAGCTGGGCGAGGTGGCGGGCGCCTGTAGTCCCAGCTACTCGGGAGGCTGAGGCAGGAGAATGGCGTAAACCCGGGAGGCGGAGCTTGCAGTGAGCTGAGATCTGGCCACCGCACTCCAGTCCGGGCGACAGAGCGAGACTCCGCCTCAAAAAAAACAAAACAAACAAACAAAAAAACGTGGTATGTCATATGATGGACTATGATGGGGCTATAAGAAGAAATGAAGTGCTGACACAAGCAACCACAAGAATGAACCACGAGAACGTTACACTAAGTGGCAGAAGCTAATCACCAAAGACCACATATTATGGGATTCCACGTAAATGTCCAGAATAGGCAAATCCACAGAGATAGGAAGAAGACAGGTGGCTGTCACAGGATAGGGGTTCAGGACGGGGATTGGGGGGAAACAGAAAGTGACTGCTAATAGGTACAGGGTAATAAAGGTGTTCCAAGCCGGGCTTAGTGGCTCACACCTGTCATCCCAGCACTTTGGGAGGCTAAGGCTGGAGGATCGCTTGAGCCCAGGAGTTTAAGACCAGCCTGGGTAACACAGCAAGATCCTGTCTCTATTTATTTACTTATTTATTTTTGAGACGGAAGTCTCGTTCTGTCGCCCAGGCTGGAGTGCAGTGGCGCCATCTCGGCTCACTGCAAGCTCCACTCCCAGGTTCACACCATTCTCCTGCCTCAGCCTCCCAAGTAGCTGGGACAATAGGCACCCGCCACCTCGCCTGGCTAATTTTTTGTATTTTTAGTAGAGACGGGGTTTCACCATGTTAGCCAGGATGGTCTCGATCTCCTGACCTCGTGATCCGCCCACCTCGGCCTCCCAAAGTGCTGGGATTACAGGTGTGAGCCACCACACCCGACCTACAAAAAATAAATAAATAAGAACAAATTTAAAAATTAGCTGGGTGTGGTGGCTTGCATATCCCAGCTACTTGAGAGGCTGAGGTGGGAGGATGGCTTGTGCTCAGGAGGTAGAGGCCACAGTGAGCCGTGATCGCACTCCAGCCTGTGCAAGAGAGTGAGACCCTGTCTCTATACAAACCAACCAACCAACAAACAAAATATATATGTGTGTGTGTGTGTGTTTTCATCCACAGCTCCTGGCTTATGACTCCCATAGCCCTCCTTATGGTCTTTTGTGAGAATGTTGGGTGTGTTGGGCCTCAGGGGCAGGCCTCTGCCTTCTCCTGCCTACCTTTCACTCTAAAGTTCCCCCACCTTTCTGACTGTGGGTCTTAAGACCCTCCAGGAGAGGGTCCCACCCTATACCCAGGGGAAGCAATGCTGATGCATGAAGCATCCATAAAAAGCCGAGGACAGGGTTCAGGGAACTTCTGGATGGCTGAACACTGGGAGGTTTCTGGAGGGTGGCACCCAGGGAGGGCATGGAAGCTCCCGCCCCTTCACCGTTCCTCACCCTGCTCATCTCTCCATCTGTGTCCTTTGCAATATTCTTTACAATAAACCGGTCCATCTGTTACCCTGAGTTCTGCGAGCTGCTCCAGCAAACTGATTGAACCCAAAGAAGGGGTCATGGGAACTTGAAGCTAGTCTGTCAGAAGTTTCTGAGGCCTTGACTTGCGACTGGTGTGTGTGGCGGAAGACAGCCTTGGGGACTGAGCTCTCAACCTGTGGGATCTGATGCTATCTCTGACTAGATTGTGTTGGAACTGAATTAGAGGACACCCAGCTGGTACCGCTGCTTGTTGTGTGGGGGAAAACCCCACGCATTTGGTCACAGAAGTCTTCTGTGTTGATGATGCTTGTGGTCTGAGAGCAGAGGAAAAACACATTTTGAGGAGTTTTCCCTACACAGTTATATATATATATATGTATAATTGGACCTCACATCCATTAGGGTGGCTATTATAAAAAAAAAAAAAAAAAAAAAAAAAAAAACAGAAAATAACAAGTGTTGGCAAGGATATGGAGAAATTGGAACCCTTGTGCACTGTGGGTGGGAATGTGAAATGGTGCAGCCGCTATGGAAAACTGGTGGTTCCTGAAAAAACTAAAAACAATGCATCTATTTGACAGCCCCAGAGCAGTTACTGTCGGCTAAGGTTTCCACTACAGATGCAAAAAGAGCGTCCCTGTGCTTTCTCTCTGACTGCTTTCTGCTTTCTGTGGCAGCCGAGATCGAATAGAGGAATACAGGAAAAAGCATGGAGAGAGAATTTTGCAACTCAAGAATAACCTTGTAAGCAGTGAAGAGCCCGTGTCACTCCAAATAAGAACCTACAATGTGAATTTACATGAGAAGTGTTGGGAAATATCTCCTACCATTCTCACCTGGTTGATTACAAAAGCTTAAAAGTGAAAGCTAATTAAAAGCAAGCCAGTGACTCTTTGCCATTTGGGGAGAAAAAAAAAACAAACACCAAAAAACCTAAGAATAGGTTTTTTTTTTTGCCATACGATCCAGCACTCCCACTTCTGGGGATATACCCAGAAGAATCAAAAGCCAGATTAAACGTTTGTGTTATATGTATTTGGAGAAAAAAAATAAAGGCATCTTCCTTCCTCCCCTAGTCTCTCTATGCACCAAAACAAGAAGCTGGTGAATCACCTCCATCCTCAGCAAGTGACCTCAGTATTCTCCAGATCACTAGCTCATTCACTGGAATATTCCGTTTGCCCTCCTCTCTGTCACCTCTCAGCCCCTCGTCTGTTCCCTGACTTAATGCAATGGTCTGGAATGCCCTGCCACCTCTCTTTGCAAACGTGTAGTCATGTCTCAGTCATGTTTCAGCTCAGACTGTACCTCAGAATCCTTCTTAACACAAAGCCCTAGGCAACAATCAATCCAAGGAAAACTGTTTGGTCTCCCCAGGTTAGAGGAGCACTTGACAATCTTTTTGTTTTTTCAGACTTGGCAATCTTGATTCATATTTGGGGCTTAGACTTAGTGCCAAGATGGGAGGGCTGTGATGGAGCCTAGCCCTGGTTCAGCCAGGGTCTTGTGGTATCTGGTGTCATGGCCATGGGGAGTCCCCAGCTCCTCACAGGGAGTCACCACACCCAGAATTGCCAAGAGTTCGCCTGGGAGAGGAAGAACAGGAGCAGTGGGTGGCCAGATGGGGCTCAGGGACCCTGCTGTGTGTGACTCCCCTGTAGGCTGGGAGCAGCTCACCGCCTGGTTCTAATGCTCGAGGTGGGCAGGGCAGCCTCACCCATGCATTCCCAGCTCAACTTTCCACCCTAGCCCTTCCTGCCCTACTCCCCAGGCCGCTATTCCCCAGATGGCTCCAATTAAAGGGCTTTGTTTTGTTTCCATTTTCCCAAAATAAGCCTCTTCATACTGAGCTCATTCTGCTTGGTCAGTGCCGGATGTGGGCCGGCTTGATTTTTATGACTGTCCCGGTATCATTCTTGATGGGCTTTATGTTCCAGCTGGCTGGAGAGGATGCAACTTGGCGCTCCTGCTGTTTGGCTTGGGCGGTGCGGGGTGGCTGGTGGGGGACGCTCTGCTGTGCCCAGCTGCTGGCTCAGCCAGCAGGTGAAGACCGGGAGGGGGGCGGGTGGGACCTCCATGTCTCCATGGGCACCAGAAGCCCCTTCACTCCCTTCCTACGCAGTCCCTTCTCTCTGGGGTCCCATGGACTCCTGAGTAGAAGGGCACCCTGGTTTTGAGCAGTGACTTTGGGCATGACACTGAGGAAGTCCTTCTCCTCCCTGAGCCTGACTCCTCATTAGTAAATGAAGCGTTTGGGGATCTCAGCCATACAGTGCGTGTAAAGCACTTGGCAAAGCACCTGGCACACAGCAGGTGCCTACTAAATGCTGGCTATTGTTAAACAGAGACTCATGCAGGGATCATGACTCCCAGGCACACTTGGGACAGTGTCCCATACTGTCAGGACTACCTGCTGTCTCCACTCTCTCACTGGATTATAAACTCCTTGAAGGTACAAATCCTGCCTCAAATCTACTCATTCATCTGGCAAGCATTTATTGGGCACCTCTTGTGTGCCAGGTGCCATGCTCAGCAATAAGGATTCATGGCACCTGCCCCAAGGGGAGGTGACAGGTAGGGAGAGAGAGGCAGGTCTTGTTTTTGTTATTGTTTGTTTGTTTTGAAACAGAATCTCACTCTGTTGTCTAGGCTGGAGTACAGTGGCACAATCTTGGCTCACTGCAACCTCCGTCCCCTGAGTTCAAGCCATTCTCCTGCCTCAGTCTCCTGAGTAGTGGTGATTACAAGCATGCACCACCAAGCCTGGCTAATTTTTGTATTTTTGTAGCAATGGGATTTCATCATGTTGGCCAGGCTGGTCTCGAACTCCTGACCTCAAGTGATCTGCCTGCCTCAGCCTCCCAAAGTGCTGGGATCAGAGGCGTGAGCAGCCGTGCCCAGCCGAGACAGACAGGTCTTTATAGAACAGGCCAAAGTAGCCCAGGGAGGCTGTGGGAGCATCAACAAGGCATCCTATGGTTCCAAGGATGAGCAGCCATTAGCCAGGGAAGGTGAGGAGAAGGTGCATTCCACATCAGGCAGGATGTTGGCAGAGCTGTGGCCACCTCGTGGTGAAGCCTGTAGTTCAGGCTGGCAGGAGCATGGAGAGGGAGGAGGTGGTGAGAAGTAAGTTTGGGGCATGTGGTCTAGTAAGCTGGTGGGATGAGCAGGGGTGCATGGGAGCCAGACAGGTGAGGAGAGCAGAAGGAACAGAATTCTACGCACAGAGAACAGCGTATCGGGTGGCCTGGAGGTGAGGGTAGCCAAGTACTCCCAAGCAGTGTCACCACCAGCTAACAGTTGAGGATGACACTTTGGCTTGGCCTTCCTGATAGGAACACAGCTGTCTCAATCACCCAGAAGCCTCATTAGCCCCTGGAGCTTGTGAGGGGCTGGGCTAGGGCTGCAGGTTTTAATTCTCGTCGCTGTTTAAAAGATCTTGGGGGTCGGGCATGGTGACTCACACCTGTAATCCCAGCACTTTGGGAGACCGAGGCGGGCGGATCACCTGAGCTCTGGAGTTCGAGACCACCCTGGGCAACATGTTGAAACCTCGTTTCTACTAAAATACAAAAAATTAGCCGGGCATGGTGGCACGCACCTGTAGTCCCAGCTACACGGGAGGCTGAAGCACGAGAATCGCTTGAACGTAGGAGGCAGAGGTTGCAGTGAGCCAAGATCATGCCGCTTCACTCCAGCTTGGGCTACAGAGTGAGACTCCGACACCAGGGAAAAAAAAAAAAAATCTTGGGGCCACTCCTTTCCTAGCCTTTTGGTTGCCTTTGGAAGAAACCTTTTCATCACAAAGGAGGGATTAAGCTGCTTTCTTTTATTTATTTAGTTAGTTAGTTAGTTAGTTAGTTAGTTAGTTAGTTAGTTTTTGAGATGGAGTCTTGCTTTGTTGCCCAGGCTGGAGTGCAGCAGTACAATCTCAGCTCACTGCAGCCTCTGCATCCCGGGTTCCAGCGGTTCACCTGCCTCAGCCTCCTGGGTAGCTGGGATTACAGGCGCACGCCACCATGCCTGGCTAATTTTTGTATTTTTAGTAGAGATGGGGTTTTGCCATGTTGACCAGGCTGATCTCGAACTCTTGACCTCAGGTGATCCGCCCACCTCAGCCTCCCAAAGTGCTGGGATTACAGGTTGAACCACCAGACTCGTTCTTTTTTTTTTTTTGAAATAGAGTCTTACTATCACCCAGACTGGAGTGCAGTGGTCTGATCCCGACTCACTACAACCTCTGTCTCTGGTTCAAGCGATTCTGTTGCCTCAGCCTCCCAAGTAGCTGGGATTATAGGCGCCCACCACAATGCTTAGTTAATTTTTTTTTTTTTTTTTTTAGTAGAGACGGGGTTTCACCATGTTGGCTAGGCTGGTGTCGAACTCCTGACCTCAAGTGATCCACCAGCCTCACCCTCCCAAAGTGCTGGGATTACAGGCGTGAGCCACCACGCCCAGCCTCTAATTAACTCTCGTAACAAAAAGTCCCCTCTGTGTCTCTGTGATATTGCTGCGTCTTCTCTCACCTCCTGGTTTGGCAAGGACGGAAAAGTCGGGATGTTTCCTATGGTGTGAGGCTGCTCCTTTGCATGAAGTCCCAGTGACTGCCTTTTTCCGATCACGCTTCTAGCTGCCAGCTACCTTTTAAGTGGCTCCAAGCTCCCCTCCCGAGAGGTGTCTGGCTGCTAGATGTTTACTAAGGAGTCTGCGCCGGCGACCCGCAGCAGCCCGCGCACAGCATCCTTTAGCGAATGCACATCTGGACCAGTCCCCCACTTGGTTCCAAGATGCGAAACCTCTGCTCCAAACAGACACAGACACCAGGCCGCCCCCAGATCCGGACTCTGTTTGCTCCGCACGCTTTCTTTTAAGGGGTTGGGAGTTACGGTGCCAAGCTGTGCTGCACCAGAACTTTGAAAAACATCTTAAAACAAAACATAGCAATGCGGGTGCTTTAAAAAAAATACTGTAGCAATGTGTTCTCTCCAGTTTTTAAATTAGAACAAGCTTCATGAGAGAATATTGGGAAAATGTAGAAACACGAAAAATGGAAGAAAAGTCGCTGCAAGTCCTGAGGACAAACACACTTTTACCATTTTGATATCTTTCGTTTTTGCCTACTCTTTAGGGATTTTAAAATATAAATCTGATGATTCCACATGTACCAACTTGTGTCTTTTTCTTCATTCAACATTTTGACTTAAGAGCTCCCTGTGTATTACAAACCCTTTGTCAGCTGTTGCACTGAATGGCTCCAATCACCATGTGAATTTATGTCCTACAATTTACTTAACTATTCCCTTATGGTTCCAATTTTTCCCTACTATAAAGAACGCCTCGATGAACGTTTTCATGCATTAGGACCCTTCCCTTATTTTAATTCCCAGAAGTAGGATTCCTTTGCCAAAGGCCGGGAATATTCTTGTAGGTCTTCATCCATGTTGCCAAGCTGCCTTCCCACAGGGCCGACATGTACTTCTCCCCAAACCTTCTTTTATTGTGGTGAAATATGCATAACATGACATTTACCATCTTAACCATTTGCACAGCTCACATTGTTGTGCAACCTTCACCACCATCCATCTCCAGAACTCTTTCATCTTCCCAAATTGAAACTCTGTCCCCATGAGACAGTCACTCTCCATTGCCCCTCCCCCAGCCCCTGGCAACCAGACTTCTACCTTCTGTCTCTGTGGATGTGACTATCCCAGGATGCGTCTCATATCAGTGGAACCCTACAGTATTTGTTCTGTTTTGACTGGCTTCTTTCCCTTAGCATTATGTCCTCAAGGTTCATCTGTACTGTGGCTGTGTGAGAATCTCCTTCCTTTTCAGGGCTGAGTAATATTCTACTGGATGGATGGACCACATTTGCTCTTGCTCATCATTCACCCCTTGGTGGACACTTAGGCTGCCTCGGCTTTGGTTACTGTGGAAATGCTGTTATGGGCCAGGTGCCATGGCTCATGCCTGTAATCCCAGCACTTTGGGAGGCTGAGGCGGGCAGATCATCTGAGTTCAGGAGTTCGAGACCAGTCTGGCCAACATGATGAAACCCCGTCACCACTAAAAATACAAAAAATTAGCCAGGTGTGGTGGCGGGAACCTGTAATCCCAGCTACTCAGGAGGCTGAGGCAGGAGAATTGCTTGAACCTGGGAGGTGGAGGTTGCAATGAGCCGAGATCGCACCATTGCACTCCAGCCTGAGCAGTGGAGCAAGACTCTGTCTCAAAAAAATAAAAAAGAAAAGAAAATGCCTCTAGGGACACAGGGACCCCTGCATGACATCCAGAGTGGTCGGTGTTGAGGAGGCTGTTCCAATTACCCAGTCAAGGGCTCAGGTGGAGACCGAGCCAGGGCGAAAGGTGCAGGTGGAGTCCTGGATGTCGACTATGATTTAAATAAGCAAAGCCAGGGCATGAGGTGGGCAAGGGCACAGCTGCTGGGAGGGCTTGCCTGGGACAAGGGGCCACAGGGAAGGGAGGTAGACCAAGCAACTGGAGCCTGGGCAAGGGAGAGCAGGGCAGGGTAGGGAAGGGCTGGGTCGGGAGGATGGCAGCGCTGCCATGAACGCCATGGCTTAGGAGTATGGGAGGCACCTCCAAGGCTGGGGGTCCTTCCTCCATGAATTCCTCACTCCCTCGCTCTCAGCAAGGAAACACAGTGCAATCTTGCAATCCTGGGGTTCACAGCCCAGCCCCACCAATTCCTGCCTCTGTGGCCTTGGGCAAAATACCTGAACTCCCTCAGGTTCAGTGGGCAAGTGACTGCAATGTAGTGCCTCGGTGTCCCCATTTGCAAAATAGGCATAACAATAACAGGGCTACATGAACAAACACCTTGGAAGCACTTGGAACAGTCTCAGGCATGAAGCATTTGTTCAACTACATTTTTCTTTTTTCTGAGAGAGGGTCTCGCTCTGTTGCCCAGGCTGGAGTGAAGTGGTGTGATCACAGCTCACTGCAGCCTCGAACTCGCAGGCTCCAGTGATCCTCCCACCTCAGCCTTCCAAGCAGCTGGGACTACAGGCACTTGCCCCCATGCCCGGCTAATTTTTTCATTTCTATTTTTATTTTTGTAAAGACAGGGTCTCACTTTGTTGCCCAGGCTGACCCTGAACTTCTGGTTCAAGGGATCTTCCCGTCTCTGCCTCCCAAAGTGCTGGGATTACAGGTGTGAGTCTCACCCAGCCTCAGTGAAATTTGAGCTGCTCTTCCATTCATTCGCCTGACCAACCTTTACCCAGCACCCTGCGCAGTAGGCAAATGCAGGCTGGGCACTAGGGTACAGGCATTCCCTCTGGAGCTCAGAGGTAGGGATGGACATAAACAAACCAAGCCCTCAAGCAGTGTAATCCAGACTCTGGTGGAAGGAGGATTAGGGGCTGCAAGGATGCACAGGCAGGCCCTCTGCCCAAACTTGGAGGGGTGAGAGGCTTTCCAGAGGAGGCACCTCTAAGCTGAGTGGGGCAGACAGACATCCCCAGGGCTCGGCACAGGGATCGGCAGACATGCAATGGTTTTGTGGATGAACAAGATGTGAGTTAGGCTGAAGGTGGGAGGAGAAGTGTGCTGGGCAGAAGCCACAGCACATGTAAAGTGCTGGAGGAGAGACAGTGCCTTGGCCTGGCCAAGGCCTTGCTGGAGGGCAGTGTGGGAAGTGGACAGGCCTGACGCGGAGGCCATGGGAGGCTGCCTACACCCATCCTGGGCTTTGTGACTTCCTACCCCTGCATCTCCTGGATTAGTCCGGGGAGGCCCAGAGAGAGAGAGAGGTGGCCAAGGCCAGCTGGGCCCAGGGGACTGGGGGGCAGTTCTGTGGGTGGATGGAGGCTAACCAGCCGCTGCCTTGACCCCCTGCCCTGCTTGGGGCTCAGCGTTCCAGCCAGAACCCCCAGGGAGCAGGAGGGAGGACTTGGCCCCCAGCACTGGCCCAGGCCAAGGCAAACGCAGCCACCCACTCGACAGGAAGACAGAACGGAGCCAAAGCTCAGGAGACCCAGCTGGCTCCAGGGCCCCTCAGGGGCCGCAGGGTCCCCCTAATGTCCAGTCCCCTGGGGCCCAGCTCCTCGCTGTGGCTGGCCAGACCGCAGCGTCTTCTTGGTGTCTGCACTCAGGCCATCCAGGCCCGGCCTGTCAACGAACACACAGAGCTGCCTCTGCCTCTTGGTGCTGCTCCCTCAGCCTGGAACATCCTTTCCTCTTTTGTCAGCTCCTACCATCCTTCAGGTCTCAGCGAGACCCTTCCTGACCCTGTTGATGAGGCTCATGCGCGCCAGTGCATGTTCTCAGAGCATACATCCTCGTTTGCAGCATTGCTCAGTACAGGCTGCCTTCTGGCGGGCCCCGAGCCCCCCAGGACAGGGGCCACACATAGCCCTGTTCACAGCTGCATCCTGTGGCCAGTGAGCCAAGTCTGGGTGACCACCAAGCAAACAGCTAAATGAAAGCAAGAAGAAATCAACTCCACGCAGGGGCATCCAGGACCTGCAGGGGAGGGAGGGGAGAACTCATCCGCTTGGGGACTGAGGTCTTTCTGTGATTCCAGGAGATTCTCAGCGATCTAAGTGCAAGCGGGCAGGAGACTCCCCCAGCACAGTGAAAGCCACAGCCCACACTGTTCCTCCCAGGACCGAGGCTTGAAGCATGTGAACCAGCCTAGCCCGGACCTTCTTCATTCCCAAGTGCAGCCGTTAGGGGAACGGTCCCAGGGGCCACCATTTATTGACTTGTGTGAACCTAAGCAACTGATCTCACCCTCAGCGCCTCAGTTTTGCTGTCTGTAAAAGAACAAAGCACGCCGGTGTGGAATGCTGTCTGGGCGAGTCCTTGGCACATGGTGAGAGCCCCAGAACGGTCTGTACCCCTGTCACTGTCCACTCCCCTCACACCCCCACTGACTCCCAGGCCCCAGCCCAGTGGCCTCCCTGGGCCTTGGTGGCAGGCTGGGGCTGCCAGACCCCACTGCTGCCTTTCATCCCAGACAGGAAGGCTCAGCTCAGAGATGACGGGAGGATCGGGAACAGATGTCCGAGAGCCACGGGGGGCTGGGAACACGGCGACCTCCATCTCCTTCCCTGCCCCTCATCCCATTCCCTCTAGGAGACCCCGGGCCAAAGCTGGCCGCCCACTCTCCCCTCCCATGAGCCTTCAAGGAGAGGGAGCAGTGGGGGACAGAGCCAGTAGAGGTGGCCTAAGGACCAGGAAGAGAGGTTGTCAGACAGCCTCCACAGGGGACACTGACAATCCCAGGCCTCTCCTTCCCCCGCTATTATGCAAGCCATGGCTTAGCCTGGAGCAAACCTAAGTCAAAGAAAACCAAAAAGAGCCCAAATCTGGGACTGCGCTGAGCCCCCGGCGCCCCTTGTGCGTAAACAGAGCCCAGGGTCAGGATGTCTTTGAGGAGGCAGGGTGGCCGTGACGAGCATTTCTCAATCCCTGCAGGGGAGCCTACCCGCAGGGCAGCCTCAGCCCTGAGCCGTCTCAGCAGCCCCGCTGGTCACACACAAGGACTGCCACGGCTCCGACCCGGGCTCATGAACCTGAACAGCTGCTCAGGAGCTGTTATCTTGAGCGACTCTTATCCGCAAGGTACAGGTGAGGAAACTGAGGCTGAGGGAGGGGATGCTGCTTGCCCAGTGAGTGGCTCTGCTGGGCCAAAGTCCAAAGCCCCCGTTTCATGATTTCTACCCTATTCTGCCTCCCAGAGCAGGCAAAAGAGAATGCTGAGCTGGCCCCAGAGCACAGGACAGAGGAGGTGACCCTGTCACTCATACTTGTGGACTCTCTCCTATATGCCTGGTTTTTGGCAACAAAACAGAAAGAATGCTCACCGGGATAAGACACAGCAGGGAGCGTGTGTGAGTGTGTGTGAGGGTGTGAGTGTGTGTGTGTGGGTCTGTGAGTGTGCGTGTGAGAGACTGTGTGTGTGTGTGTGTGAGACTGTGTGTGTGTGTGAGTGCGTGCGTGTGTGTGTCTGTGTGTGTGAGTGTGTGTGTGCGTGTGTGTGTCTGTGTGTGTGTGTGTGTGAGTGTGTGTGTGTGTGTCTGTGTCTTCGCTGTCTTCATTTACAGTGTGGAGGCTCTCAGGCTCCTGGCTTTCAGAAGGATCAGAACCATCCCGCTTCTAAAGTTCTGGGCAGAGTTCAACGAGGGCGCACAGCTTAGCACAGGGCCTGGCACAACACAGAGGCTCAGGAAACAGGAACTACCCCAAATCCAAAACCTTGGCCATTTCTCCCAACTTCCTCCCACCTTGTTTGTGCCTGGGCTGAGCCCTTTCCTTGGCCCCTGGGTTCCCAGGACACATGTGATACCCTTTGCCATGCAGCAGTGTCTCCCCCGCAACTCCCCACCCTGTTCCAGATTCCTTCCCCTGTGGCCTTGGGGTCCTGCCAGCTCCATTCAGACAGCTCCCCCAGACTCCCCCCTCCCCACTGGCTTCCTTTCCCCTCCCCCTTGTCCCGTCCAGAAGCCCCACCTAATGATCCAGACAGGCCGAGAGAAGGTGATGTGGTCCAAGAAGGGAGCTTCTGGGGTGGCAGCTAGTACCCGTGTGCTCTGCAAAGGGGGCTCACGGTCCCCCCCAACTCCAATGTCACTTCCCAGCCCTCCCCAGGACACTGTCACCAGGCTGAGGTGGAGCTGACTCAGTTGATGGTGGCAGAACTCACATCAAGGAGTTTATGCTCTGACCTCTGATGTCCTCAGCTGTCCACACGCTCAGATGGTCACTTAGCAGCTGTGTGCCTTTGTGCACAACAACCTCTCTGAACCTCAATTTTCTCTTCTGAAACATGGGAGACAGTCCCACCATCCCTAATCCAAACTCCTAGGCTCCAGATGTGTTTGGGAATTGAGAATTTTTCAGCTTTTAGAAAGATGATGCAGGCCTTATACCATATATTGTGCTAATACCCCCAGTGGGGTCTGGGGCTGCCGGCTGCACTCAGATGAGATTTCAGTAGCAAAGCGAATGAATATTCATTCTCACCAGGATAAACATAGCTTATAAACAGCCTCAGGTCAGGTTTAGCAGCCAAAATGAGTTATAAAAATAATTTGAGTTTTCAAAGCTTTGGGAGACTGACCTGGAAGATAAGGGAGTCTAACTAGTGATACCAGCCCCTCCTGAAAGGGCAGTGGAGGCTGCAACAGGAAAGACATTGAGCGCATACCCGGCCACAGAGGACATGGGAACTGGGCTGAACTCGCAGGGAGGAGAGAGCATTCCAGCTCCCTGCAGTGGGGGCAGGGGCTGAGAACCAGGGCTGGGTTCAGACTCCAGATTGTGATTCCTGGAGATCTAAGGGCTCCTGCACCTCGGCAAGTCATGAGCATGGTGGAGAGGCCACGCCACCGGGCGCAGCTACTCAGCAGCACGAAGAGACTTAGTCCTCCTTGCCCAGAGGGTTAAACTTCGCCTGTGCAGTGATGAATGTCACAACCTCTATCTTCCAGAACCCACCCAATGACTGCAGGCAGCTTCAGGGGTCCACTGAGTAACTGAAGTTGACCGGAAGCCCCAAGATCAGGAGCCCCTGTCCTAGAGGGTGACCAATTCAGTCCTTGGTGTGTCACCTCCCCAACAGTTCCAGCCTAGGATGGAAAACCATTACAGGGGATTATAATCGCAACCTAGACCCACAGCTCTGCAAGGGCCTCCCTGCCGCTCCCGCCCCACGGGGCACCCCTCAGTCTAGCCTTCTGGCTATCTAGGGGTACAGGTCCTGGTTTTTTTCTTCTTTTGTTCATCCTTTCTTTTTATTAAGAGATGGTGTCTCCCTCTGTAGCCCAGGCTGTAGTGCAGTGGCACTATCATAGCTCACTGCAGCCTCAACCTCCCAGTCTTAAGTGATCCTCCTGCCTCAGCCTCCTGAGTAGCTGGGACCATAGTTGTGCACCATCACGCCCAGCTGGTTTTTTTTTTTTTTGTTTTTTGTTTTTTTGAGACAGCGTCTAGCTCTGTGGCCCACGCTGGACTAAGGTGGTGTGATCTCGGCTCACTGCAACCTCCGCCTTCCGGGTTCAAGCAATTCTCCTCCCCCAGCCTCCTGAGTAGCTGGAACTACAGGCAGGTACTATCACGCCCAGCCAATTTTTCTATTTGTAGTAGAGACGGGTTTTCACCGTGTTGGCCAGGCTGGTCTGGAACTCCTGACCTCAAGTTATCCACCCACCTTGGCCTCCCAAAGTGCTGGGATTACAAATGTGAACCATCGCGCCCGGCCTATTTTTCTTTATTTTTTGTAAAGATGTGATCTCACTACGTTGCCCAGGCTGATCTTGAACTCCTGGGCTCAAGCGACCCTCCCAACTCGGCCTCCCGAAGTGCCGGGATTTCAGGAGTGAGCCACCGCACCCAGCCTAATTCCTATTTCTGAGCCGCCCATAATCCAACACCATATCTGGGTCCTGCAGCCCAACCTGGGCGCACAGCAGCTCAAGCCTTGGCCTCAGACCCCCAGTGGAGTGGGGACAGGGGGTGTGGTGGCGGTGCCCCCAGCCCGCGCTTACCCAGGCGGAGGGTGATGTTGACCGAGGTGGGGTACTGCACGCCGAAGGCCATGGACGGGCTCTGCCACCAGGTGCTCTCGTCCTGGTTGTGGAAGTCGGTGAGGTAGGAGGCGTTGTGGTGGCGCTGGGGGTCGGCTGCGTCGCAGCGCTGGCACTGCGCCCCCGCGCCCGCGGCGCCCACGTGGGGCAGAAGTCCTCCGGCGGGCTGCCGCACGTGTGCGAGGCCTGGGCAAGCCGGCCGAACGCCGCGTTCTCGAAACACGGGCACGGCAGCGCTGCGGGCGCCCCGCGCCGTCGTACCACGCTCCCATGCCCGCGCCGGCCGCCCGAGGTGCCAGGCAGCGCCAACCCCAGCAGGAGCGCAGCCGCCGCCGATGGTCAAAGGGCACCGACGCCGCGCGGCTCTGACGGCCCCTCTCGGCGCACGGGTGTGGGCGCGGCCTCGGGTGGCGCGGACGCGCGCTGCGCCGCCAGGGACCCCGCCTTCCCCGGTTAGGCGGGGAGCTGGAGGGAGGGGGCGGGCGGCGGCGGCCCCACCCCACGTAAAATACCAGGGACCGCGCCGTCCCCGGGCGCCCACTCCCACCTGCTGGACGTGCTCGGCAGTGCGCTGCTCGGGAGTCCGCCCCAGAGGCGACCCGGGCTTCTTTGAGCCTCAGTTTCCTAGTCTGTGGAGTGGGGTAGGTAAAGATGCAGGCTCATTATCGCCATTGGGAGGCTTCAATGGCTGCTCATTAAGTAGAAACTGCTCACCAGTGCCTTGGAAGTCCTGAGATAAAAGGGGACACGAGGATCTCTACCTGATCGCTACCGTTTGCGCATCTCCTCCTAGCAACAAAGTGCGCTCTGGACAGGGTTGTGAGATGGCTCTGCGCGGCTCCTGTTGCCCTTAACCCTGAAAAGCACTCCTGCTGCCGGCTGCGCTCTGCTCTCACAGCAAAGAGATTCTAACCTGATATTTGTGACAAGGGTACCTGGTCTTATCACAAATGTCACCTCGGAGAGGCCTTCTGCCCCCAACCCCATAAATGCCCCCTTTACTCTCCATTTATAAACATTAGTAAATCGAAGGAGAGAAGTCATTCGATAAAATTTAGCAGCCAGGCCGTGCGCGGTGGCTCACGCCTGTAATCCTAGCACTTTGGGAGGTGGAGGCGGGAGGATAACTTGAGGCCAGCAGTTCGAGACCAACCTGGGCAAAATAGTGAGACCCTATCTCTACAAAAAAATACAAAAATTAGCCCGGCGTCATGGCACAAGCCTGTAGTCCCAGCTACCTGGGAAGCTGAGGTGGAAGGATCCCTTGAGCCCGGGAGCTCAGGCTGCAGTGGGCTGTACTAGTGCCATTGCACTCCAGCCTGGCCAACAGAGTCAGACCCTGTCTCGAAAAAAAAAAAGGCAGCCATTCCCAGACAAACTCTAAGGAAAATAAAAAATAAAAATAAATTTCCTGGCCCGGGTGGTGGCTCACGCCTATAATCTCAGCACTTTGGGAAGCCGAGGAAGGCAGATCACCTTAGGTCAGGAGTTCGAAACCAACCTGGCCAACATGATGAAACCGCGTCTCTACTAAAAATACAAAAATTAGCTGCGCGTGGTGGTGCGTGCCTGTAATCCCAGCTACTCAGGAGGCTGAGGCGGGAGAATTGTTTGAACCTGGGGCGCAGAGGTTGCAGTGAGCTGAGATCATGCCGTTGCACTCCAGCCTGGGCAACAAGAGAAACTCCATCTCAAAAAAAAAAAAAAAGAAAGAAAGAAAGAAAATTTTTGGAAGCAAGATGAACTATAGTGGACTGGTCACCACCAGTTATTTACACATGATTAAAACAATACAGTTCTGGAAAGGGCTACAGAATAGACCCATGGAATAAGTTAGAGATTTCAGAACTATATCTAAGTAGAGTTAGTATATGATATCACCATTGGTACCTAAGGTCATTTTGGAAGTTCTAGCTAATGCAATAAGCTAAAAACTTAAAAGGTATAAATATTTATATCTTCTATTTACCTGAACATACATATAGAAAATCTAAAAGATTCTACTAAGACTATTAAAATTAGTAAGAACTCCGTAAGATGGCTGACTACAGGATAGAGTACGAAAACTAATGCCAGCAATAGGCATTTTCTGGCTGGGCGTGATGGCTCACGCCTGTAATCCCAGCACTTTGGGAGACTGAGACAGGCGGATCACCTGAGGTCAGGAGTTCGAGACCAGCCTGGGCAACATGGTGAAACCCCGTCTGTACTAAAAAACAAAAATTAGCCAGGCATGGTGGCACACCTGTAATCGCAGCTATTTGGAAGTCTGAGGCACAAGAATCGCTTGCATCCGAGGCAGAGGTTGCAGTGAGCCGAGGTCATGCAAATGCACTCCAGCCTATGCAATAGAGCATGTTTAAAAAAAAAAAAAAAAAAAAAAAAAAGCTGATGCCAGCAATAATGTAGAAAATGGTAGAACACCTAATAATACATGCAGTATGAAACGTGCAAGACATAAATGAACCAAATTATAAAACGCTACTGAAAGACAGAAAACCTGAAGAGACCAGCATCCGTATTCACAGATTTCCAACTGTTTACATATACAAATTCTCCCCAAGTTAAAACATCAATTTAATGTAATACCAGATTATTTTTTGATGGTGTCATGGAAGCTTCTTCATTAAAGCTTTCTCTTATGGTCAAGAACATGATTGCAGCAGACTCTTGGTGGTCCACCCAGCTACCCTGAACTGGGCTGTGCGCCCATCCAAAGCTAATTCATCTATCAGGCACAGGAAATGTGGCGGCCTACAGGAATTCTAGGAACCCGCAAAAGTTGTTCTAATTTATTGAAAGTCAGAAGAAAAAAAATGAACTTTTAGGCTGAAGAACATGTTTTAACATATGATATTACTATACCCATCTTTAGATCAACACAGTTGTTAAATATAATCTTTAAAAATGTTAGTGCCAGGCATAGTGGCTCACATCTATAATCCCAGCACATTGGGAGGTTAAGGCGGGTGGATCGCTGGAGCTCAGGAGTTTGAGGCCAGGCTGGGCAACATGGTGAGACCTCGTCTCTACTAAAAATACAAAAAATTACCCGGACATGGTGGCAGACGCCTGTGGTCCCAGCTACTTGGGAGGCCGAGGTGGGAGGATTGCTTGAGCCCAGGGGGCGAAGGTTGCAGTAAGCCGAGATCACGCCACTGCACTACAGCCTGGGTGACAGAGGGAGGCCCTGTCTCAAAAAAAATTATAATTGTGGTAAAATACATATAACATATTAATAAAATGTACTATCTTAACCACTTTTAAGTTACAGTTAAATAATATTAAGTACATTCGCCTTGCTGTGCAACCATCACCACCATCCATCTCCAGACCTTTTATTTTATTTTTTCCTGAAATGGAGTCTGGCTCTATCACCTAGGTTAGAGTGCAGCGGTGCCATCTTGGCTCACTGCAACCTCCGCCTCCCGGGTTCAAGCAATTCTCCTGCCTCAGCCTCCCTAGTAGCTGGGATTACAGGCGCCCACCACCATGCTCAGCTAATTTTTGTATTTTAGAGGCGGGGTTTCACTATGTTGGCCAGGCTGGTCTCGAATTCCTGACCTCAAGTTATCCGCCTGCCTCAGCCTCCCAAAGTGCTGAGATTATAGACGTGAGCCACTGCACACGGCCTCCAAAACTTTTTATCTTGTGAAACTGAAACTCTGTCCCCTTAAACAATAACTCTATAACCTTCTCCCCTTGGTAAAATATAATTTTTAATATTTTTTAATAAATAAAGGAGCCCGCTAAGGCAAAACTGCCCAATGTCCAGGAAAGTCATAATGTGTCCATGATAATGTTAGAAATGCTTGTTCCTCGGTGCTGTAGAGAAAAACACTTCT
The DNA here is from genome assembly GCF_001698545.2 of Rhinopithecus bieti. NCBI lineage: Eukaryota > Metazoa > Chordata > Mammalia > Primates > Cercopithecidae > Rhinopithecus > Rhinopithecus bieti. The sequence continues at coordinate 2,764,510 of NW_016814121.1, forward strand.
AAATAAGAAAGAGGAATACGTTATGACCTGATGCCTGCTTGGATCAGTATAAGCATGCCAGGGCAAATATTCAGGCTAAATTGTGGAAGCTAAGAACATAAAGTACATTGATTTCTTTATTACGGCTAGCAGATATTTAAGAATGTTAGCACGGGTCTTTGAATAAATTTTGCTTCTAAGAGAAGTTACCATTTATTCTTTTTTTTTTTTCTGAGACGGAGTCTCGCTCTGTCGCCCAGGCTGGAGTGCAGTGGCGCAATCTCAGCTCACTGTAAGCTCCGCCTCCCGGGTTCCCGCCATTCTCCTGTCTCAGCCTCCCATGTAGCTGGGACTACACATGCCCGCCACCTTGCCCGGCTAGTTTTTTGTATTTTTTAGTAGAGACGGGGTTTCACCATGTTAGCCAGGATGGTCTCGATCTCCTGACCTCATGATCCGCCTGTCTCGGCCTCCCAAAGTGCTGGGATTACACATTTATTCTTAATTAGATGGGGAGGAAAGTCTCTTTGAAGAGGAACTTCTACTTTACTTTTTACAATAACATCTGGCTGGTATCACTAGAGCTAGGTGGAGTATTGGTAGCTCCCAGCATGCAGTAACAGTGCAAGCAAGGAGACTTTCACCTACAGTGAACTTGACCAAGGTACAGGTGGAAGGAGACGATGGTCCATCCAATCTCTGGTGCTTAAGAGTAGGGAATAGTGATTATAGAGACTGTGGGATTGGGTGGCCCTTGCTGAAGGTCACTGATGCCTTCAAGAGGGAAAATGACCAGGTCAGGGTGATCTTGGACCAATCCAAAACAAATTTAGAAAGCCAGAGGCACTTGTTGCCAACAATTAAAAAAAAAAAAAAAAAAAAAGACCTGGTTGAGTGTGGTGGCTCACACCTGTAATCCCAGCACTTCGGGATGCCCAGGCAGGTGGATCACTTGAGATCAGGAGTTCAAGACCAGCCTGGCCAACATATGAATTCCTGTCTCTACTAAAAATACAATAAATAGCCAGGTGTGGTAGTGTGCACCTATAGTTCCAGCTACTCCAGAGGCTGAGACACAAGAATCACTTGAACCCGGGAGGCGGAGGCTGCCCTGAGCCAAGATTGTGCCACTGTACTGCCACCTGGGTGACAGAGTGAGACTCCATCTCAAAAAACAAACAAACAAACCACATGGGGGTAGACAAAGCTGAAAACCAGGCCCAGGATCTGATTGTACATTGCGCTGAACTCCAGAGGAGATTGATTTCCCATCCCTGGAAAGCACCCTAAATCACAGGCAGGGTCCAGATAGGGAAGGAGTGTGACCTTGAGATTTAGGGTGGGTATCTGGACAGATTTACTGAGAACCTTGAATCTCCAGATTCCTTTAACACTCTGGGCCTGAAGAAGGGATCCACTCCCCGTTTCTAGAAGATAGTGCCCACCACCCCACCACTGCTTGAAGAGTTTGCAGGAGCCTCAAATGAGGCAGGTGCCTGTAAGCTCATCCTTGCCTTTCTCCTGTAAGATGGTCCTTGCCCACCTCCCCTCTTGGCCAGAGGTCCAGCAACTAGGGAAAAGTTCAGCATGGCCTGACTGGGGAAGTTCTGGGCCTGCTAAGGATGCAGCAGGATTATCCCCAAAAAAGTTTGCAGGGATTGGCTAATAGTGCGAACTTTATATATATAGTCATATGCTACATAATGATGTTTTGTTCAATGATGGACCACATAAGATTACAATGGAGCTGAAAATTCCTATTGTCCAGTGATGTCATAGGCATCATAACATCGTAGCATGAATACTTTATATTTTAAATAAATTTAATATAGCATAAGTGTACAGTGTTCATAAAGTCTACAGTAGTGTACAGTAACATCCTAGGCCTTCACATTTATTTATTTATTTATTTATTTATTTATTTATTTATTTATTTATTTTGAGACGGAGTCTCGCTCTGCCGCCCAGGNTAGGGTGGGTATCTGGACAGATTTACTGAGAACCTTGAATCTCCAGATTCCTTTAACACTCTGGGCCTGAAGAAGGGATCCACTCCCCGTTTCTAGAAGATAGTGCCCACCACCCCACCACTGCTTGAAGAGTTTGCAGGAGCCTCAAATGAGGCAGGTGCCTGTAAGCTCATCCTTGCCTTTCTCCTGTAAGATGGTCCTTGCCCACCTCCCCTCTTGGCCAGAGGTCCAGCAACTAGGGAAAAGTTCAGCATGGCCTGACTGGGGAAGTTCTGGGCCTGCTAAGGATGCAGCAGGATTATCCCCCAAAAAAGTTTGCAGGGATTGGCTAATAGTGCGAACTTTATATATATAGTCATATGCTACATAATGATGTTTTGTTCAATGATGGACCACATAAGATTACAATGGAGCTGAAAAATTCCTATTGTCCAGTGATGTCATAGGCATCATAACATCGTAGCATGAATACTTTATATTTTTAAATAAATTTAATATAGCATAAGTGTACAGTGTTCATAAAGTCTACAGTAGTGTACAGTAACATCCTAGGCCTTCACATTTATTTATTTATTTATTTATTTATTTATTTATTTATTTATTTATTTTGAGACGGAGTCTCGCTCTGCCGCCCAGGCTGAAGTGCAGTGGCCGGATCTCAGCTCACTGCAAGCTCCGCCTCCCAGGTTTACGCCATTCTCCTGCCTCAGCCTCCCGAGTAGCTGGGACTACAGGCGGCCGCCACCTCGCCCGGCTAGTTTTTTGTATTTTTTAGTAGAGACGGGGTTTCACCGTGTTAGCCAGGATGGTCTCAATCTCCTGACCTTGGGATCCGCTTGTCTCAGCCTCCCAAAGTGCCGGGATTACAGGCTTGAGCCACCGCGCCCGGCCAAGGCGTTCACATTGATTCACCACTCGCTCACTGACTCCCCAGAGCAATTTCCAGTCCTGCAATCTCCATTTATGGTAAGTGCCCTATATGGGTATACTATTTTTAATCTTTTATAGCATATACATTTTTTTTTAGATAGAGTCTCATCTGTTGCCCAGGTTGGAGTGCAGTGGTACAATCTCGGCTCACTGCAACCTCTGCCTCCCAAGTTCAAGTGATTCTCCCACCTTAGCCTCCCGAGTAGCTGGAACTAAAGGCGCCATCACTCCCAGCTAAATTTTGTATTTTTGGTAGAGACAGGGTTTCACTGTGTTGGCCAGGCTGGTCTCAAACTCCTGACCTCAAGTGATCCAATCACTTGGGCCTCCCAAAGTGCTGGGATTATAGGTGTGAGCTACCATGCCCAGCCCACATATTTTTACTGTACCTTTTCTATATTTAGAGGCACAAATACTTACCATTGTGCTAAAATTGCCTGCAGTATTCAGTACAGTGACATTCTGTAGAGGTTTGTAGCCTAGGAACAATAGACTACAGCATGTAGCCTAGGTATGCAGTAGGCTATACCGTCTAGGTTTGTGTAAGTGTGTTCTCTGATGTTCACACAATGGCAGAATCACCTGCTGACACATTTCTCCGAATGAATCCCTGTCATCAAATGATGCATGGCTGCATATATATATATGGAGAAAGAGAGAGAGAATATGTACACACACACATACACACACACACATATATGTGAGAGAGAGATTAATAAATAACTGAAAATAAATTGAGAGAGGGCCAGGCGTGGTGGCTCACGCCTGTAATCCCAACACTTTGGGAGGCCGAAGCAGGCAGATCACTTGAGGTCAGGAGTTCGAGACCAGCCCGGCCAACATGGTGAAACCCTGTCTGTACTAAAAATACAATAATTAGCCAGGCGTGGTGGCATGCACCCGTAATCCCAGCTACTAGGGAGGCTGAGGCAGGAGAATCGCTTGAAGCTAGGAGGCGGAGGTTGTAGTGAGCCTATATTGTGGCACTGCACTCCAGCCTGGGTGACAGAGCCAGACTCTCTGTCTCAAAAAAATAAATAAGTAAAAATAAATCAATACATTGAGAGAAATTTATTTTAAGGAATTGGCTCACATGATTGTAGAAGTCAACAAGTCCCAAATCTGCAGGATAGGCCAGCAGGCTAGAGATCCAGGAAAGAGCTGAAGTTCCCGTGCCGCCTGCTGGTAGAAGTCCCTTTTTCTCAGGGAGCTCAGTCTTTTTCTACTGAGTCTTCAACTGATTAGAGGAGGCCCACCCACTTTCTGCCTCTGCTTCTCTCCAAGTGTTCTGATTTAGACATTAATCTGATCTAACAAATACCTCCACAGAAACATCTTGAATCACGTTTGGCCAAACATCTGGGTGCTGTGGCTTATCAGGTGAACACATGAAATGAACCATCGCACCCTCCAAAGTAAAAGTCACACTGTCTCTATCACCGAGATGCACAATGCTTGGTGGGCCTCTTTAGGTCCTAGAAGCAGCATACTCTGCATGTAGGAACACTTCTCGGACCCACTTATCAGGGAACAGGTAAGGCTACTTGCTGCACATGTGCCCAGAGTAGGAAAGGGCTGGGCAGCAGCTCCAGGCCATATGCAAACAGCCCTGCCTCTTAGGCATGTGTGCCAGTGGGCCCCGTGGTGCTGGTGGAATCTGTGCTGGGAAAGAAACATAACTATCGTGAGCCCCAGGGTTCTGGAGCCCCAGGGTTCTGCCAGCCCCGCAGAGAGCTCTACGCCACTCAAAAGGCAGATCTTGGTCTGCGACCGGGCTCTTGTAGAGGCTGAGTGATGATCAAAGGAAATCAACAGACCATATGGTGGGTACTGCTATCAAGAACTGGATGCAGTTAGACCCATGAAGTCAAGGATGCAGACCCAACAGCCAGCCTTCATGAAATGGAAATAGTAGGTCTAGGGTCAGGGACGGGTCGTCCCTAGTGTGAGGGAGTTCAGGAACTGGTGGCACAGACCCCCGTGTTGCCCCCCATCTCTGATGCTTCCTTCTTGGCTCATACCTATAGCCTGGGAGGACGGCGTTCGCTATGACCAGCTGGTGGAGGAAGAAAAAATCTTAGCCTGGCTCCCAGGTAAGTCAGCTCAATGTGCAGTTATGGGACCAGAATGGACTGCCACTGCCCTTCCAGCCAACTCTAGGGTGGCCCTGGGGATAGTGATTCCAATGGGCAGTGTTTGTACACCTGGGAAAGATGCACAGGAACTCGTGGACAGTGGCAAGTGGCTTAGCAACCCATGTAGCAAGATTGGTGGCAGGGACATGTAGATGGACCTGTGGGACGGGGCCAGTTTTGTTCTGGACCCTCCAGAGCTCAGGACCATGATGTAGGGGGAGGGGTTGGGGACAAGGAAGCCAGCATCCTTCCTCCCAGGCTCCATGGCAAAGCAGACCCTGCCCTGCCACCCTAATTCTCAATCAAGGACTCTGCTTGGACGAATTAACTGGTCATCTTCTCAATTCAATCTGTGTGACACAGAAGCCATTGGCCACATGATGTTCAGGGACAGACCTGGGCTCAGATTCTATCTCCACCACCTGTGTGACTGTGGAGGATAATGAAGCCTTGGTCCCCCCTCCTTCTTGGATGTCTCCCTGATATGCCTGGGTTGCCACCCTAAGAGCTACTCTTCCCAGCTGCTTTTGCCACTAGGGTCCCACATGTAGAATAGGTCCTGCCAGGCCAGGCGCAGTGGCTCATGCCTGCAATCCCAGCACTTTGGGAGGCTGAGGCGGGCGGATCACCTGAGGTCGGGAGTTCGAGACCAGCCTGTCCAACATGGAGAAACCCCATCTCTAATAAAAATACATAATTAGCCAGGCATGATGGTGCATGCCTGTAATCCCAGCTACTCGGGAGGCTGAGGCAGGAGAATCGCATGAACCCAGGAGGCAGAGGTCGCGGTAAGCTGAGATCGCGCCATTGCACTCCAACCTGGGCAACAAGAGCAAAACTCCATCTCATAAAAAAAAAAAAAAAAAAATGAGAGAGAGAGAATCGGTCCTGCCAGCAGGGTGTCTTCACTTGAGAATTAGAAGGTGGAAGTGGGCAGAGGCCAACTTCCGCCCTTCTGGCAGATTTTTCTGGTGCAAGTGAGGTCACAGAGAAGGGAGGTTTTCAGCCTGACCTGCTTCCCATTCTCCAGCCCTGCATGTGCTGAGAGGTCTCTGTGTGGTGGCAGTAGCAGGAGCAGTGGCTTTCTCACTCTTATTTCCAGTCCCTGGATTGCAGGCACAGTTGTGGGTTCTCAGAGCCAACAGCGGTGGTAGCCTCAGACATGGTTGGTGGCAGCTTCCCTGGTGGGTCAGCTCTGCAGTGTCCCAGGTGTCAGCCCCTCTAGTCCTCCCAACCATCTCCTGAGCACTTAGTGACCTGTGTTCAGTCCTTCCTGTTGGAAATACACAAGCACTTGGAGAGTATTTGGCTCAGAGCTCAGCATGGAGTGAGTGCTCCATAAATTGTTATTGCTATAATTCCCACAAGATCCTGCTCTCTATGAGCCCATGGTCTGGTCAGAGAGGAAAATAGTTCATGAAAAAATAGCCTGATGGGCAGGAGTGGTGGCTCACACCTGTAATCTCGACACTGGGAAGCCAAGGCTGGTGGATTGCTTGAGCCCAGGAGTTCAAGACCAGCCTGGGCAGCATAGTGGAATGCTATCTCTACAAAAAATACAAAAATTAGCCAGGCATGGTGGTGCACACCTGTAGGCCTAGCTACTCAGGAGGCTGAGGTGGGAGGATCACTTGAGCCTGGAAAGTGGAGGCTCCAGCGAGCTGTGATTGTGCCACTGCACTCCAGTCTGGGCAACAGAGTGAGATCGTGTCTCAAAAAAGGAAGAAAAAGAAAAGAAAAGAAAAAAGGAAGGAAGGAAGGAAATAAAAGAAAAGAAAAGAAGAAGAAGAAAGGAAGGAGGGAGGGAGACAGGAGGGAAGGAAGGAAGAAAGAAAGCAAAGAGAGAAACAAAGAAAGAAAGAAGGAAAGAAAGAAAGAAAAGAAGAAAGAAAAAGATGAAGAAGAAGGAGGAGGAGGAGGAAGGGAGGGGGGGAAGGAAGGAAGGAAGGAAGGAAGGAAGGAAGTCTTTTTTTCTAATTAAAGAAAAGAAGGGAACAGCCAAATGACATTCCAAGACTTGTTTGAACCTGTTGAAGACTGAGTTGTGGTCATTTGTCCCTCAGCAAATGTACTGTTGCCCACTGTTGAACCCCCGCCCTCCTGGGCTCACAGTCAGTGAGGCAGAGGTGTGATATGCATAGATCTGGACACACAGGCTGACACATGCAACAAAAGAGTGCCTGGAATGGGTGCAAGGAGAGGAGGGTGGCTCGTTCTGCCTGGAGTTGGAGGATGCTTCCCAGAAAAGGCAGCATTTAGGCTGAGCTGTAAAGGAGGAGTAGAGGAAAGGGCATCCCAGACAGCAGCACACACAAAGGTCCAGAGGCGTGCACAAGTAGGTGAGGTCGGCGGCCTGTGTTTGCAGTGTTGAGTAGGGAGCTGGTCCTGTGGGGTGAGGCTGGAGCAGGGTACAGAGGCCAGAGGATGTGGGTCTCTTGGCAGTGGCAGTTTGTCCTGTGAGGATCTGCAGGGGCTGGAGGTTGTGAGCCCCTAGGGGGCAAGGACCACATATGCCTCTGCCTGGTGTCCCCGTGGCCTGCACTGAGCGGTGTTCAGGAGCATTTATGGAATGAATGAGAACCCCGCGGCCAGTAAAGACTGATCCTTTAGGGGTTGGGCTAGAGATCAGGGCTCCTTCAAGAGGCATCAGCTGGGTGTTCACCGACCTCTCTCAGCCCTAGCAGCAGGCCTTAAGGGGACCATCCTGCCTGGGCTGGTGACCTCATTTGCGGAGGTCTCCCAGCACCCCCGTGCCTCCTGCATTCCCAGCTTCTCCTCCCAGCTCTCACCGTCCAGCTGCTCAAGTTCACCGGCGACCAACCACCAGGTGGCGATGTTGGCCACAATACGGGGACGGGCCCCTCTCCGGCCCCTGGTGGCCCAGGACACTCCGGGCCCTTGCTGCACAGGGCAGGGGAGCTGACTAGCGCCGTGGGGGGCGCGGAGCTCCATCGGACAAAGCTGCTTCCCGAAGCCGCTTTCTGGGTGAGTGGCACGAGCATGTCTCAGGCCCCGAGAGCTGACACCCTCTCGCCCTTACCCAGCCACTCGGGGCCCCAGCGCTGAGTGTGGAGCAGCCAGGTTGATGGGAAGCCCAGAGCGGGAAGGAGGGGCTCAGACAGCGAGAGTAGAAGGGATGGCACTGTGGGCGGGGTGGCTAAAGGTCCCCGCTTCCCTGTGGCTTGGGATCCGATAAGATCTAAGCCTATAAAGATGGTTGGATCCAGGGCACAGGCTGTACAAAAGGGGAAACTGAGCCCCAAGGAAGAGAAGCAGTTTGTTGGGGACACATTCAAGGCAGGATGTGACCAGGTTTCTCCTATCCCTGTGGTCAGCTCCTCCTAGGATAGGGTTCGGGGAGGGACTGGGGTCCACGGAATTCAGGAAGCAAAGTATACTCCCTGGGCATAGCAGTGTCTGTGCACCCACAAAAAGAGTCTCAGAATAACCCCCCAAATCTGGGCAACAAGGGGACAATAAATACGTGCACTGCCGGAAGGGGCTGGGAAGGAGCCAGGAGAACTGAGGAAGCCAGTCTTTGGGTGAGGGCTGCCAGCTCTCCATCAGGGGAAGATTCTGAGTGGCACCTTCTGGTTGGGCCCCCCACCCTGGCAAGACATCTGTCCCCTGAAGCCAGGGGCCCCCTCTTTACACACATGACCAGAAACCCACAGAAGCCACAGGTCACGTGGCCTCAGTTTCCCTGCAGCCTGGAGCTTTGGGGCCCCTCCCCAGATCCCCAACCTCCAGCCCCTCTCCCTGACACCTGGTGGCAGCCCCTGCATCCCTCCCCGCAGTGGAGCCCTGGTGCCACCTAAGTACTTCCTACCATGTCATGTGAGGTCCCCTGCTGGTACCAGTTCCTAGGGTCGGTAAGTGGGACCTGCGTCACACTGGCCTTGACCCACTGGTGGGTGTGCCTGTGTCTCGGAATGCTCCGGGAGCAGGGACCCCTGAATATTTCCTTCAGGGGTTCAGGGAGCTGTCCTTAGCACCGGCAGAGAGAGCTGATTCGGGAAGGAGAGGAGTGGCATTGGAGAGGGTCTCCGGAGGAGAAGTGGGGAGGGCACAACTGAGGAAGGAACTGCAAGTGCCCTGTGGGGAGGTGGGAAGCGAGTGAGAGGAACAAGGCGGACGAGGGGGCCTGGGAGGCAGACAGACATGAAGCGGGCAGAGCTTGGTGAGAGTCTGCCCATTGTCCTAGCCATAGCGGGGAACCAGAGAAGGCTCCTGAGCAGCAGGTCGCCCAGGCCTGTTTCCTTTTGGAAGATGGGAGTGGAGACCAGGTCACCAGACTGTATTGTTTGGGTGGTTTGTTTGAGGAGCTTGATGCGTGTGCGTGCACGTGTGTTTGTTTCCATGTGTCTGATATGTGCATATGTGTTATCCAATGTGCATGTGATGTCCAGTGCTATGTGTGTGTCTCTGATGTGTGTGTGTGTATATTTATTTTTGTGTTGTGTGTTCCATGTGTCTGATATGTATGTGTATCCAATATGCGTGTGTGTCTCTGATGTGTGTGTGTGTCCAACGTGTGTGTGTGTCTGAAGTGTGTGTGTCTCTGATGTGTGTGTGGGTCCGATGTGTGTGTATGTGTCCCATGTGTCTGATATGTGAGTGTGTGTGTGTCCAGTGTGTGTGTGTGTGTCTAGTGTGTGTGTGTGTGTGTCTGATGAGGAATGTGCCTGCATTGGGGACCTAGGGGGCTCCTGTAGAGGCCTGGCATTCTGCTTGGGCTACCAGCAAAGGTAGCAGGCTCCCCTCCCTGAAGCCCACCTACTAAGGGTTAAAACCTTCCGGGAGAAGAAAGAAGGGAGAAAAACCCTGTTGTTCTGATTTGCTTAATGAACGTTAATTAAGAAGACAGAAGATAGCTGATTCCTTCAGGACAGAGATGAAAGGCCTGTTAATTAAATCTGGGGAGATCGGCCAGGGCCCTGCTGATCTCTCTTGACAGCTCTGCAGCCTCGTTGGAGCCCAGCGTTGGGGGCACAGCGCACAGGGGAAAGGCAGCTCCCCCTGCCCCCACCCCGCAGCTTTGGAGTTCAGACTCACTGTGGTATCTTGGGTAGGGCTCTGCCTTTCTAGGGTGCCTCAGTTCCCGGTGTGGACAGCAAGAGTGTTGGTCTAGATGGTTCCCAGGATGCCCAGTCTGGCTCAGAAGCTCTGTTAAGCCTGTGTCCTCTGTCCACGTGCCTGGGTCTCGGTCTTCCCTTCTGTTCAGTGGGGAGACATCACTCGCTCTGCAGGCAGCCTTCAAGGGCAGGAATTAAAAACTGGGAGGTCTGCCAAGGGCTTGTGGACAACTATGGAAGAGAGAAGTTAGCAAGTGGCGACATCAGCCCCCAGGATCCCACTGCCAGGCCCATGCCCATCTGTCTGTATTGCAATATCCCCATGGGCACGGCCCTGCCCCTCTGAGCAAGGACAAGGTCACCCCCTGTGAGGCCTCCTGGGAGCCAGACCTGGGCTGAGTGCACCAACTGCACAAGTAGTTACTGTTATTCTCCTCACATTGCAGACAGGGAAACTGAGGCCCAGCAAGAGACAGCTCCTTGCCCAGGACCACTCTGCTCGTCAGCAGAGAGCCGCGTACACACCCCAGTGTGCCTGGCCCTTTCCACTTTGCTTCTCCATTCACTCCTTCATCCATCCATCCATTCCTTCCTTCCTTCCTTTAGGGGACATTTGTTCCGCGCCCTCCCTGGGCTGGTTGCTGAGGTACAGGGGATAGATTGTCATCTCATGGTGCTCCCCAGAGAATCGGGAAGACAGACAGTGACCCAGGAAGCAACCGGATGAATTAGATAGTGACTGATCATGGTAAGAGCCGCAAAGGAAATAGACACGGGGCTGGGATGAACTCCATGATGGGGTGAGCAATCAGGGAGGCTTCTCGGAGGGGGTGACAGCTCAGTGGAGACCTGCCAGATGAGATGGGAGGCAGGATGGAGAGGGAGCTGATGGGAGCTGACAGGGGGCCCCTCAGCTGTCACCCTCACGGAGCATCTCCTCCTAGAGAGTTAACAGATTTAGACAGACCAATGGACATGGCTGGCTTCAGGGCATGTCACTACTCAGTCTAGCAACTGTCTCAACCTCCCTGCTGTGTTCAGCCTGAGGTGGGTCTGGGCCTGGATGAGTCAGCCCTGGGCAGCCCTTCAAGTTCAGGGGGTTCAGAAGAATAAAGGATGTCCCCTTCTGGGTGGTGCAGGGGCCACAGGCTGGGCTACAAAGGAGATAAACGTGGCTGTCTATCCATTCATTCATTCATTCATTTATCTACTGGACAGATGTTTACTCAGCCCACACTCTGGGCCCTGGGCTGGGCACAGGGGACAGAGTGATGAAAAATGATGAAACTGTCCCTGCACTTTAGGGATCCAGAGAAGAAGCTGTTAATAACAACACAAGGCTATAAGCACCAGGCAGTGAGAATGGAGAGCTGGTGCCTCACCCAGTCTGGAGAGATCAGGGAGGGCTTCCTGGAGGAAGTGGGGTATCGGCTGAGACCTGGAGAGAGTGGAGTATCCAGGAAAAGGGGTTGGGGAAGAGCATCCCAGGCAGACAGCAGGATGTGAAAGGCTCAAAAGCCAGGGGTGGATGTGGGAGGATGGGCATTTGAGGAGTGGGGCGGGTGGAAGAGGGGAACCAAGAAGGGCCTGGGACATCCTGCTGGAGAGCCCAGACTTCACCGGGGGGCCATGGGGAGCTGTGGGGAGATTTTCTCTTGGGATGTGCAGGGCGATTGGCCCGCTGGGGGTGGTATGGAAGCAGAAATGGTTTGGCGGCTGCTGCGGGGACCTGAGGAGAACGAGGTGGTAGCCTAAACAGGAGCAGGGAGGAGCTGGGGTCTGCAGGACCTGGGAAGCAAACTGTGGCCCCTGGGCATGGGGGTGTCTGTACCGAAAGGCACTGGGGACAGAAAATCACCAGTTGGACTGGGGGAAGGGTGAGCAAAGCTGAGGCTGGCTCTGGGTCTCTGGGTGGGGCCTGGGTGGGCATGCTGTGCTGGGACAGGGTCACCGGTCCGGGAGCAGGCCTGGGGGAGATGGGGAAGCCGGTTGCCAGTGCTGAAGGTGTGTGCCCAGAGGAACGCAGGAGGCCAGACTCTTCTCCTGGTTCGGCCCCTCCCATGCTGTGTGTCTTTGGGCGAGTCCCTTCCCCTCTCTGGGCCTCAGCGTTCCCATCTGTATGATAAAGGGAAGCAAAGGATGTCCTCTGAGGTCTGCCTAGAGTGGCTTCCCTTTATCAGGCTGCTCCCAGGGGTCCAGGCTGTCTGCCCCATCGGTGAGAGGCTCCAGCCCCAGCCTCTGGCCCCTGCTGGCCCCCACTGCTACTTCCTCTGGGGACACAGGGTTCCCAGCAGCTCCCGTTGGGCCTGGTACTTCCTGATAAAATGCTGGCAGCCAGGTCCACACTGACACAGCACCCCCTGCCCAGTGCCCAGATACTGGCCCACAGCTCGCGGTGCCACGTGTCACCCACAGATGGGCCCAGCCAGGGATCCAGGAACTCCCCCCCCCCCATGGGTGGATTAAACACCTCAGGCCCCTACAGTGGGCTTTCTTGTCTCTCTGACCCCACCACAGACAAGGAGCCCTTTGAGGGCAGGCAAGGAGTGGGTCTGACTCCTCCTCCAGGCAGGCAGCAGAGTGGATGCTCACAAAAGGCAAAGGGGATGAATGAATGGGAAGTGGATGGAAGAATGGACAGAAAAGGAATGAATGAGTGAGAATGAATGAATGATGGTGAATCAATGAAGAGGGAGTCAGTGATGAATGAGTACTGCTTAAAATGAGAGCCTTTCCTTCCTGGGTTCTCCAGCGGCCTCTGCCCCCAGCTGTGCGGGCCTCGCTGTCCCTACAGGAGGCACTGCTTGATTGCCCCCTACCCAGTTCCGGTTTCACTGACCGCACCTGCCACTCTCTCCCCTTGCCCACTGGGTTGGCTGCAGCCACACGGGCCTCCGTCCTGATCACACAGAGCCCGTTCCCATCTCGGGGACTTTGCACTTGCTGCTCCTCATGCCTGGAACGCTCTTCCCATCCTTTCTTCTGCATCCCAATCTGTCCCAACGTCCCTTTACGGAGAGGCCGTCCCAGACCCTCCTGCTGACCTTCCCCAGTGCTCTCCTGCCACTCTGTGGGTTTCCCCTCTAGCCCTCACTGCACCTGCTGGGCATGTTTTTGCTTGTCTGTTTGTGGTCTGTCTCCCCTCCAGACCATGAGCTCGGCCTTGCTTGCCGCTATGCGGCTATAGGAAGAAGACACTGGTCTTTGCCAGCAGTTCTCACTGCAGGGAGGCTGTCCTCAAACAGTAATTTCGTTTCTGAGCTCTTTCTGCTGAGGACAAGGAAACAGCAATTATAAGTCACCAGAACCCAGTTATAAGTCACCAGAACCCAGTTATAACCCGATTAAAAGTCAGCAGAACCCATCCAGGGACGGGAGGCACACGCATAGCTCTGGCTGCCCTGGGGCCTGGCCATGTGAGCGCCACGTGCACTGAGCCTCACCTGAGCAGGACCCCAGTCTGCACCAGGGGCCTGGCACGACCCTGCGGGGCCCCCATTCCCCTCGGGTAAAGGGGATCTCTTGAGCCGAAGCTCCTAAGACTCCAGAACTCACCAGCCTCCTCCAGACCCTCAGGCATCCCTGGTCTCTCCATCCCAGGACTTTGCACCTGCAGATCCTGAAATTCCCTTCTACCTCTTCTCGCCAGGGTGGGGTGGGGGCTGACTCCTGCTCCTCCTTTAGGCCTGGGGTGATGCCACTTCCTCAGGCAAGCAGTCCCTGGTGCCCCAACCCTGTGACACCTCCCCTGCCTCCCACTTTGTGGCGCTTCTCACAGTTGTCATTAAGCGAGTGTTTCATGTCCCGCTTTCCCACTTGACTGTCAGCTCCTGGGGATAAGAATTCTGGGGCTTCCTGCTGTGTCCTTGACACACACCCAGGAAGGGTGTGCACTACGTGCTCAATAAATAGTGCAAGATGAAAGAATAAGTGAATGGGTGAGTGTGTGAAAGGAGGGAGGGAGGGCAGAAATAGACGGGAAGCTGGGAGAAAGGAACTGGCCAGCAAAGCTCAAAGCTCGGTGGTGGCTGTTCTCCCAGGACTGACGGCTTTTAAGCAGGGGAGTGAAGGCCAAGGGCAGGGAAGGAGCCGGCAGGCCGGTGACGGGGAAGTGATCTACGGGTGCCTCGCCCTTCACGTGGCTTTATTTTGAAAACGTGAACTTTACAAATGTCAGGGAAAGGCGGGATTCTCCGCCTGGGACCGCCAGGGGCCGATTAGCATTCCTGGCGATGCGCAAATGGGGCCCTGCATAGGCCGCGGGAAATTTATGCCGCCTGCTGGGGCCGATGCGAAGGCCAGGCGAGGAGGCTCAGAAAATAAAACTGTAAGGCTGCCAAGTCTATGCCTGCTCAGGAGGCACGGCCTGCTGGAGGCCCCTGGAGGACAGGAAGGTGGATTCAGTGTCACCCCCCTGCCCTCTGCGGGACGGGGTGAAAATGGGGGCCACTCGGAGCAGGTGGGGTTAGGGGGCATCCCCCGCTGTGTCAGACTCAGAGAGGTGACTCCTCCTGCTCACCACCATTGGGCCAGGCTCTGTCCCCACCACCTGCCGTACAATCCATCCAGATTCATGCCCAAGATGATCTTATTAGGAAGGGGCATTGCCCCCAGGCTGCAGATGAGAACACTGAGGCTCACGGAAGCAGAGAGCTTTGCCCGATGTCGCTGATCCTGAGAGGGTCAGGAAGGATTGAAACCCAGTTCTCCCACTCTCTTAGCAGCCTCCTGGCCCTGTCTTTCCCCACTTCTCCCAGTTTCCAGGACAAACCCCATTTAGGACAGTCCACAGCCTCAGTGTTCGGCTAGGACTCCCCCTGCCTGGGGAGCTCCGTGAGGGCTGCAGAGCTTTCACGCACACATCGCTCCCTCTGCTCGGAGCACCCTCCCTGCTGCAACCCCTTGTCTTCCCCTTCAGGTCTCCGCAGAGATCTGCCTTCTCCATAGTTTATTGTCAGTCCCCACCCCAGTCTCTGCAATGGGGATATTCTTTGCAAATTGATTTTCATGCACACACGTGTCTCAAGGATGTGCTGGGAGCTATTGGGTTTCCATTGGGATCTGTGAGGGGAGGATGTGGGAAGGGTATCTGTGTGTTGGTGTGTGTTTGTGTGTGTGTACATGTGTGCATGTTGGTGGTGTGTGTGTGCGTGTGGTAATGGGTGGCGTATGTGTGTGTGCACGTGATGTGGTCTGTGGGATGTACTTATCTGTGTTGTGGACCGGACTAGACAGGCCTGGTGCAGGAGCCCTCAGCACAGCCAGAGGACGAAAGCGGCTGGGACTGGTGGCGGAGCGAGACCTGTGGTGGTCCCTGGAGCTGTGCAGGAGCGGAGCTGTGAGCTTGTTGTAGATAGGTCCCAGCCTGGCCCAGGATGCTCTGGGATTGGGGAGACACAGGATGGCAGCATCTGGAAGTGGGGGGCTCCAGGCTAGCGGCTGGCCCCAGACCACAGGGAGGGACTCGGCAGGAAGTGGGGGGCTCCAGACTCGCGGCTGGCCCAAAAGCACGGGGAGGGACTCGGCAGCCCACCTGAATCTCGGAGCCCAGGGGCCCACCTGAGATGGGGACCAAGGAGAGGCTATGGGCTCTCCAGCTGAGTCCTCCCACAGGCTGGGGTCCGGTCCCCAGCAGGGGACAGTCCTGGGGATCACTGATGACCTCAGGCTTAGCCACTGAGTCACTCTGTGACTCTGAGGGCGGGGCCCCGCGAAGGACCGGGATGCTGTCTGCCGGTTCGCGCATCTCCAGCACCTGGCACGGCAAGCGCCGTCCCCATCCGACTCTGTGCAGTGGGTGCCTGGCCAGTGCCCACGCATGCAGGGCCTCTGGCCGTCCTCCAGGCAGCCCCGGGACAGAGGCTGCTATCCTGTGCTCAAATGAAGAAGCGAGGTACAGGGATGGAGGGGACTTACCGAGGGTCCCAGGGCTCAGAGATGCTGGTGCTTGGTTTTTGAAGATGTGATTTGACTCCAAAACGGAACTTCTGGCATGGCTGATGGGCGTGGAAGCAGGAAGGAGCCTATGGGAGAGCCAGGCAGCCTTGCCCTGTGAGGCGTGGAGTTCCCATGGGAGAGGCAGGTGGGGGGAAGTCCTCAGTGCTCTCAGCCCACAGAAGGGCTGGGACACGCCCTCCTGGGCCCTGGGCAGAATCCTCCGGGATTCCTGCAAGCGAGTGGCAGAGCTGCACCGGCTTGGGTCCTGAGTAGGGACACCATGGCCCAGTGGCACACAGAGGGCAGGCAGGGCAGCCCGCCAACGGAGGCCCCTAAATAACAGGGAGTGCCCGGCACGTCTGCTGCTCATCCCAGCCGGGGGACAGGCTCCGGCTTCATAACTTGTGATCGATGGGCCTAATATGGGACTGGAGACGGCGGGCTGGCAGCCTCGGCCTGGCCTGCCGGCTGCCGTTTGCCCACATATTTATTTATTTATGCATTCTCCTCCATGGCAAAAGCCCAAAAACAATAAAAGAAATTGAATTGCATATCAGATGAGACATCAGAGGGAGATATGGCCATAAATCGCACTGTATTTATTCCATAAATATTAGCACCTCCCAAATCACCAGTGCCCGTTATGAAGTTATAATCAGGAATCTGGTCCTGTGATGCTCGCCGCCAGCCCCTCCCCCGCTAGACAAACAAGCCAGGTCCCTAAAGTCAATAACCACTTCCCCAGGCCACCTGTCCCCATGAAGGGACATCTGCCCACCCTGGCTGCCCCACGCAAAGTGAGGGACCACAGGAAGGGCAGGAGGTGGCTGGCATTCCAGGTGGCCCAGGCCTGGATGTAGCGACTCCTACCCGCCAACCATACTACAACCTGGTTGGAGCCACCATCCTCTCTCCATTGCCACTTTGTGTGTGTGTGTTGGCGAAGGGGGGGTATGTGTAATTTACATTCAGTGAAATGCATGCATTACAACTATGTAGCTCAATGAATTTTTACACATGTATGCACACATGAGACCACAGATCAAGGCAAAGAACATTTGTCACTCCCAGAAATTCCCTTATCCTTCTGCCCACTGCCATCAAGATCACCTCTGTCTTCCATCACCAGAGCACAGTCAGCAACTTCTAGAACTTCAGACCAATGGAGTCCTATAATAGGAACTCTTTTGTGTCTATTTTCTTGTTTGTTCATCATTAAAGTAGGTGAGATCCATCCACGTCATTACAAGTGTCAGGGGTTGGTTCTTTTTCACTGCTGTATAGTATTTCATTCTGTGAACTGACCATAGTTTGTGCATCCATCCTTCTGTGGGTAGACATTTGGGTTGTTTCTGATTTGGGGCTATTATGAACAAAGCTGCTATGAATGTTTTGGCGTGAGTCATTTTGTGAATATAAGCACTCACTTCCCTCGGGTATGGACCCAGGAGTGGGATTGTGGGGTCATAGGGGAGATGTATGTTTAACTTTATGAGAAACTGCCATGTTCTTCTTCAATGTGGCCAGGACGTTTTATAGCCCACAGCCACATGGGAGCATTCCAGTTGCTCTGTGTGGACATCAACACTTGGTGTTGTCTGCCTTTAATTTTAGCCACTTTGGCAGCTGTGTAATGGGGTCTCTTTGTGGTTTTAATTTGCATTTCCACCTCCATAACTGCACTGGCTGCCCAGTGGAGTCCCTGTGATGGTCTCTGCCCCCTAAAATCCATCCTGCCCCAGCAACCAGAGAGACCCTCTTGCCCTCCCTGCTGCTCGAGACCCTCCAAGGCTCTCCCCCTCCTTCTCTGCTCCCCTATACTCACCTCCATGCCGTCCCTCCCCTTCCTGCCTCCGTTCCCCTCCCCTGGGCTCTGTTTCATGTTGCCTTCTCACTGCCCACCTCCTTCCCTACTTCTTTTTTCTGCCCAGCACTTTTCACCCCACTTATCATTGCCTGTCTCCCCCTCCTCCTCTCTGATGTCAGCTCCCCGAGAGCAGGGATCTTTGCTATGTTCACCGTGACATCCTGGAGACCTAGGCCCGTGCCTGGCACAGAACACAGGCTTGATCAATATTGATCAATATTGGCTGAACGATGGAAGTAAGTCGTTGGTGGGTAACACAGCATTTTGACAAGAGCTGCTTTTTAAAAATGGAAATGAAATGCACATAACATAAAATTACCCGTCTGAAAGTGAACAATTTGGTGGCATTTGGTTCTTTCACATGGTTGTGCAACTGCCACCCCACCCTTCCGAATGACAGAGCCATTTGGCCATGGCCTCATCAGCCTCCCAACTGACCTTAATACTCTCCCTCGTCTGTCTTTTTTAAACAACTAAATGTCTCTGAGCTTCTTTCCAACTCCCTCCCCACCCGGAGTCTTGCCATATCCATGAGTTTCTCTCCTGCGGTGTTTTAAGGACAGTTAAAATGTCCCACCTCGAGGCCAGCTATGGGACAAGGCTGGCTGACGAGGGGCTCCCACCAAGGCTGGGTTGCCCAAACCCCCTCCCCAAGTGGCTGTTCCCGGGTCTGATCGGGAGAATGAGGGCAGTGTCTGGCTGATCTCTTCCCCTCTGTTGAGGACCCTGCCTAGGCCCACCGGTCCCCTGGAGGTGGGACCCTCCTGGATGACTCTGGGCTCTGCCATCCAGCCCCAGATTCCCCGCCTGGCTGCCTCGCTCACACCCCCATAGTCTCCCGCTTCCGTGCACAAGAATCTTTCCTTTAGCTACAAACTGGGGGAGGGGAGGATGACCCAATTTATTTGGTAACAAATAAAGAGCTGCCATGATTAAGATGGGGGGGAAAGTTTAAAGGAGGAAAAATACCTTGGGTAATGCCATCTCCTGCGTCTTTATATTCTGAAACGGATCGTTCTGGACGCGGGCAGAAGGCCTGATTTAATATCCTCATGGAAAATACTGCACCTGATCCAATTACCACGGGAATTTTGATACAGTCAGCAGTCAAGATGAAAGATTCAGAGGCGCTCACTGCAGGAGTAAACACAGAGACCGAATTACCCGGACTCCTCTGGGAGGAGTTAAGCGGTTCAGGTCGCTGCGAGGGCACCTCGGGCCAGGCCGGGGGGGTTCCACAGAGGCCAGTATGCTGCGGCCCCTGCAGCGACACTTCTCAGTCCGACAGCACAGCCCACCGTGCCTCATCCTGGGCTGGGGAAAGGCCTTGGGTCTGGGCCCTGGTGTGGCAGGCCAGGGGTCTATGCGGAGAGGCATCCACACACCACACCCATGACCCAGCTTGGCCCCAAGGGATCTCTTCTTTCCCAGTCCCTCCCCACCCCACCGCGGCCAACCCCTATCCGAGCTGTCTTCTAAACAACTCTCCATGCGCACACCTTGCTGGGCTCTGTGCCACCAGGTCAGTCCTGGCTCCAGCTGCTCGTCTGGGCGCCCGTGGCAGCCCACTCCCCTGCCTCATCCTGCTGCCCTCCTGGGACAGATGGCTTACAAACATGTGGCTAACCTCATTCCTTTCATGCCCAAAACCCTGCCATCACCTCCAGCTGTTCTTAGGAGAATGTCCAAAGTTAGGATGGAGCTGGGTGCGGTGGGTCACGCCTGTAATACAGCACTTTGGGAGACTGAGGCAGGAGCCCAGGAGTTTGACACCAGCCTGGGCAACCTAGTGGGACCCTGTCTCTACAAAATACTTCTTTAAATAGCTGAGTGTGGTGGCACATGCCTACAAGTCCCAGCTACTCAGAAGGCTGAGGCAGGAGAATCACACCACAGCGCTCTAGCCTGGGTGACAGAGCAAGACCCCATCTCAAAATAAATAAACAAATAGGATACACCTTCAAAGTGTCCCATCTGGCTTCTGCCCTCTCTGCAGCCTGCCCCACCCCACCTCTCTCCCTGGCACCCGCCGGGCACCCCTCCAGTGCCCTCCTGCCTCAGCTTTCACAGAGGCTGTTCTTCAGTGAGCAGGCTCTGCCCTTGGCCCCTCCTCACCAGGTGCACTTGCACCTGGCCACAGCTGAGATCTGTCAGGTCTCAGTGTCAACACCACCTCCTCGGGTGCACCCCTCCTGTCTCTAGACCAGGCCAGGTCTTCTTGCTGCATACTCCAAGCTCCTGTCCTTGGCCTGCAAAACACTGGTATGGCTATAATTAAAAACCATTCAGTACTATCTGTTGAAAGGCCATGGCCTGGCCAGGCAAGGTGCCTCATGCTTATAATCCCAACACTTTGGGAGGCCAAGACGGGCAGATTGTTTGAGCTCAGGAATTCAGGACCAGCCTGGGCAACATGGCAAAACCCTGTCTCTACAAAAAATACAATAAAAATGAGCTGGGCATGGTGGTGCATGCCTGTAGTTCCAGCTACTCAAGAGACTGAGGCGGGAGGATCCAATGAGCCCAGGGGGTCAAGGTTACAGTCAGCCGTAATCACATCACTGCACTCCAGCCTGGGCGACAGATGGACAACAATAATGAAGTCCATCCCCCATTGGATTTGAGCTGCACAGATGTTGGAAGGGCCAGAAACTGCCGGATCTCTGTCCCATGCGACTGTGTGACCTTGGGTGAGGTTCCAGATTCCCTGAGCCTCAGTTAACTGATCTGCAGAATGGGACAACAATGTCTAATTAACAGGGGTGGTGGGAGGATGCAGCAAGATCCTGAAGGACAGAAGCCTGAGGAAGAACTTAGGCTCTGCAGCCAGACTTTCTGGGGCCAAGTCTTTGGGGCCCCCACTCATCAGCTTGCATCTCAGTTTTCTCATTGGTGAAATGGGTTGTTAGAGCAATTATACGAGTCAATATCTATGAAGCTTCATCACTGGTCCTGGCAAATGATGAACACCGTAGCACTGTTAGCTCCTGTTATCTTCGTTGGTGCCTTAAATACCTCCTCCTGGATATTGTCAGGGCTCAATCAATCCTTCCTCCCTTGAATGGGAGGGTTAACTAAAGGCTTCTGAGCAGCCACTTTATTAGAGACCCAAGTGTGTCCTGTTGAAACCAGACGTTAGCCCACGAACCATAAACCTGTGGCTGTGACAGCAGCCGAGCCTGTCACCTTGAAAGCTCACCTCTTGGGAAAGGATACAGCAGGTGCGGAACACAGGAGGAACAAATTTTGAATGGGGACAGGGACATATCTTTGTCAGTGGTTTGCTGTTCTCTGGGGTGGCTCTTGTGCACAGAAAAGATTACTCAGACAATGACTTTGATTTTAAACATTAACATTTGCTTCATGAATGTTATGCATTCAAAAATGTTCTTCTTTCTTAAGCTTTTAAGTTCACTTTACACATGTTACTATTCTATTAAAATCCAGCACATCAGAACAATCCTTTCTAAGGACCATTTCGTTACTGCTTGGTCCCATTTACAAAACCAGTTCATCGAGCTCCTTGAAACATTTTGAACTGCATAAATAAACTTAATAGATTCAGTTTCCTTTTTAAGTACTTCCATGGCCCGAATGAGAAACCAGCCTCGCTACAGATTGAAGCACATCTTTTGTGCGTCGAACACACTGAATTACAGATGTGGTGAATTCCAGCACTATTTCTAAACTTTCTCAGAGCGCAGCTTCAAGTCTCAAGTCTAAGCCACGAGCTCAGTTTCACATTTTAAGTCGGAATCACGAGGCTGACCTCATTGTTTAATCGGCAAAAGAACCAAGCAGCGTGAGTGGTGGGTGGTTTCAGCATTTGTAAAGTTAGGACGACTTTTTCTTTCTTTCTTTCTTTCTTTTTTTTTGAGATGGAGTCTCGCTCTGTCGCCCGGTTTGGAGTGCAGTGGCGCGATCTCGGCTCACTGCCAGCTCCGCCTCTCGGGTTCACGCCATTCTCCTGCCTCAGCCTCCTGCGTAGCTGGGACCACAGGCGCCCGTCACCACACCCAGCTAATTTTTTGTATTTTTAGTAGAGACAGAGTTTCACCGTGTTAGCCAGGATGGTCTCGATCTCCTGACCTCATGATCTGCCTGCCTCCACCTCCTAAAGTGCTGGGATTACAGGCATGAGTCACCACACCAGGCCCTTTTTTTTTTTTTGAGACAGAGTCTCGCTCTGTCACCCAGGCTAGAGTGCAGTGGTGCGATCTTGGCTCTCTGCAACCTCTGCCTCCAGGATTGAAGCAATTCTTCTGCCTCAGCCTCCCCAGTAGCTGGGATTACAGGTACGTGCCATCAGGCCCAGATAATTTTCATATTTTTAGTAGAGACAAGGTTTCATCGTATTGGCCAGGCTGGTCTCGAACTCCCGGCCTCAAGTGATTCGCCTGCCTCGGCCTCCCAAAGTGTTGGGATTATAGGTGTGAGCCACCGCGTTCAGCCTGTAAAGTTAGGAAAACTTTTGAGACAAAAATACTATTATTATTGTTCTGATTCTCTTAAACACACCTATACTTAATTCTAAACCTTTTGGGGCTAAAAGATGCTAGCTACTGTGGAAGGGATTTTGCCACACCTGGTGATTTGGGGGTCGCCTTCTCAGCTGGCAGAGTGTCTTCGGCCAGCATGGCCTGACTTGCCTACATTCCGACCCACTGCCTCATGGGACATGGAGCACCACGGGACTCCTGGCCAGCCGGATGTGTCCTCAGCCCCTCATTCTCTGTCCGCTCACGCCAGTCTGAAGCGCCCCCACTGGGGGCCTTCCGAATTTGATTGGATTCAGCTAATCGGTTTACTGCCTCATTCTGCTGTGATCTCTTTTCATATTCCTCCTCTCCATTAGGGCAGACGCTATAGAGGACACCTAATGATAGGTGATTGGATTCTGCGTCTCTCCCAGGGCTTTTGTGACAGTTCTGAGGTCACCCCAAGGACAGGGGGTAGGAAAACACAACTACTGCCCAGGAAGAGGCTCAGAGCAGAGGGTGACCCTGGGAAGCAGGAGCTGCTCCGAGGGCCGAGGGGCCACAGGGATGCCCCAGTCTTACTGTTTTTGCCAACCGCAGGCTCTTCATCCAGCTGCCGCAGAAACCAAGCGAAGTCTCCAAGCAGGCTGGCTGTGCGGAACAGCCTGGGCTTCAGGATCACACAGGCCTGGGAGAGGAGGCGGCCGCCTGGCCTTGTTGGCAAGTTGCTCCTCCCTCTAGTGTCACCCATGAAGCGAACCAACCATGGACAGGGCCTTCACGTGCCCTCCTGGGCAGTGCAGGTGTGAGCACTGAGCGGGGCCTGGTGTCCAGGGAGCTCCACATAAATGTCAATCCCCTTCTCTGTGGTGGTGTTCTCCTGGGCTCCACTCAAAGGAGGCTGGGGGCAGGGCAGGCAGTTCATTTACTGAGTGTTTCCTAGGTGCCAGCCTCCAGGTTGTCCACACACTCTTTTTTTTTTTTTTTTTTTCTTTGAGATGAAGTCTCGCTCTTGTTGCCCAGGCTGGAGTGCAGTGGCGCGACCTCGGCTCACTGCAACCTCTGCCTCCCGGGTTCAGGCGATTCTCCTGCCTCACTCTCACGAGTAGCTGGGATTACAGGCGCCTGCCACCACACCTGGCTAATTTTTCGTATTTTTAGTAGGGATGGTGTTTCACCGTGTTGGCCAGGTTGGTCTCCAGCTCCTGACCTCAGGTGATCCACCCACCTTGGCCTCCCAAAGTGCTGGAATTACAGGCGTGAGCCACCATGCCTGGCCCCACACACACTCTGATTTCACCATCGCAACAACCCCATGAGACAGTAATCAGCATCCATTCAGTACCAGGGCTCCAAGACATCCAGTAACCCGCCCAAAGTCACACAGCTTAAGAACAGTGGAGTTGAGCTTTGTACCCGGCTGGTCTTATTCCTCAACCTTCTGGTCTTGGCCCCCGTGCTGTCCTTCCCCAGGGCCCTGGCCCCCCACGATGGGCTTGACCGGACCAGGCGGCAGGAGGAGGCAGTGGGAGGGAACTTGTTCCACAGTGGAGAGGATTTCATTCCGTCTCCTCGTCACTCCCCCCTCAACTATCTTACCACCCGGAACCTGAGAGAATGCAATCCGCTTCGAAGGCAGAGTCTCAAAGATGAAAGCCACGGCCTGCAACCCAGGCTGACAGCCCCGTGGCGGAGGCACCTGCCTGGGCCTCGCTGGCCCTGAGTGGAGGGCGGGGGCCGCAGGGAGGTGCGGAAGCTGCGTGGCAAGTGGGCAGAGGCCGTTGTCTTGGTAACTCAGGCTGAGCTGACGCTGGCCCTCCTGGGATTCTTCCCTGTGATGAAAGGTGCCGCGAGGAGAGGGCGGGAGAGGAGCAGGGAACTTACCCAGCACCCTCCTTCCATGGGGGAGCTGCTGACTTAATAAGGACCAAAGGCAGCTTTGAGGATTGTTTTCTGCAGGAAACCTCAGTCCCAGGTTTGAGATGTGGCTGAGCGAGATAGGGGGTGCTGGAGAAGCCAGGGCCCTGGGGTGCAGCAGGGGAAGGGGGCTTCCCCACACCTGTACCCCATGGAGAAAGTCCTAAGGTTACAAACCCCATCCCAGGCCGGGGATAGCTCCTGCAAGGACCCAGTGGATCTGTGGCCCTGAGAGGAAGCGGGAGAGGCTCCTGCGAGGCGGGCCTGATGGCTTGGTGGTTAGAGCTCAGCCAGGGAAGGCCGTGAGTCTCTTCTGCTTCCCAGGTGGTCACTTCCTTTTCCTCATCAGTAATGGGAAGATAATTGCAACCTCCTGGACTGGTTAAATGAGGTGCTGCTGCAAAGCCCTTAGACCTAGCAGATGCCCCCATCCAAATGGATGGTGTTGCCATTACCGTGCCTGGGGCGGGGAGGCCTAGCCACAGCTTAACCAAGACCTTCACCCAAAGAACTGTGGGCAGTGGCCGGGAGGGCAGAGCAGCTGCCTCTTTTTTTCTCTTTCCTTTTATTTTTTTAAGTGGTTCACAGAATTGCAAAATCATCTCCCTTGGACTCGAAAGGATACAGAAGAGAAGCTCGCCCTGCCCGCTCTCAGGCAAGAGCACGTCCACCATTGATCCATTATTCATTCAAGTTGCTTCTCTTTTAAGGATGTGGCCGGAGAGGTGGGTGGCCCAGGGTGGGCAGGAGGGTCCAGGTTGCCTCTGCTCAACATTCTTTGCTCTGACCAGCCTATCAGCTCTACCTTCTCTGTGAAGAGACCCCCCTATCTGCACACCCACCCCCCGTAACAGACATGACTTTGCAGTCAAACATCCACTTGCTCTAACCCAGGCGCCCGCATACCTAGGCCACGTCTCAAAGAAGTGACGACGTGAGAGGCCAAACCTGGTCTCGTAACTGACTGTCCCCCAAAGCGCCAACCCAGCTTGACGGTCGAGGGTGCTGTGCTGCACACCAAGAGCTAAGGATGAGACTGTCTCTGATGAGGAGCAGGTGGATGGGCCCGGGAGGGGCTACATATGTTTTCTGAAACTGCTTCCTCCTTACCACTGTGCAGGGCTCCCCAGACACCCCCCACCGCCCAGGGTCAATGCTTCATTCCTCAGCAGCACCATGACAAGGTTCCTGTGTGTTGCATATGAATCAGAAGAGATTCATTTCTTAGGCAGTTGCTATGTGCACAGCCCTATGCTAAGGCTCTTTGCGCCAACTGCAGGCTGGAGGGAATGTTATATCCATTTCACAGGTGAGATAAGTGAGGCGCACAGAGGCAAAGTCCCTGGCTATTTAGAGGGGTATTTCCAGGAGGAGACCCTAATCTAGGATTTCAGGGCAAGTGATTTTGTGAAGGAAGAGCTCGAAGGAGAAGCTGGTAAGGAGGGAGGAAGGCAGGAAAGGGAAGAGGGAGACGGCAATGGGGTGGGTTTAAGGGAGGGCTGGGCTCAGCCTGCTCCCACGAGGTGCACTAGAGCATAGAGTGTACCCTCAGCTTTGCCCCATCCCAAGGCCAGGAACTGGGCTTTTGCACCCAGCACCAGTCAATGGCTGCAAAGCAAAGCCTTGAGACACTGGCGGAACGGAGGCAGTGCTCGCAGAGGGGACTCAAGGGGGACCTGGTGGGGACACCAAAGGTCCTCCCCGTACTTGACTTGCAAGTCACGCACCTCGCAAGTGGCAGGGCCAGGGTTCAAACCTAGCTCTGCCCACTTGGGACGTTTCCCACTGCCCCAGACTGCCCCGCCAGAGCCAACTCTCTGTCCTCACTCATAGCCTGCCCTTCCTCTCTGATCCCTGCTCTCTGCTTGGAAGTGAAGAGCCATGTTCTAGGTGCTGAAAGGATACCAGCATAGATCGTCTGCTTTTATTATACCATGTATCGTATCATGCTCTAATCCACAGCCTTGCCATGGAAAATATAGGCAGCGCGTCTCATGTATTATTTAAGCAGTGGGACTCTGGGCTGGAGTAACTTGGGAGCGGCCTTAGATATATATACACTTGGCTCTGCAAATTCTGTGCGCAGAGGAACGGTTAGGCACTCCTGAATTAGGGACCTTCTTTTTCAGTGACACAACAAACAAACAAACAAAAAGTGAGTTGATTTAAAGAAAACAATTCTGGCCAGGCGCAGTGGCTCAAGCCTGTAATCCCAGCAATTTTGGAGGCTGAAGCGGGCGGATCACTTGAGGTCAGGAGTTCAAGACCAGCCTGGCCAACATGGTGAAACCTCATCTCTACTAAAAATACAAAAATTAGCCGGGCATGGTGGCGCACGCCTGTAATTCCAGCTCCTCGGGAGGCTGAGGCATGAGGATCGCTTGAACCCGGGAGGCGGAGGTTGCAGTGAGTGGAGATTGCGCCACTGCACTCCAGCCTGGGGGATAGAGTGAGACTCCGTCTCAAAAAACAAAACAAAACAAAATAAATAATAAAATAAAATAAAACAAAACAAAACCATTCTGTGACTGATTCTTTTTTTTTTTTTTTTTTTTTT
>NW_016814121.1:2794817-2809711 GCF_001698545.2 Rhinopithecus bieti
AAAGTGGCATGGCATTAATCAATGGACAGCCAGATTTTTTTTTTTGAGATGGAGTCTCACTCTGTCGCCCGGGCTGGAGGGCAGTGGCTGGATCTCAGCTCACTGCAAGCTCCGCTTCCCGGGTTTACGCCATTCTCCTACCTCAGCCTCCCGAGTAGCTGGGACTACAGGCACCCGCCACCTCGCCCGGCTAGTTTTTTGTAGTTTTTAGTAGAGACGGGGTCTCGCAGGATTAGCCAGGATGGTCTCGATCTCCTGACCTCGTGATCCGCCCGTCTCGGACTCCCAAAGTGCTGGGATTACAGGCTTGAGCCACCGCGCCCGGGCCTAGCTTTTTTTTTTTTTTTAACTTTTATTTTAGGGTCAAGAGTACATGTGCAGGTTTGTTTGTTTGTTTGTTTGTTTTTGGAAACGGCTCCCAGGCTGGAGTGCAGTGGCCGGATCTCAGCTCACTGCAAGCTCCGCCTCCCGGGTTCACGCCATTCTCCTGCCTCAGCCTCCCGAGTAGCTGGGACTACAGGCGCCCGCCACCTCACCCGGCTAGTTTTTTGTATTTTTTAGTAGAGACGGGGTTTCACCATGTTAGCCAGGATGGTCTTGATCTCCTGACCTCGTGATCCGCCCGTCTCGGCCTCCCAAAGTGCTGGGATTACAGGGTTGAGGCACCGCGCCCGGCCAGCAGGTTTGCTATATGGATAAACTGCGTGTCATGGGGACTTGGTGTACAGATAGTTTGGTCACCCTGGCAATAAGCATAGTACGTAATAGGTATTTTGTAATCCTTTCCCTCCTCCCAATCCCCACCCTCGAGTAGGCCCCGTGTATGTTGTTCCCTCCTTATGTCCATGTATTCTTGTTGTTTAGCTCACACTTACAAGCGAGAATACACAGTATTTGGTTTTCTGTCCCTGCACTTGGTTTGCTTAGGATAATGGCCACAAGCTCCATCGATGTTGCGGCAAAAGACATGATCTTGTTCTTGTTCTTTTTTTTTTTTTGAGGCGGAATCTCGCTCTGCCACCCAGGCTGGAGTGCAGTGGTGCAATCTCGGCTCACTGCAACCTCCCGGGTTCAAGCGATTCTCATACCTCAGCCTCCTGAGTAGCTGGGATTACAGGCGCCTGCCACCACGCCTGGCTAATTTTTGTATTTTTAGTAGAGACGAGGGTTCACCATGTTGGCCAGGCTGGTCTTGAACTTCTGGCCTCAGGTGATCCATCCGCCTTGGTCTCCCAAAGTGCTGGGATTACAGGCGTGAGCCACTGCGCCTGGTCTGGTGCTCATTTTTCCATTGAACTCCTTGCTGTGTTTCCAAGCCTGTGGCCCTCTTTCCGTCATTAGCTACCGATGAGCAGAAGTCCCTGAGGTTGGAGAGGAATGAGAGTGATTGGGAGGGTGTGGGGAGCAGCCGGAACTGCAGGGTCCATGGCCTGGGTGGGTGTCGCATTGGTCTCATTCCCACGGCTCCTGGGCAGTTCTGTGTGCCTCCCGCCTGGCTGGGAGAGGCTCCTAGAGACATTGGGAGTCAGGTCTGTCCTCTGTGGCCCCACTTACTGCCTCCTCCGGGAACAGAGCTGAGCAGGGATGACCATGAGATCAACCGTGATGCCGTAGATGACTGCATGGCTCAGAAAAGACCTGCAGCTCCCTTGGCGGTTCCCCCGGAACCCCCTATGATGAGCTTTGGGGGCATTTTCACCCCTTCGTCAATGGGTGTCCACTCAGGGCCAGCCAGAGGCAGGGGAAGGGGAACACTAGCAGGCAGCATGCAGACGCAACTCCAGCCACCACTGCCCACGGAGGCAGACCAGGAGGAGAACAGTTTTGTCCCATGAGCTGTGATGGGAGATACAGGCCGTGTACTGAGCGGCACCTGTGACAGCTGGGGCAGGTGACCAGCGGTCAGGGAAGACTGGCCCTGAGGATGAGCCGGGGTGAACTGCGATGCAGGCCAGAGGGGGGTGTTCTGGACAGAGGGAGCAGCTTGTGCAAAGTCCGGGAGGAAAGACAGAGGCAGGGCGTTTGTGTTTAGTGAGCTGAAGAAAGCCAGGGTGGCTGGTACCCAGGGGGACAGGGGAGTGTGGCACCGGCTGGAGGGGTGGGAACCGGCAGCCACCAGGACGGAGTCTGGGCTTTGTCTTGCAGGTGAAGGTGGACGTGGATGAGGGGAGGGAGGCATTCTGCTCTGGCCCTCCTGTCCCACCCGGGAGGTGGCAGGGTCCACACCCAGCCCTGGTGAGCCCATCACCTGTCCTCAGCTCTAGAAGGTGGAGCTGGACACTTTGAGTAGCTCAGGGGCCACCCAAACAGACAATGATGGCCACCGTTACGCCCCAGCCTCCCAGGCCTGCTGGAGGGTCATTTAAACAGCTGGAGGGTATTTGGGAGTCTGGGGCCAGGGTGCGGGCGGCAGGGAGCAGAGCTCACCTGCAGGTAGATGGCTGCACCTGCAGAGGAAGGCCGCCCTCTGTCGCCCTGTGTTTGCCTCCATGGACCTGGTGCTCGACTGCCTTAGTTTACCCTCCTGGTGCCCACAGAACCAGGTTAATCCCTTCCACACAGCACAGCCACAAGGGAGTTCAGGCCTGAGTAAACAGCACCACTTACTGTTGGTCGCTGTCCCACAGGCCGGCAGAGACCTCAGAGAAGGCAGGGCTGGCATCTCACAAACGGGAAGTGGGCATAACTGGGCAGCCCCCTCTGGTTGGGCCCTCGGTGGGCTGCGTGCCCAGGGCAGCCTGAGGTGTCAGCCAAGGCCCCAGCCCATCTGCTGAGATTTCAAAGGCAAATGTTCTGAGAAAGAATGGGACTTAATAAGTCCGGAGATTGATTCCACTGAAGGGAGGGAGAGAGGGAGAGATCAGAGAGACCTGGAGCAATACAGAGATAACAGCAGAGACTGACAGAGGGACAGAGACACAGAGACACAGCAGAGACTGACAGAGGGACAGAGACACAGAGACACAGCAGAGAGACACAGAGACATAGCACAGAGACAGAGGGACAGAGACAGAGAGACACAGCAGAGTCAGACGGAGCAGAGAGACAGAGACACAGCACAGAGACAGAGGGGGCAGAGAGACACAGAGACACAACACAGAGAGAGAGGGACAGAGACACAGCACAGAGACAGAAGGGGCAGAGAGACACAGAGACACAGCACAGAGACAGAGGGCGCAGAGAGGCATAGGGAGACATACAGAGAAAGACGGAAGAAGAGAAACAGAAGTAGACACAGAGACAGATAAATACAGAGTTTCACACACGGAGAGACACAGACCACAGAGACAGAGACACACGGAGAGACACAGACCACAGAGACAGAGACACACGGAGAGACACAGACCACAGAGACAGAGACACACGGAGAGACACAGACCACAGAGACAGAGACACACGGAGAGACACAGACCACAGAGACAGAGACACATGGAGAGACACAGATCACAGAGACAAGGAGACATGGAGAGACACAGACCACAAGGACATATGTAGAGACACACATGCCATGGAGACAAGAAAATCAGAGTCCTGTCCTACACAGAGACAGAGACACACACAGAGACAGAGACACACAGAGAGACACACACCACAAGGAGAGAGAGAGCCCTGGCCCTGCCTCCCGACTGCAGAAACAGAGATGTGCAGAGACACACACAGAGACAGAGAGAGGTGGAGACACTGGGGCCTCCCAGACAATGAGAAAGTCAGTGAACCAGCGGAGGTGGGGACGTGTCTCTCGTTGTGAACCAGTAGGGCAGGGGCAGAGGGGCCTGGGAGGGCCTGAGGGTCTGAGCCTCCTTGGGAAGCCAGAGAAGCTGCTGTGGCACCAGCCCCTCCCCTAGCTCACTGGGGTCTCAGCTTGGTCCTCTCTCCCCTTAGGAGGATGAGCGGCACACAGGCTGCAGCTATCCTTTCCGGAAACTTCCCGTGCACCAGGTCCATCCTGTGACCCAACAGCCGTCAGTGAGTTAAGCTTCGAGAATTCCCACTTCCAGATGAGAAAACAGGCTGGGCTCCTATACTGGCCCCTCACAGAGACAGGGTTTGAGTGCAGGCCTTTTCAGGTTTTTCGGCTTTGAACACACATTTCTATCACTCAAGTCTATGCCTCTTAAAGTCGAAAGCAGGCGGGTGCTTTGTTAAGAAGGGAAAATGCCTGCCACCAGCGGCAGAAAGCCTTTCCCTCCCTCCCTCCTCCCTTCTTTCTTTCTTCATTCCTTCCTCCCTCCTCCTTCCCTTCCTACTTCCTCTCTCTTCCTCCTCCCTCCCTCCCCACCTCCTTTCTTCCTCCCTCCCTCCTTCCTTTCTTTTCCTCTTTCCTGCCCTTCCTCCCTTCCTTCCTTCCTCTCTCTCTCCTTGCCCTTCCTTTTGGAACATGTATGACCACCTCTCTGTCTCAGTGTGTGTCTCTGCACGTCTCTGTTTCTGTAGTCGGTAGGCAAGGCCCGGGCTCTCTTTCTCCCTGTGGTGTGTGTCTCCCTGCGTGTCTCTGTCTCTGTGTGTGTCTCTGTTTCTGTGTAGGGCAGGACTCTGATTCTCTTTGTCTCCAGTACAAATTCTCTTTGTCTTCAGTACAGTGTCTGGTTACAGTAGATTATTAATAAACAAAATTTTAGCCCAGCGCAGTGGTTCATGCCTGTAATCCCAGCATAAGGAGATCATGCTTTGGGAGACCAAAGCAGGTGGATCACTTGAGGCCAGGAGTTCAAGACAAGTTTGGGCAACATGGCGAAACCCCATCTCTACAAAAACACAAAAATTAGCTAGCGTGGTAGTGCGTGCCTGTAGTCCCAGCTACTCAGGAGGTTGAGGTTGGAGAATTGCCTGAGCCTGGGAGGCTGAGGCTACAGTGAGCCATTGCACTCCAGCCTGGGTGACAGAGTGAGAGCCTGTCTCTAAAACATAAAAAAAAAAAGAAGAAACAAAATAAACACAACGTTAAAATGTAGGTGTCTGTTGTTCCCTCCACGGTTCTTCGTAGGCCTGTCCTGAGTTCTCCCACCCACAGATTGCCAGGCCTCAGGCCTCCTTCTCCAAGCTCAAAAACCACGCACAGCCTCTGCAATGCATGCGCTTCCTGAGCTGAGGTGCCTCAACTCGAGTGGCCAGGGCTGGGCCCGGAGGCTCGGGGTGCCCCACCCCACCCCGCCATGCCCAGGCAGATCGGATCCTGCCTGGACGGTAACCCGGCTGGTCATTCTTCCCGCCATCACCAGGCAGCAGTTACTAGGTGCTCACTGTGGCCAGGCACATGCAAGATCCCTTTCCATCCTCACCTCCCCCCAGGAAGAAGAGTCTTTTTTCTTGAGACAGAGTCTCGCTCTGTTGCCCGGGCTGGAGTGCAGATGCTCCTGCCTCAGCCTCCCGAGTAGCTGTGATTACAGGCACGTACCACCACGGCCAGCTAATTTTTGTATTTTTAGTGGAGACAGGGTTTCACCATGTTGGCCAGGCTGGTCTTGAACTCCTGACCTCCAGTGGTCCACCTGCCTCAGCCTCCCAAAGTGCTGGGATTACAGGTGTGAGCCACCACGCCCGGCTGGAAGAGCCTTTTAAAGGCTAGATAGAAGAGAAGATTTTAAAATAAAGCGCCCCCTCCCTGTCCCAGCTCAGCCCCCAGGAGCTCCGTCTTTAGAACTGACCCTTCCTCACCTAGGCTCCCTCCGGGGCTGCCACTCAGCCTGACCATGTCCCATGCTGGCTGCACATAAGAAGCACCAGGGAAGAGGTCAGAACCCAGAATCCTCAGTGTCTCATGACAGATCCTGACTCCAGGAGCCTGGGTGCAGTGCTTTTTTATTTTATTTTATAAATTAATATTTTATATTATATGTAGTATTTTATATCTAAAGTATTTGACTATTATTATGACAAAATATATACAAAGTAAAAGTTACCTTTTTTTTTTTTTTTTTTTGAGACAGTCTCGCTTTGTTGCCCAGGCTGGAGTGCAGTGGTGTGATCTCGGCTCACTGCAAGCTCCGCCTCCCGGGTTCATGCCATTCTCCTGCCTCAGCCTCCCGAGTAGCTGGGACTACAGGCGCCCGCCACTATGCCTGGTTATTTTTTTGTAGTTTTAGTAGAGACAGGGTTTCACCATGTTAGCCAGGATGGTCTCGATCTCCTGACCTCATGATCCGCCCACCTCGGCCTCCCAAAGTGCTGTGATTATAGGCGTGAGCCACCGTGCGCAGCCTATTTTATTTTTTTGAATGGGAGTCTTGCTCTGTCACCCAGGCTAGAGTGTGGTGGCACAATCTCCGCTCATTGCCTCAGTCTCCCAAGTAGCTGGGACTACAGGCACATGCCACCGCACCTGGCTAAAATTTTTTGTATTTTCCAGTAGAGACAGGGTTTTGTCATGTGGCCAGGCTGGTCTCAAACTTCTGGCCTCAAGTGGTCTGCCCGCCTCAGCCTCCCAAAGTGCTGAGATTCCAGGCATGAGCCACTGCGCCTGGCCATTTTAATCATGTTAAAGTACACAGTTCAGCAGCATTTAGACCATTCACAATTTTGTGCTGTCTGATCTTTTTCATCACCCCAAACAGAGACCAATTAAGCAGTCACTCTTCATCCTCCTTTCACTCCAGCCCCTGGAAACTATTAATCTGTTTTCCATCTATGGATTTGCCTATTCCTGACATTTTATAGAAACGGAACCATACAATATGTGGCCCTTTGTGTCTGGCTGCTGCTTCTTCTTCTTTTTTTTTTTTTTTGAGACGGAGTTTTACTCTTGTGGACCAAGCTGGAGTGCAGTGGTGTGATCTCGGCTCACTGCAACCTCTACCTCCCAGGTTCAAGCGATTCTCCTGCTTCAGCCTCCAGAGTAGCTGGAATTACAGGCACCTGCCACCACCATTAGCCACCATGCCTGGCTAATTTTTTGTATTTTTAGTAGAGACTGGGTTTCACTATGTTGGCCAGGCTGGTCTCGAACTTCTGACCTCTTGATCTGCCCACCTCGGGCTCCTAAAGTGCCGGGATTACAGGCGTGAGCCATCGCACCTGGCCTGTGTCTGGCTTCTTTCATAAAACATGACTTTGAGGTTCCTCCATGTTGTAGTAGGTGCCAATACTTCATTCCTTTTTATTGCTGAATAATATTCCATTGCATGGATAGACCCACATGTTCTTCATTTGTTCATCCACTGATGGACATCTGGGCTGTTGCCATGTTTTGGTGATTGAGAACAATGCAGCTATTATCATTTGTGTACAGGCATAGCTTGTATATATTACAGGTTTCATTCCAGACCACTGCAATGAAGCAAATATCACAATAAAGGGAGTTACACAATTTTTTTGGTTTCTAGTGCATATAAAAGTTAAGCTTGGCCGGGCGCAGTGTCTCACACCTGTAATTCCAGCACAGTGGGAGGCTAAGATGGATGGATCACAAGGTCAGGAGTTAGAGATCAGCCTGGCTAACATGGTGAAACCCCATCTCTACTAAAAATACAAAAATTAGCTGGGCGTGGTGGTGCATACCTGTAATCCCAGCTACTCGGGAGGCTGATGCAGGAGAATCACTTGAACCCAGGAGGCGGAGGTTGCAGTGAGCCGAGATTGCACCACAACACTCCAGCCTGGGTGACAGAGCAAGACTCTCTCTAAAAACAAAACAAAACAAAAGTCAAGCTTACGTGACACTGTAATCTACTAAGCATGTAATAGCATTATGTCTAAAAAATGTACATACCGTCCGGGCGCGGTGGCTCAAGCCTGTAATCCCAGCACTTTGGGAGGCCGAGACGGGCAGATCACGAGGTCAGGAGATCGAGACCATCCTGGCTAACACGGTGAAACCCCGTCTCTACTAAAAAATACAAAAAAAAAAAAAAAAAAAAAAACTAGCCGGGGGGGGGGGGGGCGCCTGTAGTCCCAGCTACTTGAGAGGCTGAGGCAGGAGAATGGCATAAACCCAGGAGGCAGAGCTTGCAGTGAGCTGAGATCCGGCCACTGCACTCCAGCCGGGGTGACAGAGCGAGACTCCTTCTCAAAAAAAAAAAAAAAGAAAATCCCCGAAGAAAAAAAATTTTATTGCTAAAAAGTGCTAATGATCTGAACTTTCACCAAGTCGCCATCCATTTTCTGGTGGGAAGTCTGGCCCTGATGTCGGTGACTGCTGACTGACCAGGGTGGTGGTTACTGAAGGCTGGAGTGGCTGTGAAAATGTCTTGAAATCAGACAACAGTGAGAAGTTTTTCCAATCGATTGCAGTCTTCCTTTCACCAAAGACTTCTCTGTCGCATATGATGCTGTTTTTGTTTTTTTTTTTTTTTTTGAGCAGAGTCATCGCCTCTGTCGCCAGTGCAGTGATGTGATCTCTGCTCACTGCAAGCTCCGCCCCCCAGGATCATGCCATTCTCCTGCCTCAGCCTCCCAGGTAGCTGGGACTACAGGCGCCCGCCACCACGCCTGTCTAATTTTTTTTTTTTTTTTTTTTAGTAGAGACGGGGTTTCACCGTGTTAGCCAGGATGGTCTCGATCTCCTGACCTCGTGATCCACCCGCCTTGGCCTCCCAAAGTGCTGGGATTACAGGCTTGAGCCATCGCGTCCGGCCTGATGCTGTTTTGATAGTATTTTATCCACAGTAGAACGTCTTTCAAAATTGGAGTCAATCCTTCTAAACCCCACTGCTGCTTTATCAACCAAATTTATGAAGTATTCTAAATCCTTTGTTGTCATTTCAACAATGCTCACAGCATCTTCACCAGGCCTAGATTCCATCTCAAAAAAACAACTGTCTTTGCTCATCTATAAAAAGCAACTCCTCACGTTCAAGTTTGATCATGAGATTGAAGCAATTCAGCCCTGTCTTCAGACTCCACATCTAATTCTAGTTCTCTTGCTATTTCTGCTACATGTGCAGTGACTTCCTCCACTGAAGTCTTTGGGGTTATTTTTTGTTTGTTTGTTTGTTTGTTTGTTCGAGACAGAGTTTCGCTCTTGTTGCCCAGGCTAGAGTGCAATGGCACCATCTCGGGTCACCGCAACCCCCACCTCTCCGGTTCAAGCGATTCTCCTGCCTCAGCCTCCCAAGTAGCTGGGATTACAGGCATGCGTCACCACGCCCGGCTAATTTTGTATTTTTAGTAGAGATGGTTTTTTTTCACGTTAGTCAGGCTGGTCTCAAACTCCTGCCCTCAGGTGATCTGCCCACCTCGACCTCCCAAAGTGCTGGGATTACAGGCTTGAGCCACCGCACCCGGCCGAGGTTTTTTTGTTTTGTTTTGTTTTTTCCTTTTTTTTTTGAGATAGTCTCTCTCTGTTGCTCAGCCTGGAGTGCAGTGGCACTATCTTGGCTCACTGCAACCACTGCCTCCGAAGGTTCAAGCAATTCTTGTGCCTCAGCCTCCCAAGTAGCTGGGATTGCAGGCGTGTGCTGCCACCCCCTGGCTAATTTTTTGTATTTTGAGTAGAGATGGGGTTTCACCATGCTGGCCAGGCTGGTCTTGAACTCCTGGCCTCAAGTGACGTGCCTGCCTCAGCCTCCCAAAGTGCTGGGATTACAGGTGTGAGCCACCACGCCCAGCTGCTCCACTGAAGTCTTGAACTTCTCAAAGTCATCCGTGAGAGTCGGAATCAACTTCTGACATACTCTTGTGAATGTTGATATTTTGACCTCCTCCCATGAATCACGAAGGTTCTTAATGGTGTCTACAGTGGTGAATCTTCCCAGGTTTTCAATTTACTCTGACCAGATCCATCAGAGGAATCACTGTCTGTGGCAGCTGTAGCCTTATGCAGTATATTCTTAAATAAGATGACTTGAAAGTAGAAATTACCCTTTGATTCACGGGCTGCAGAATGGATGTTGGGTTAGCAGGCAGGAAAACCACATCAACCTCCTTGTACATCTCCATCAGAGCTCTGGGGTGACCAGGTCCAGGGTCAATGAGCAGTAAGATTTTTAAAAGGAATATTCTTTTCTGAGTGTTAGGTCTCAACAGTGGGCTTAGAATATTCAGTAAACCACGCTATAAACAGATTTGCTGTCATTCAGGCTTCGTTTTCTGTTTTTTTATTTTTAATTTTTGAGATAGAGTCTCGCTCTGTCGCCCAGGCTGGAGTGCAGTGGCCTGATCTCAGCTCACTGCAAGCTCTATCTCCTGGGTTTCATGCCATTCTCCTGCCTCAGCCTCCCGAGTAGCTGGGACTACAGGTGCCCGCCACCATGCCTGGCTAATTTTTTTTTTTTGTATTTTTAGTAGAGTCGGGGTTTCACCATGTTAGCCAGGATGGTCTCCTGGCTAATTTTATTTTATTTTATTTTATTTTGTATTTTTAGTAGAGTCGGGGTTTCACCATGTTAGCCAGAATGGTCTCTATCTCCTGACCTCGTGATCCGCCCGTTTCAGCCTCCCAAAATGTTGCGATTACAGGCACGAGCCACTACGCCTGGCCTTTGTTTTCTATTTATAGAGCACAGACCAAGTTGACTTGGCATAAGTCTTAAGAGCCCCAGGATTTTTGCAATGGTCAATGAGCATTGTCTTCAACTTAGAGTCACCAGCTACATTATCCCCTAACAAGAGTCAGCCTGTCCTTTGAAGCTTTGCCAGGCATTGACTTCTGTCTAGCTATGAAAGTCCTAGATGACATCTTCCAACAGAGGGCTGTTTCACCTACATTGAAAACCTAGCGTTTAGTGCAGCCACCTTCATCAATGATCTTAGCGAGATCTTCTAAACAACTTGCTGCAGCTTCTCGAGAACTTGCATTTTTGTGTTATGGAGAGAGCTTCTTTCCTTAAACCTCATCACCCAACCTCTACTAGCTTCCAACTTTTCTTCTGCGGCTTCCTCACCTGTCTCAGCCTTCACAGAATCGAAGAGAGTTAGGGTCTTGCTTTAGATTAGGTTTTGACTTAAAATGTTATGGCTGATTTGATCTGCTGTCCAGACCACTAAAACTTTCTCCATATCAGCAATAAGTCTGTTTCACTTTTCTTTTGATTTGTGTGTTCCCTGGAGTAGCACTTTCAATTTCCTTCAAGAATTTTTCCTTGGCATTCATAACTTGGCTGTTTGGCACAAAAGGCCTTGCTTTAGGCCAGTCTTGACTTTTGACATGCTTTCCTCATTAAGCTTAATCAAGCCTAGCTTTAGATTTAAAGGAAGAGACCTGGGACCTTTCCTTTCACTTGAATTCTTTTTTTTTTTTTCAAGATGGACTTTTGCTCTTGTTGCCCAGGCTGGAGTGCAGTGGCACGATCTCAGCTCACTGCAACCTCCGCCTCCCAGGTTCAAGAGATTCTCCTGCCTCGGCCTCCCAAGTAGCTGGGATTACAGGGATGCACCACCATGCCTGGCTAATTTTGTATTTTTTAGTAGAGATGGGGTTTCTCCATGTTGGTCAGGCTGGTCTTGAGCTCCCGACCTCAGGTGATCTGCCCGCCTCGGCCTCCCAAAGTGCTGGGATTACAGGCATGAGCCACTGCGCCTGGCCATCACTTGAACTCTTAGAGGCCATCACAGCGTTATTAGTCAGGCTAATTTCAATATTATTGTATCTTAAGGAATAGGGAGGCCCGAGGAGAGAGAGAAAGATCAGGAGGGCTGGTTGGTGGAGTGGGACCAACACAAACAGCATTTATCATTTAAATTTGCTGACATATACGGGTGCAGTTAGTGCTGCCGCTATACAATTGTTTACTGTAATTATTACCACTGATGTTACAGTAGTAACATCAAAGACCACTGATCACAGGTCGCCGTAGCAGATATAATAAGAATGAAAAAGTCTGATGGGCGAGGTGACACCTGTAACCCCAGCACTTTGGAAGGCTGAGGCAGGAAGATCTCTTGAGGTCAGGAGTTCAAGACCAGCCTGGGACACATAGTGGGACCGCACACCCGCATCTCTACAAAAGTAAAGATAAGAAAATGGTGCGTACCTGTCTTCCTAGCTACTCAAAGGGTTGAAGAGGGAGGATCCCATGAGCCCAGGAACTTGAGGCTACAGTGAGCTATGACTGTGTGATCGCACTCCACCATTGGTGAGAAAACAAGATGGTCTCTAATAAAATAAAATAAAAAACAGGCCGGGCGTGGTGGCTCAAGCCTGTAATCCCAGCACTTTGGGAGGCTGAGACGGGCGGATCACGAGGTCAAGAGATCGAGACCATCCTGACGAACACGGTGAAACCCCGTCTCTACTAAAAAAATACAAAAAACTAGCCGGGCGAGGTGGTGGGCACTTGTAGTCCCAGCTACTTGGGAAGCTGAGGCAGGAGAATGGCGTAAACCCGGGAGGCGGAGCTTGCAGTGAGCCGACATGGCGCCACTGCACTCCAGCCTGGGCGACAGAGCGAGACTCTGTCTCAAAAAATAAAATAAAATAAAATAAATAGAATAAAAAACAATAAATAAAACCTTTAAAATGTTTGAAATATTGCAAGAATTACCAGAACGCGACGTAGAGACATGAAGTGAGCACAGGCTGTTGGAAAAATGGCACTGACAGACATGCTCGACACAGAGTTGCCACAAACCTTCGACTTGTAAAAATCACACAATAAAATGAGACGTGTGTGTACTCGACCATGTGTGGATGTCAGGTTTCATTTTCTTGGGCATATACCTGGGAGCAGAATTGCTGGATCAAATGGTAACTCTGAAGGAGTTATGGAGTCTTGCTCTGTTGCCTAGGCTGGAGTGCGGTGATGCAATCTCGGCTCACTGCAACCTCTGCCTCCTAGGCTCAAGCGATTCTCCTGCCTCAGCCTCCTGAGTAGCTGGGGCTACAGGCGCTCGCCACCATGCCCATTTATTTTTTGTATTTTCAGTAGAGATGGGGTTTCACCATGTTGGCCAGGCTGGTCTATGAATTCCTGACCTCAGGTGATCCGCCTGCCTCAACTTCCCAAAGTGTTGGGATTACAGGTGTGAGCCACCATGCCCGGCCTGGGCCCATCTGTGCACTTTCTTGTAAAATCTGGTTTTAGCCAAGAACCCTGCGAAGTCAGTGTAGTCAAAACCCCTAAACTGGATATCTGATCAGGTTCCTCATCCTCCCCCATCCCCCAGGCGAACTGATCCCCCTGGCCTGTCAGCAAGAATCCTGTTGGGTTGGTTTCTGCAGAATTCCCCTTTCCCCTAATGTTTCCTCTTGGGGATTTTTTACTCGCTGACCCCCACCCCCCACGCTGCTCCTCGGCTATTAATCTCCACTTGTCCAGGCTGTGTTTGGAGTTGAGCCCAATCCCCCAAGCCTTAGACTCCCTGGCCATGGTCCTTGATGATTCTGAATAAAGTTTTCCTAACCATGTCTTCACAAGTGCCATTGAATTGTTTGTTTTTTCTTTAATAGAGTGAGATAAGAATGGCATTCGCATTTTTAAAGGGTTGTAAAAAGAAACCAAAGATGCACATGCAGAGTCTAAAACATTTACTGTCTGGCTCTTGACAGTTTTCTGACTCTCATGGCAGAGCCCTCCAGCCTGGGGGCTGGGAGTGGTGAGGTTTGGGGCGCGAGACACCGAACACCGCAGGGGCACAATCTCCCGTGGGCCTTGCCCTAGGCCTGGGTGCTGGCGGGGGTACGCACTGCCAGGCTGCTCACAGCCCAGCCCCTGCCTGGGTCCCCAAGTGCCAGACGTCAACTCTCCGTGGCTCCCATCCCAGGAGGAGGGGAAAAATGTGACACCTAAAAGTGGGACATTAAAGTTTAATGGGGGCTGATGCATATTTAATGGGGTTTAACAAAGCATCCTTAAAGACATCCCAGACAGCCCCCCAGGGCGGGGGCAGGCTGTCACGAAAGCTGCCCTGCCCACCGCAGCCGGTACTCCCTCATCTGTCTGGTGGCGTCCCTAGGAAAACTTGACATTCCAAGCTCTTGCCAGAGCCAAGTGCGGGCCTGTGGTCTCCGAGGGAGCTGCCCTTACATTATTAATATTATGAGAATGTCTGACGGGCCATGTGAGTCGCAGGGATACGACTCAGGCTGCCGGCCCCATTCCAGGAAGCCTCCGTGGGACAGAGTGGGAGGCCTGCCCCCTCCTCCCTCAGTCTCTCTGTTCCCCAACCTATGTCAGGAACCACAGCTGGAGTGGAAGGTCAGCTGCGGATATCCCAGGAGTTGGGGTGTACAGAGACAGGGCAAGATGGGTCCCTGTCATTGACTCCAAAATGACTGTCTGAGACTCGGAGATCCTGCTTTCTTTGAATCATGGTATCTTGGAAGGGCTGCCGTGGACACCCCTGAGTCCAGAGGTCCAGGCCTGCTGGCTGTGAGCTCTGACACAGTCACAGGAACCACGAGGCCATTGTTTCGCTGCTCCCCCACCCACATTGACATGACCTTGGGGCCACAGCCTACTCTCAGCTCACCCCTGATATTTCTGGGGTCTCCAAGGGTTTCTCACAAGGAGCCCACCAGCCCTTATTGATGTCTTCACAGGCCACGAAGCAGAGGAAGCTTTTCCTCTCACGCTTCATCTTGGCCTGGCAAAGGATGGCGGTGACCTGGAATTCTCAAGTGGCAGATCCGCAAGACTCAGCCCCATGCCTCATCCTGGTCTCAGCACCAACCCATTCATCCTCAGCTACCTGTAATGTAGAGACTATGCACAGTGCATCCCTTTAGGTTTTCCCTATAGCACAACCTGACCCTATGGCACAACCTTTTTCTACAGCACAACCAGTCCCTACAGCACAACCAGTCCCTACAGCACAGCCTGACCCTATAGCACAGCCTGTCCCTACAGCACAGCCTGTCCCTACAGCACAGCCTGTCCCTACAGCACAACCAGTCCCTACAGCACAACCTGTCCCTACAGCACAGCCTGACCCTACAGCACAACCAGTCCCTACAGCACAACCAGTCTCTATAGCACAGCCTGTCCCTACAGCATAACCTGACCCTACAGCACAGCCTGTCA